>NW_016690276.1:427603-561636 GCF_001604755.1 Lepidothrix coronata | reverse complement strand
AATCAAACCCGGGTCGCAGCGGTGAGAGTCCTGCACCCTAACCACTAGACCACCAGAGGCCCCTTTAGTTGTGTACAGCCTAGCTTTCTTGCTACTCAGAAAATTATTAAACTCAAGTGTCCACCCAACATTTTTTTTTCCTAAGCACTTTGGCTTTAAATTTTGGGGTGGAGGGAAAATGTGTTAAGGGGGAGCTAATGAAGAGGAGATGACTGCAGACACACAACTGTTCTCTCCATTCTAATATCTGAGACAAAAATCAGTGTTAAACACAAACAGAGCTTGATTAGAGCACTGATAGATGCAGAGAAATAGAAAGCAGCAACATTTAATTAAGTTTTTGCAAAGACACACTTTTGACCAGAAGACTGACAATAAAACAAAAAACAAATCAAAGCCCAAAACAAAACAACTCTTATTTAAGTTGCATTAGAAATTCTGAGAAATTAAGGACTGCATCTGAATCTCATCCCCTTACCTTGAGCATAAGCATGGACATGGTCCTGAGCTTGTCAGTCGTATAATACTGACGATGCAAGAGAGGGTGATTAGCCATTTTTCTAAGTTGCATCATTGCATTTCCCATATCAGAGTTTTTCTCTGTAAACAAAGAAATAAGGTATATTTAGTAATAATACATAGATGCCTGATACATCTTTATCTGTCAGGAGAACTTTATTTGGAAGAACTGAATTTGAAATTTCACCTATTACCCAAACTTCAGACAAACTCATAGAAGGATATAATTAGTTTAAGAGAATCAGACATTTCTACAAAGCAAAGACTTTGCAGTCATGCTCAACAAATGCCTCAGCATGAAAAAAAATCCACCAAGAGGAAACAAGACCCTTACATACCATTACTTTTAATAGTTTTCTTGAGTCTGTTTAAGAGATCAAAATAGAGTTGTTCCTGTTTCTCAGACATGGCACATAATTCAATGAGATCTTTCTTGGGAGGTAGTTGTTTAAGGACCTGACAAAACAAAATCATACCAGATAAAACCTGTACTGCTGTGGACAGTCAGTAATTCTGTAATTCAGTAATTCTGTACTATCTTACAAACCTGCTTTTAAGCTACTCTACTTATTCTCCTCATCCCAACTCCTTTCATTGGTTGCAACTTCACTAACTTGGTCAGCAACGTGACATATTCAAATCTTGATTTGGATTATACGTCAACCCCCACACCAAGCAACACGGTCTGCACACTCCAGAACTGCATGAAATAATATTACATGCAATAATGGAATCTACTTCCCTGCTAATCAGTTACCTTCTTCAGGGCACTTACCACTGAAGTCTGCAAGCACACATTAACATTTTTTCATATCAGTAAATTTTCCCTTTCTTTTATAAATGCAATTCTAAAAAGAAGAATTTAAATAGGTTTTGGATTTTTGAATAAAAGAAACCTTTTGATGATGGCAAAATAACAGAAACCACACATTTCTAGTCATACATAAATACATGCACATTCACTCCTTAATCCCTGCAGTTAAAATGCCATTATTATAAAGTCACAAATGTTTTTGTGGTCAATGGGGAGGACTTTTCACTTCTTATCACTTAGTGCACTGAAACACTATGTGGTGATCTTTCCTAACTAAAATTCTCAACAGTAAATAGTCAGCAAATAACAAATATCAAAATACAAAGCTGCACCAGGTCACATTTTTACTTGCAAAAACGTGACAAATGAAAGATAGCTCAAGCTTCTTGCTCTTGTTAGATAAACAGCTAAAACTAGCACTACCAAAAATTTCACCTTATATTAAAGCTGTTGGTCTCAAAGATTATCAGGCTTTTTGATAATACAAAACCATTATTTTAAAGATAAAATGTTACCTCATCTTTTACTCTTCTCAAGATGAATGGTTTTATTATCTGCTTTGCATGTGCAATTCTCTCCTTTTCATATACGCTTTGTTCTTCAGCACTCTTCTAAGGAAAATATTGCAAGAATTCAATTACAGTGTGAAGTTTTCAGCTGTGATGCCACCACCTTAACTGTTCTAACTTGATGAAAAACCCAGCCAGAAGAGACATATTTAACATGACCATTAGTATTCTGAGATATCCTGTTATGACATATTTTACTTTAAATGGTTTATTTCATTGTTTCATTTTCTAGATTTTCATAATCCCATTACCTGTTTCCCTAAGACACCAATAAAACAGAAGTTATGCAGCAACCACAGTCTTCTAGCAAAAAAAGAGTTATTTTCAAGAAGAGAATACATGATACTTACTGTTTTTGAAGAGAACATCCTTCGAATTTCACTCGTGCTACTGCTGAACATATGTGGCATGACAAAATTCAAGAGGGACATCAATTCCAACAGATTATTTTGAACTGGAGTCCCCGTTAGCAGTAAACGATTCTTGGCCTGTTTGTCCAAAGTGGAAAGAACAACGAGAAACATTAGTCAAACAGGCTAAAAACTATTATTGGCAGAAACAACACAGCTATAGAGAAGTGACAAAATGAGCTTGGTTTAAATTATAACTACTTAAAGTTATATATTTGGATCTCACAGAATAATTTTCTTGTTAAGTCAACAAAACTATTTACAGATCTGTGGGGAACTGTGCACATAACAATTTAACATAATTCAAAAAAAAGCCTTCCTGGATTTATTTGGGTTTTTCTCAATTGTTCTGTTTAGGTTTTATTTTGGTTGCTGTTGTTGTAGGGGTTTTTGTTGGTTTTGTTTTTCCCCTCTTAATGACTGTGCTTATTGTTGCTCCCACATTAAGTTCTCTGTTATACAGTACTTACGCACAAGTTTTGAATTGCAAGTAAAAACCATAGTTTAAGTGCTTAAAGATCAGCTTCTTAAAAAGGCTATTGATGAAAACATCTTGAAAAATAAGTTGAGATAAGTGATATCAAGTATATTACTATTGGACAAATACTACAGTTCTAGAGCATAATAGTCAGAGAGCTGTACTCAAATTTTCTTTTTCAAAACACTGCTAACTCAGGCCACAAGCTACAAGAAAAAAGTGGTTTTATGCTAGCTTTTCTTGCACAGTCCTATCAGAGCAGGTCCTTAAATACAAGGTGTCAGCACAAGTAATGAGATTAGCATTTTTAAAGTCTTTACTACTATGGACTAAAACTGGGAAATGGCTTAATACTGAAACTCAACCACTACCATCATTGTACTGATGCTGCAGGACATACTGATGCTGCAGGAAATTTATGGCCTTTCTTTGGGAGCTTATCTCCTTGAAAGAGACCACAATGAAGGGTCCAGTCCTCAGACCACACCAATGCTTAAATTCACTTGCACATTGTTTGTCTAACATTACGTGTACATGTATTTTACAGTTAATATTCCATTTCCCTTCTGCTCATCACTACAGAACAGAAAAACCAGGAGTTGTCCCCCCTAACCCAACAATAACTAAACCTCTTACATTAATTGTCATAAGGTGCTGGTAGCGTACAGAGCTCATGTTCTTGAGCATATGACCTTCATCAAAAATGGCATAGTTAAGCTTCAACTTGCGGAACAGTCCTCGATCTTCTGAGCTACTAATTGCAGAGTTGTATCTGTCAGAGAAAAATACCACTTGCACTTAGCCTGTTTTTTTAAAATTGGTATCACAATCAAATCAAATTCTCTAAAATTGTTAAGAGTTATGGAGAGAATACATGAGGGGCAGTGAAACTGCCTGGTAGTAACCAACCCTAAGGCAAGGCCGTTTACTCCTGGTGAGTAATTACAGTGTACTTGATGAGCCAATGCTCTCTGTAACACTTTCCAAAAATCTGTGCAAATCTATTAAAATGTAAGATGTATCTGTCAGCATGTATAGAGAGTATTTAAAGCATCTATGACATAGTATCTTACACAATAATAAAACTCTAGTTAACCATTACCTAAAAACCAACTCCCAAAATTGTCTGTTTTGCTGCACCACTAGAGGTCATCAGGACCTCACTAAAGCTCACTTTTTTGTAGTTTTATAACAGTACTTACGTAGTTACAATTACATTGAAATCAACGACTTTATTAATAATGTCCACCCTGAGATGCTTCCTGTCTTCTAGAGATCCTACAAAAGGACAAAACAGAAGTACAATTACATAAATTTATATACATATAAAAATTAAAGACAGTACACGGAAATCATTCATCATTAAATGTGTGTATTTAAACAACTGTCTTAAAACAGTGCTTCCATGAGCAATTGATCTTTTCTTCTGCTGACCACACAAGTAACTGTATCACTGGATTCACTTCTAAATTGGATTCCTCACCATAGTAAAAAAGGACGTTCAGTTCAGGACACCACAGATGAACTTCTCTTATCCAATTATCTGCAAGACATCAGTAAAACAAAAACCAAGTCATTTATACCTTATTATGTCTTACATAACTTCACATCTCAGAATTAAAACAAACATCTGAGTTTAAAGCAAATCCCTTTAAATTCTCCTGAAGGTTAAGAAACATTTTGTCTCAATACTGGAAAACTGGAAATATATAAGAAACTGAACGACCCACAGCTGGGCTTTTAGTAACTCCTGCTTAACGAGCTTGCACTTTAAACTTCTACAGAAACAGACCCTGCATGGTCTGTAACCACCACATAAAAATAATACAATGCTTAACTTTGCAGCTTGATTTGCTCCCTAGACAGCTGATGCTTCAGAAAGCAAATCACTTTATTTGTCAGTACTTGCCTCCAGAAGTGTGTCATCAGGAGAGACAGTGCCTCTGGGAGCAGGCAAGGGAGCCCCACAACCCGACCCAGCTCCAGGTGTGCAGCCAGCAGAGTGGCCACGGGCAACATTGCTGTGCCCAAGGGGAAGCTGTTTGACAGCCAACACCAAACACCTCTGACCCCAAACCACAGCAGAAAGGGGTCTCAGGTAAATGCCATTTGGGTATGGGCTGGACCCAGATCAGGACTGAAGAGACACCTCTAGAAAAGTGTCAAGAAAGCTGCCAGCAGACCACTCTTCCCAGGGGTCCCAGAAGACTTAGGTCAACCTGCCACTACAATTCATAAGCCTCTAAGACTGACTTCACAAAAGCACCTTTGTTCACATATTTATGTACACCTTGGGTTTTAAGCAATATGCACTCTTAGGAGCTATGAAAAAAAAGGTGGGTTCTAGTGGACTTTGAAAGCACACTAAAAATGGCAATTCTGAACTGCAGTTGAACAAGCAGAAGCTTTTCTGATGTGTTAAGAGAAATTTTTGAAGCTCAGTATATTTAAGTATTAAATTCAGTATTAAAACCAGCATTTACTTTCTAAATTCAACTTGTTACTTTCTCCTTTCTATAATCATTCAACAAAACCAAACTTAACTCCATCAATAACCAGTTTCTGCTCAGCCTCATCAGATTTGCTGACATATTTTATTCCACCATATTCTTTCTACTTTCAACTGAGGCCATAAAACAATCAGAACACACACTTAAAAGACAGTCAGTCTCATCATTTTAGGATTTTGATCTGCTTTGACAGATGCTGTGCAGCAAAGAGGAAAAAAGACACAATGTTTCAAATGTCATGAAACCTAACCCTAAGCACAGCCTGAAGAGTTGGAATTTCAGCCAATATTTGGTAAGTAAAATGATTACTTTGCTACACAAGTTCAAATTCTAACAAGCAGCTTTATTTTTTGCAAAGCATACAGATCATTAAAAAAAAATTCCATGCTAGGTCTAATTAATTCAGAACAAGTATGTCTTCAATATGGTTTGCATTCCAATTCAAGTTACTTAAGGAGTTGAATACCACCATAAGAAAATCAAGTTTTCTTTCATTAAATTATCTTTGCTGCAGTCTGTCCATGATTGTTTTTTTTTTTTAAACAAAGAAATATTTTTGAAGCTTGCAACTTACCTAATGTTGAAGCTGGCACAACTATCAAATGGGGACCTCTATTGCCCTCTTGGTAGAGATAAGCTAGAAATGCAATAGCTTGAATTGTTTTTCCCAAGCCCTAAGAGAAAATAAATCCATTTAAACAAAACTTACAATCTGTAGAACATAATAGTGTTTTGTACATATAAGACAATTATAGTGTAGCAAAGATTCAGTAAAGATTAGAAATCTGATTAGAAAATTTGTTCTGCTTAACCACACTTCTACAGAAGACAATTCCTCCTTATGTAGAACCTCAATCAAACTCCATTATTATTTCAGCTCAATATTTGAGCACCAAAAATTTATCTTTTCCATTTATGAAGTTTTTCATTTTAGTGCAAATTCACCCCTCAAATCATCTTCAAAAATTTACCTTCCTGAAACAATACAAAAACCCGATGACTAGGAAAGTAAATGTTTATTTCCATTTGCATCAGCTCTACAAAGGTTATTCCAGCTATATCTGAAAGGGAATTTAATATGGCAATCACATTCCTTTAAAATAAGCCTACATTTCCACCAATACTCGCTTCCATGTTTTCTGTATCAGACCTTTAAAAACTTAACTTATTTATCACAAAATAGGCACATTCTTACAAACACAAAACATACAGAAGTTGAGAAACACTGACTGATAGTGCAGCAAACCAATCCATTCATTCATGGTTCATCACAAGATGAAAGCAGCCAGGATTAAAAGCAACGGACAACACACTTAGCAGCAACAGACACTGGTGGTGTCAGCCTTCAACAAAACCTCAAACCCATGAGATGGTGACAATGCTGCTTCTGGAGAAGTGGGACAGAATTTAGTTTTTCCTGTATTGTTAACTACCTCTTTTGAAACTGGTGGAGAAATGTAGAAGATAAGGGCTCACTGCACTAAATGTTGGACAAGTAGAGTGAGTTGTATTTATGGGCAAAAGCTATTAAAAGCATGGTTTGAGAACAACCTCTTGTGGTAGAAACTGTTTCCATTGTATTAGAAGACACCACGTGACTTGTAATTATCAGTGTCCCTGAATCTTAGGCTACCTTTGACTTTCAAAATGAAAGTAAAAGCTCAGTCGCTTCTAAGCTTTTGGAGACGCTGTTTGCAATTTAAGTTATATTAGCGAAAACAAAGTTTGAGGCTTCTAGGGAAAGAAAGAATTTAACTAAGTACATTTTTGCAAACTTTAAATGATTCTTAAATAATCAGTTTCACACTTACCATTTCATCAGCCAATATGCCATTCAATCTGTGTTTATACAGCAGTGCTAACCAGTTCAAACCAATCTTCTGATACGGCTTCAGTTTCAAACTGTTAAAAAAAAAAAAAAGTCAAGCTTGTTACCACCTTTTATTTGTTTCTCCATGAAACACAACTTTATACTTATGGTAATCACAGAATGTCAAGTGTAGTAACATTGCCTATATTTTAATAGTCTAGATCTCCTTGTGTAGTGAAAAACAAAAACTTTATTTAATCAGTCACCTGAATACAAAGAGCATTTCCAAACTGAGTTTATCTGAATTTTCACAGATCTTAAATGATCAAAATGAGTAACACAATAAATACTTTTTCTCTAAAATCAGTGATACACAATCAGCTAATAGCAGTTACAGAATTGTTAATTTTAAAAATACACAATAAATTAAGTGGCATTTAGCAGTTACATCCGTAAATTTCTCTGTTGTACAATTACTGGCTGTGTCAGCACCAAAGAAAAACCCAAACATGCACAACCCACAAAACACACTCAACAGCAAGTCACCTAGTTCAGCATTTTTTTGCCAAAGAAATATCACTGACAAGCTCCCTCCAGACAGTTTCTTCCTCTCAGGTTTTATTTTCATGTAGCTGAGAATTCTTTTGCTATTTACCACTAATAGTCTAATTCAAGTTGCTACTTTGGCCACTTTTTTCCCCACTTCACCCCTATGCTTCCTAATCCTTAGGATAATCCCTCCTACCATATCCATTTCCATTCCTCCTAAATTCTCTCTTTATTCCTATCCATTTGGAGATTCTTACCAATTTACCTCTCTGAAATAAATCCTTTCCCCAGCACATCCCTGGTGCCACTCCCACTGGATATGAAGTTCCAGGTTATTTTGTACATCTCAACTTCCTGACCAAGGTCTTTTGTCCAGCTGATAAACCTTCCAAGTTTGCTCAGATTCATTTCAATTTGGCATCTTTGAAATCTAAGATCCCGCATAACAGAAGCAGGTTTGTTTGGGCTTTTGTTTGAAATAAGTTGACAACTCATGATCCCATTGCTCAAGGTTGACTTTTACATCCATTAAAAACTGGAGGAAGTAAAACAAGGTCTTCAAGTACACCTTACTGTCCAACACCCTTGTCAGTATAAAAAAGGGAAAGATACCTCTTATTCAGAATGGAGGGCTGCTCTATGTTCCATCCACATTCTCCATCTCCAGTAATCCTGGTTACTTGTTTTGTCAGTTTATTTGAAATGTCTTCACATTTATTCATGAGCTTCAGAACCACGTCCCTCTCCTTCAGCAATATCTTGCAGTTCCACACTATATCTTCTGACAAACCAGCAGTCTTAGTCATTTTTGTAAACTGCAAAATAATAATAAAAAAAATTCTATGAACACTGATAATAGCAGCAAAAGTGCTACAGTGAAAATCCATGGCTGCTGCAGGCAGTAAGTAATTCAAGTAGGAGACAGCAACAGAATCCTGATCTCCTCTCAAAACTTCAAATACTCCTTACACACTTGACCCACTGCAAACTGTGGATCCACACTGAAGGTCATCATTAGAGCTCCCTGCACTGTAAAACCTGAAATCCCAAAAGATTCAAATTCACTGAAGAGTTTCTAATGAAAAACACAGGAGCATTAGACTCAAAATCTTCGGGGAGGGGGCAACATACAGCACAAAGCACGGTTTGAAGGCCAAGGCCCAGCAAAAGAACAAAACCCCAGAAGGAAGAAAAAATGCACTGAATATCATTAGATATCCTTTTAAGCACACCCTATTACATACTAAAGATTTAAGATGTAAGCATAATGTAGGCACCGAGGCAGACCAATGAACCTATAAAGTAAGTTATTAAATTTTGTTAGGAGTCTGTCTGGGGCTCAGTATTATTCAGGTCCAGTTCTAACTCTATCGTGAATGGCACATTCAAACTGGACTTAGGCATACTGAAAAAAAAAAAAGTGGTAAGAAGTTTCATTAAACTGTGCTGAGTTTTCTGCGGTCACCAAGTACTGACAGTACACAGAAGTCTTTCTTCCACCACTTGCTTCCTCCAGTCCACACTAGTTACTTTTTATTTTCTTCCTCTAAACTTCAAATCTTCACTACAATATGGATATTCTCCATGTCAGAGCCAAGAAGCCTGAAGTTGTGTCAAAACAGGCCCTTCAGGCCCATGGATTTCTCCTGAATCCCATATAGTGCCATTTGCAGAAAGTGTAAAACCTACTAATAAATATATTTCTGCAGTAACTGGGATCATATTTGTAATTACAGCATTTTCATGAGTATCTATGCATATTTCACTATAAAGAACAGAAATATTCTTTTATTAATGGATTTAAAGAATTCTTATATTAAGAGATAAGTAATTTCCAAACAGATTTTTTTCAAATTTTAAATCACGGATCTGTTAAAATTTAGCACAAAACTTCATATGCATATATCCTCCAAGAATTCCTTCCATAAAAAAAGGGGTTGCATGATCCATCTATTATGTAACTCATTGATATTGCCACACTGCAGAGTAAAAGACAGGTTTTTTAAGGTGAACTGTATAACGAGACCATGCTTTCATTAAAAAAACAAAAAGAAAAAAAAAAGGAGAAATGGAGAGAGGCAATTACAGTTTGGGGGTGGGGTGAGGGGTGTTTTGTGTTTTTTTCCATTTTAAACAAATCCCAGAAAGTTTAGGTACACTCACAGGATAAGGAGAGCACATGTCAAACACCTGCAAAGAAGTTTTCTAAACAGACACCTCTATTTAGCAACAAAAAGAGAACATGGTTTTTAATAGGCGACTACAAAATTTCAAGATTTGTTTTGATGCCTAAAGCTCTGGTTGGCATGAATAGAAATCCTATAATCCATAAATAAAGGTGTGGAAAATTAAGCCATCTGCTACTAACAGAAATTGTATTGTTTCATGTTAGCACATTAACATTCAGCTCCAAGTTGCAACAAGAAAAACTTTAGCCACTGGTTTGCATGTGAAACACAGGGTGTTACCCTGTTGTACAGAACACAAAGCAGATCTACGGGTGGCCTTTGGTTTACTAGAGGTTATGACAGCTTCTCAAGTTCATTTTTTTTCAAATGAGGCCCAAAAATGTGAGACCATCACAGACAAGTGAACCCTTCAGCTCTCACAGCACACTCTGAACTGCCACACCAGCACACTCTGCTTGGGCCTTCACACCACTTGCAGGTGATGCAGGATTTCACTTTACTGCTTAAGGATGAAAGTCAGCCTCAGCCTCAATCAACTAACTCCAGTTCCACTTTAAGCAGTTTCCCCGTTTCTAACCTGATGCATTTGCTGCTCCCCCTTTCAGTTTGCTTTGGTGCAAGGTCCTTTTGGATTTTCGGCCAATTTGGTTTTTGTAGCAGTTTGTACACGTGCAGCCAAACAAAATGAGTTAATAAAAAACCTGAATCTACCCTCCCCTGTATCTCCTCACTGCTCATACATTGCTGCAGTGTATGGAATGTGATGGACAAGTATGTCCATTTCTGTCTGCTGAGTTCTCCCATTCCCCTAATAGTGATATGCTGTGTCAGAATTTCCATGTAACACATTGCATCAGTACATACAGTTTAACTTCTGTGTACTACAGACATTGTTTAAATCACAAAATCTTTAAAACCTAAACAGCTTATTTTGTGATGGAATAATACTGTGAATGAGGGAAATGAGGATATAGCAAATCTCACACAGATGCATATGTTTTTAAACTAAAAGCAAATTAAAGTAGTTAACAGTTACACGCCTTAAAAATAAGAAACTAAATAGCACTAAACCCTCTCCAGTTCATTCCCTGCATTTACCAGAGGCAGCATGAAACTGCACTGGGCACCCTCAGCAGGCCAAGGAACAGACCACCACCCCAGACATCGAAAGCTCAGCTGAGCTCCTTCGTGAGCCAGGCTTGGCTCTGCCTTTGTTTCTTGGCACACACTGAACGCAGGCAGGTATTGCCCTTACACGGCTATGTTTACAGCCTCTCTGCTGAGGAAACAGTGCTGAGTGCTGTGTTTCCCAACACCGGTGCATTCCACAGCCTGGAAAAGAGAGCACTGTTAAATATAAGTTTTTTAGAGGAGTGAGGATGGGGAGGAAGGGCGATAGGTGTCCAGAAGTGCTTCCAGCAAGCAAAGAAATCATGCGGTCTGCTGGCCTACAATGTGTGCCAGCAAGGTATCACCTGGACCTCAAAGGAAATGGGAGAGAAAGGTGTGAAGCCAACAGAGGAGACTAAGGGGGGACCTCACAACTGTCTACAACTTCCTCACGAGGGGAAGCCGAGGGGCAGGCACTGATCTCTTCTCCCTGGTGATCAGTGACAGGACACAAGGGAATGGCCTGAAGTTGTGTCAGGGGACGTTTAGGATGGATATCAGAAAAAAGTTTTTCAGCCAGAAGGTGGTTGGGTGCTGGAACAGGCTCCCCAGGGAAGTGGTCACAGCACCAAGCCTGACAGAGTTCAGAAAGTGTCTGGACGATGCTCTCAGGCACATGGTGTAATACTTGGGGCTGTCCTATACAGGGCCAAGAGCTGGAATTTGATGATCCTTGTAGGTCCCTTCCAACTCAGGATATTCTACAACTCTATAAAAAGACCCACCAGGAAGGGTTTACTCCCTCATGTCCATCCTGCGTAGCTGTTACAGAGCTGTAGAGCTGTATATAGACTATGAAGCCAGTACAGAGCAGGCCCACACTGAGAAAGAAAAACATCGCTGAACACTGGCCCCGTGCATAAAAACTACGTAACATATGACATCACACCAAGACATAGGGAGCTGAACTTTCCTATCCACTCTGTCCTTAGCCTGTTCTGAACCTTTGCTTCACCTTGCCCTCCACAGTCATTGACATTCTCAGTGCTCGTCCCCCCCTCTTCCTCCTGGCTCTCACAGCCAAGCTTTCTGCTGACCACCCTTTAGTTTGTCTACCCCTGCATCCCCATCTGCTCTCCTTGTGTTCTAATCCCCTATTCCCGCAGCAGAGCTACTCCTCAGGAGCTCCCATTTGACCATCACATCTCTTTCCTCCTCTGTCTCAGCTCCATGCCTGGGCATTGCAGAAGCACCTGGAGCCACCCTTCCAAACCTTCTGTCTCAGAAAGCAATGTGCAACTTTAGGCTGTGAATATGATGAGTACGGAGAAAGGCAATCTCAGAACACAAATTTTTTTTCTCCGTATTTTAAGAGTTACTAGATCAAGTAAACATCTGTCTAAAATATCAGCTCCAAAGAAGAAGTATTTTGAAGCTCTCTAATTAGTTTCACGGGCTTGAAAATAATTTAAATCCATTAAAAAAAATTAGACCAACTTAAAAAGGTTGTCTAGAATAAAAAAGACATTCTAGACTCATGTTTTCCTGGAATAAAACATTTAATTTATAAATAAGTAGGCTTTAGTTTTAATCTGAGGCTGAGAGCCTTCATATCTTCCTTAATTCTAATAATGAACAAGTGGTAATAACTTCTAGTGCTTTACACTGTGTTACACAAGATACCATTAGAGTAAAGCAGACCGAAAAAGTAAAGCTAATTTCTTTAATGCTATAATTGAACCAGCTCTCTCCATTACTCTAACCACTCATTAATTGCTAGGAAAAATGTTGGGTTACTGAGCTACTGGATCTTTATAAACAATTAAATCCACACTGATACAAAACATCTGCTAAAACCTGCTGCAAACCACTTCTACTTTTTTTTGGCAAGTATTCACACTACTACATAAACATGTGGTTGCTGACAGCAGCAATCTTTATGAAAGACAAATTTTGAACGCAAACAGGCCCATGCAGCTTTTTTTACTGTTAAATATTTTACACAGAGAAAAGGAGAACAGCCCTGTAGCAAATATTTCTGCAAAGAATTAAGTTCAGGCAAAATCCGACAAGTTTAGAAAGGAATAGCTGTATGACAGATGTTCTGTGAGAAGCCAAAGGCTTGGGGCAAAACGGATTTCTTTTGCAGCATACCTGTAGCCTGTATTTTTTTTTAAGTATCCTCCTCTTGTCTCCCCCTTCCCCTTGCAACACAACATACAAAGATCATTTTGTTTTCCTTAAAAATCTGTTTAATATCTCTTGCTATTTTGTGGTAAAATATTTCACACACCAAATAATAAACGTTATTGTTTTACACATATGGAAGAATTTCACACATACATCAGTGGGGGAGGTTTTAAAACAAATACTGACCAAAAAAACACACCAATTACTCTGTAAGAGGGCCTGTGCACAGTTACTGCTTTAAAATCCAAACCACTAATAAATTAAATAAAGACAATCTGCCTTAACGGACTTCAAGTTTCTTACTAGAATACTGCTCTTATCACATTTGATGTTTTGCAGTTCACTGGAACTGTATGAAATGTGAAGGCAACAAACAAACTATGGGAAACATTTGAAAGTAACATCCCAGTGACAGTAGATAAGGTACTTACCAACAGGTATTGCTTTCCCTTCTGTGGTGGATTGTGGCTTAGCCTTCTGATGCTTTATCTTTTTATTAATAAAAAACAGAGCAGCTTGCTCCACTAAAAATGGCTGCACTGCTTAGCCAGCAAAACCATGCTAGAGACTAAGCTGCAGTAGGTAAAAAAAAAACCAAAGAAAAAAAAAGAAAAAGAGAGCGACCGTCCTTGCATGAAACTGAAAATATCCATGCTGGCTCCTTCAATCATGGAGCTACCCTGGAAGCTGCTGCTGCTATACAAGTGTCTGCAGTAAAGGTCCTGCCACGCTCTTCCCTCCTGCATCGGTTTTCAGCTACAAGAGCTCAGAACAGGCTAGCAAACACCTCCTTCCCAAGTGAAAGCTCTAATTTCTTCTTCTGCAGTGAAATCAACCAACTTTCTATGCTACAGAGTGAGTGACAGTAATGTCAGCCAATCAGCTTGAGTTTTCCAGAAAAATCACCCCTTAATTCATTCAAAATCAGGTCATATGACACTATTTGAAATGCTATTGGCTTAGGAGGAACATAGCATTTTAGCCTAATCAGGATAAGGCCACCCATCTAAGCCTCCCTAGGCTGAAGCCACCTTGATTCTAGGCAGGCTGGGGATAGGGAAAGAAGAATGCAGACCTACCAGAGCCTCCCAGCTGTTAAAGGGCCGGAGCGCGATTATCTTCTGAGCCTTTTTCTGAGAACACTGGGGGATCAGAGTCAGTTCACCCGGGGAAGCATCCTGCAGGAAGCTGAGGATTTTCACTTTGTAGCCATCCTCCATCACTTCGTCGCCATCGCCGTAGTCCTCGTCGAGGGAGCTACCGCCGTCTTCGGAAGCCGACTCGTCCTCCAAGTCTTCTGTTTCTCTTTTAGTATTCCAAATGCTCCTTTTGCTTTTGTCCTTTTTCTGAAAGCCATTCTGCTCTTTCTCAGGTTTCTGCTTTGTCTTCTCTTTACTCTCGTCACTTGTGCTCTTGGTGGAGGCTTCGGTCAAGTCAGAAGTTTTTCTTCTGACAGGAAGTCCCATTTCTGTGCATGCAATATGGAAGGTAACAAGTCAATGCATACTGGTTAAGGGAGAATGAAAACCCACGCTGTTCTTCCAATATAAAACCTATAAGACACAATTCTAGTATTTCATACACAAGAACTCAATAGCAGGTGTTACTCAGAGAAAAGAAAAGCAAGTCTGTATAAAAAATGCAAGTCTGTATAAAACGTCAACAGATCCAACTGTGAGTATAAGATAAGCAATATTCATTTGTACAATGCTCAAATAGCAGAAGGTTTTAAGTAACTATCTTAAAATACAGATGATTGATGCTATGTAATATTTGTGAGCTTCAGAAGTAAGAGTAAACAGTTCAGAACTCTGATGTATCACAAGGATGAGATACTAGTCACACTGCACTCAACTGTGGAGATATTAATTCTATCGATTTGACAAAACAAGCCTTCTTTCATGATGAAAATAATATATTTTTTCAATTTTAATGCATTGTAGTGCAGTATTAGAGGTGGGACAATGAAAACATACACTTATTAGGGAAACTCAAAGAATTATGTATTTCTGACCAAAATAACCCTACTGTCTTAAAATAAGACAGAAGTTATTTAACTGAACATGAGTAAGTAATTTTCAGAAGTGATTTGTATGCATTTTTCTTCCCTCATGGGAAGAGAGCAGTTGAAGTTTCTCATCTGCCCAATCCCAGCTTGCTGCTGATTGATTCCAACCCTCATGTCTACCTTTTCAGAAGCAGCAGTGAGGAGACAGCTTCATGCATACTGACATCTCTCTCCACTTCCAATTAAGAACACTGCCCTACCCCAACTACACTTAAATAGCTGATACGGCAAAACATATACATATCTGACAGCTGTTTTACACACTGAAAAGTACTCATTAAATAGTATTTAAGTTATAACTTGCAGATTTACTTGGAATGACTGTTTTTGCTCCCTGCCACATCTAAAGCATTGGTATTTACAAACGAGTTGTATAATTTAAGGCCTATTTCTAGTATTTTTCTCTCCTAGAATATATTTTAAAAGGACAAAATGGCATATGTCACTTGTCACCTATGCAGTCATTTGCAGTTACTGATCCAGAAATCAGAAATTTACAAATTACTGCAGTTAAAAAACAAACTTATTTTTAAACAAGCAGGAAGGGGGCAGGTGTCAGCTTTGACACATTTCAAAATACATTATAAGACATACCCATAGGTAACTACAACTTTTTATGAATATCTGTATTAGCAGGGCAAAGACATTTATCTCTACTTACAGAGCAAAAGATCAAAATACAGAAAAATGGAGATTCCATCTCTTATCCTGCCCATAATACTAATTTCAAGTTGCAAGTACTAATTTCAGGTGCAAGTTTCCAGGCATGGTGCTGTCAGAACTGTCATTGCTGAACATTAGAAAATATTTGCATCACAAGTCTGTTTGTTTTGTCTTGGAATAAAATTGATTATAAATCTGTCTTTACCCTCATCATCTGCAAATATTGTCAGGGCCTCCAGTGCTTCATCATACACCCAGTTATGTTCCTGAAGTACATCTCTCAGTTCCTAGTAAAAAAATAAGACATTTTGTATTGTGGTAAGATAAGCATAAGCTAAATTTCTGTGCCTAACAATATTAGGCAAAGAAAACCCCTGTAAATCAGATGATTCAAAATAAAGAAAATGCAAAACAGAAAAACCCTCAGTTTCTCCTTACACACTCAATGTGGGCAGATCTGCACTCCACTTTTGAAAAGTGTAAGAATACACAAACAAGCTTTGCTTCCAACCATTTAAAGCACAGTATTGAAGGGCCCCGACCAGTTGCTGATGATCATCAGGTATTAAAAGTAATACAAAATGCACAATGTATCTAGTGGTCCAGGGGAGAAGTATGTGTGCCAGAGGGAGGGATAATTTCTCCATGCATATTTATAAAAGGTCATTAAATTTGACTACGCCAGGTTGTCACAGGGACAGAAAAGAAGGATAAGAAGTTCCATATTGTCCCAATCACATCCAACTGCTCTCACTTCAGGACAAGTTACATTCCAAAAGCAGCAAAAGCCTTCCTACCCTGGGCTCTTTTTGCAAGAGTGCTGCTGGTGTAAGAATTGTTTCATTCAGCCTATCGACAGCTGCAATTTTCTCAAAAAGTCAAAACTTGACATGCCATCAGGAAACAGAAGCTCACCTCCTTATCCAATCCAGGAAATATCTTTTGCAGCCTCTTCACAAGCATCTCTTGCCTCTCCCATTGTCTTCTGGGTTCTGAGTCATCAAGCTATGTTAAAAAAAGAAATCTATTAGGTTGAATATAAATTACAAGTATAGAAACAGAAGAAAACCTAATCAATATTGTTTATCCTTAAAGAGGTGCTCTCAATGACAAAACCAGTTAAGACAAATTTAAGTTGAAGTGATTCCTCTTACCTAGTCAATGATCAAAATTAGACCAAAACTTTCATATGCATAGAAACTGCCTTCAGTCATGAAAAACTGGCATTCTACTTGATAAGCACACACAGTGCAGGTTATATACAAAAATGTAAATAATTTAGAACTATCTAGTTTGTATTTCTTTAAAATCAAAAATTATTAGTAATTCTCAATGACAGTTAAGGCAGAAGATGCCAAGGTTGATGGTCAGATTAGACTACCAAGCATGCAGTATTTAACCCACTAAAGCCTACAAAGGGATCAAATGGTGTGTTTATAGTGAGATTTATGGGTAAAAAATTCCACAAATACTATGTCCCAGTAACGAAGTCACATCAAAGCTGGCAAAAGTTTTCATCAACAGTAGCTTCACTAACAGCTACTACCATCCTGCACAATGGGAGTTGTCTTACAAACAAGTGCCAAAACTTCCACATGCCCTAAGCTGGTCTGTTTTGTATTCACCACAAAGAACTACACAAGTTTCTTCATAGAGCTTTGAATACAAAGTGGTTACAGATCTACATATCTACAGCAGACATACCAACAGGTTTGATCAATATTTACTTCGCTGAATGATGCTATTTGCTGAAAGAGCACAGACCAGATCACCCAGAAGCACTCTGAGTAAGAGAGGACATTATTCCTTTCCTCAGCAAGCCTACAATGCCATTAAGAGTGGAGCTACAGTCCATACAAAGCTGGCAAAGTATGCTCTAGTCTTAGGAACTAGAGGAAAAAGCAGAAGTAAGGAAAAACACCCTGCAAGTTGTCTCACTATAGTTGTCTATAATGAGTTCTAAAAACCCATGATCCAGATTTGTTTTTTCCAATCCTTCCTCTTTTAATTGTAATAAAACTGTTAAGAACAGAAATCAAACTGCTGCATGAAACCAGGTTCAGTGAAGCATTGTTTGCTAGGCTGGCTGGTTAATAATTCAGTAAATTCTCCTTTTATAACCTAACCCAGGGGCTTGGTGAGGAGGAAAAAACCCAATGCACATTTCTCATTTCGGAAGAAGGGGACTTTATGCTTAATATTATTTTTGCTTTAATGGAAAACTGCATTTTCTTTATTTGGTTCAGACTGAGGGCAATACTAGCCTAAATTTCAACACAAAACCAGTCACTCTCCACCAACCAGCCTCCAATATTAACTGTGGAATTCCCTTTATCTACCATAGGTGTTTTTCAAGGATGTCTACTGGGGTGCCTGGGAGATGGCCTAAAGACAGCACTGTAGGACTGTGCAAATCTGCCAAATACCAACCTGAATGCACCAGGATCATGACATAGTTCCTATTTACTAGCAGAGGTCAAAGTAATCATTCCTTTAAATGTAACCAATTCTCTATTTTTAAAGATTTCCCTAAGTCATAGTTTCAAATATGTACATTTCCTCTATAACAGAGTAACAGATAACTTCATCTCTTTGAGGAAACACAAGGAATGACCTGATCAGTCAAAGTGATTCCCTGTAATTCCCGCTGACGCTCACAAAAACTGAATGGTACACAGCACCTCACATTCTGCTATCTGCCATCAAACACTTCCACCAAAGCAGGGAAGTGAGTACTGTGATACAAGTCCACTAGCACTGAGGAACAAAGCAGGTAAATCCATGTAGAATGGCAAGAATAAGAAAGCAGAAAAACCTCATTCAGATGGTAAGATCTGAATTTGACTGGATTTTCTGGTAAAAGACAGACCAAGTCAGGTAGTTCCATTTATTTTACAATGAACAGAGAGAAAAAAAACACAGTACTTACATAACTAGTTTTTGACTTCTTTGCAACTTGCTTCTTTCTGGTTTTGCAATCTGTGGGAGAATCTCTTACTTTCCTTTTACCAGAGGCAGCTTCAAAAAGAATTGAAACAGAAGAGAAGAATCAGTTACTTTCACTATGTTCACCCCAAAACAGTAGGATAATTACCAAGTACCAACACTATAGTAGCTATTAATTACCTGCACAATGTGTTTATCAGTCTCCATAAGTTTCCTACTATAGTCCACAGATACATTGAAACTTGAAGCAAAGCAACTGCTTGAAAGTACATGTTTATTTACCTCTATGTTTTCTTTAGTAGTTTGGCAATTAATCAAGCATATATAACAACTGAAATAGCATTTTATTATACTTTTTTTTAATAATTGCCACATGTTTTTGCACATAAGTTGCATAAAGGTATATCTGTCTGTTTTTATTCAAGCTCATACTTAATCCAGGCTGAATCCCATCTGTGTGTTGGAATTTGTACATCACTGAGAATTTTGAAGTGCTGATGACTGATTTCTGGCTCGGATGCACATCGAAGAGGTTACCAAACACTTGTTAACATTAAATCCAGATGTCTGAAAGAAAACTATGCATATTAAGTCTGTGATAAGGTTATTACTTATGAATAGTCCATATGAGCCATAACTTTCTGACTATCTTTGGGGCCTGGTGATTATCAAGAGATTATCATCTCAGCATTGAGACCTGCCCAGCCAGGTGCATTTTCAAACTGTGCACAGCTCACAAAGGCAAGAACACGTTACCACTGTTACTGCACATCACCTTTGCTTGAAGCAGCATTATCAGAACAAAATCAGTAAAAATTCCTAGTCCATGATCTGAAATTGTACTGTGAGTTAAATCTTTTTTTTGGAAGAGTAGCTGCCTGCAGAGCTTTCATGTCTTGATATCAGCATCTCTGGCCAACCTCCTCTCCCAGTCTGCCACAAGAGATCAGTGAACAAGCACACATGCACACACAAAAAGCACACTTGTTCTCCAATCCAAAAGACTGTCTGGATGATCAAAATAGTTTTAGTTTGGAAAAGTAAGTTGCCACATCTTTACACAAGAAGATATTTTGTGTAGAAATACTTTCAAAGAAATTCTCTGCCAGACTCACTCACTCCAATATCAGAGATGTGACATAAATATTTAAAACATAAATCATTAAAACATTCCAAAGGCAGAAAAGTATAAGCAATTCTTCCTTAAATGAAGGATCTAGCAAGAGATAGCAGAAAACACTACGATTTTTTTTCAAAGTCTCTGTATTTATGTAGGTAAAAATATCATGGAATCATAGAATGGCTTGGGTTGGAAGGGAGTTTAAAGATCATCCAGTTCCAACCCTCCTGCTGTGGGCAGGGACACCTTCCACTAGACCAGATTGCTCAGAGCTCCATCCAGTCTGGTCTTGAACACTTCCAGGGATATGGCATCCACAGCTTCTCTGGGCAATCTGTTCCAGTGCCTCACCACCCTGACAGTAAGGCATTTCTTCCTAACATCTAAGCTAAACTTACCCTCAGTTTAAAGCCATTCTCCCTTGTCCCATCACTACATGCTCTTGTAAAAAGTCCCTCTCCATCTTTCCTGTACATTCCCTTCAGGTACTGGAAGGACGCAACACATACAAGAGGCAATTCAAAGAAAGCATCCAGAGAACATGCCAGGTGGATCTTTCTGCCCAAGACCTAATTTAAACAATATCACCAGAAAAGACATGCTTTTAGCTTAAGTCTGGGAAATATGTGATGTTCTTGACAGCAAAGCTGAGCTGTCAGGCTGCTGTTGGGTCAAGCACTAGAAGCCATTGGAGGCCTCATGCTATTACTGCTTATGCTTAATTAAAACTGCATTCAGGATGGACAATTCTGAATACAAACAGTGAGCCTGCAAACCTCTTTGCCCTTAAAAAAATACAAGGGCTCCACATAAGAGCATCTCAAAGACTTTCCTGCTTTTACGTCATGGGCTGAGCACTCAACAGTATTTGTCGTGAACAATTTTAGAGGCAATTAAACTGTAACAAAGGATCTGGATAACCATGGTCTCAGGAACCTATCAACACAGAATTATTTTAAAATAACCTGTGGTCTTTTGAAACTCGATTGCAAATGACAAAAAAAATGCCAACTCTCTTTAGACATTCACTTTGCAAAGTAGACTTAACTATTCCTTCCCGTGCTAAGGAAGCATACAGCTGAGGGGAAGAGGAAATTCTATTACTGTTAGATGGGAACCATCCTTGGAGTGGAGGCAGGGCACACCAGGCCCTCCAGAGGAATCCTTGTTCTCTCCATCAATTTTATAACTAATAACCAATGAGAAAAGCAAATTTTAGAGAAGCGTTTCTAATTACTTCCACTAGTATTTGCTGCTACCTCTACCAAAAAAAAGAAAAATCTTTATTCCTGTGACTTCCTCTGAAATTACATTTATGACTGCTCAAGAAGCAGTGAACATCAGACAGATTTACATGAGGCTTCAGCTCAGAAGCACCCTCAGTGATTTCATGGTTTTCAAGGTATACAGAAGACAGCACGAGAAACAGATCACAAGCAGCAGGTAATACTATAGCTTCATATCTTTCTTCATATACATTTTCAGCGTGTCACATCTAATCTTCATACCTGTAAAAAGTCTGCAATGCTTCTTGTTTTAGCTATAAATATTGAATTCAAGCTATAAATACAAGCTTTTGTCTTTTTGAAAGGACAGAAAAATTCACGGATGTCTCGGTCACACTTTTTTAGCAAAGCCGTGCTTCACAAGACTGTATCTCACACCCTGACCTCTTGCACAGTCAACATTTCACAACAAGCAAAGCATATCATAAATTGACACAGATAAGCAGATGTTCAGTGATGTCTCCATTTTTTAAAAACGTGTCCAAAATGAGGTGATTTATACTATCACTTTCAGGCATGCTTAGTCCTAACTAAATATTTTATACAACAGCTGTGATTAGTGAGAATTTTGCTGCCAAGATTTTTCTGTGGGCTAATATCGAAAGGATGTGAAACAACATTCTTAGATCAACAAAAAAAATGGCCAAAAGGCAAGGCCTACATACCAGAAATCAAAGTGTTTTAGTTCAAACACTGAACTGCGACAAAGGATATGTATTAGCCTAAATTGGTTTAATATTAATCAAAACTCTTGAAAAGTAATCATAGTCTCTTCCAGGAAGGGATTTTCCAGGAACAGAAGTACTCAGAAGCAGTATGCTTCTCAAAAATATGCCAGCACACAAGAAATCCCATCTATAGAATCTGGCCATGCACATATTGATAACCCCAAAACGCTGGGTCTGGTTGGGTTAAAAAAACCCATCAAACAACACAAACACAAACACAATCTTTCACTAAAATTATCCTAAATGTTCTTAAAACTTTCTGATAATTGTTAAAAATCTTTGAAGTTGTACATAAAAATCAGAAGATGAAAATACAGCAAGTACAACAGGGGGAATAGAATAAGCAAAAAATTTTATACTTTAAAAAGGGAGTAAAATTGTTCTTCCTCAGCTTCCTAGATATGTTGCTTCCAAATCCATAGGATACTGCATGAAGACACATGAACTACTCAGAAAAACTAAAATAATCAAGAGTGATCAAAAATAGCTTTTTTCTGTTGTATCCATGAAGATCTCTCAGGAAAACCATGGACAACTGAACTGTAAACAGATGGTGGTCTGCTTTTTAAAATGACATCAAAATTCATATCAACCTTCCCTTTCCCCCACCAATTTCAATATATCAGTCTAAAAGATTAATATAAGACAAAAGATTTAATCCTGGACTTGAATGATGTCAAGAAACAAGTGAAGAATTATAGCCCTTTACCACGTCTAATACTTTCAACACTTCCACATCATGTGTTGGGTGTTTTGTTTCGATACCAGTATGAGACTGCATAAATTCAGATGCAGAACAAACACCCTTAAATAAGCTCTAGGGGCTCAAAAGCATGGTTTGGGTGACATTTTGCTAGAGAACCTGCCTAATGTTTATAAATAACAGTTCTTATTCAGAATTACAAGCAAGTCTTGAAGTCAACCTGAACAGAAAGCTGTGGTGGGCCTTGATACAAAAAATATCTAGTTATGAATGGCTATATACTCTAGTATTTTTCCATACTACCAGATTGCTCACCTACAACATTCAGAATTACTACTGCTAACCCATCACTATTTGCCTCAAGTTCTGGGCAAAGAAGGAACCAGCAAGAACAGAAAACACTTAAGGACCCATATGTAAAACAATCCTGAGCTTCACACAACAGATTTCCCTTTTTGGCCTAAATTATGGGTTTGGGTCCACATCCTCTTTTCATCTTTCCCCCTGCAAACCCTGTAACTTCAGTTTCCTGTTATCACAATAAACAAACAATAGTGTAACTTCTAGCACATAATTCACCACCCAAATACTTCCCAATCAATTTTACAGAATTAGCTACAGCTTCTGTAGTTTAGGTTTTGTTTTAATTTGGGGTTTTTTTGGTTTTTTTCTTAAACATACCTTTGTCATTGAGCTTCAAACCAGCAGCTACTGCTTCCTCCATTGTGCATGACGTGTCTAGCAACTGCAAAACAAAAAAGTCAATTGAATACAGTTGAACAGAGGAAGACAATGCTGGATCAGCATGAATGAAATACACTTTAAAAAAGCCACCCCAAATACACATGTATTATGAAATCCAAGATCAAAATCAACAGGTATCACATAAGTTGTATTTGGAAACACTTTAAAACACATACTAGAAAACATTTTTGATACAATCTTATTTATTATCACTTTTTCCCTACTTCACAAACACACCATGATGATTTACTTTAAAGGTTTTTTTCAAAGACTATTCAGCGTGACTATCATAAAACAAGATGATACAAAAAACTAGTTTATTAACTCATAAAATGTCTGTATACTGTTATGACACTATGCTCCATTTCCTGTAACACACGTGCAACTTCCAACTTGCCTCAAAGTTTGTCTATACTTCCCTGCAGTCTTAGATTCTTTCTCCATCCACATATAATTTCAAAACAGATCCTTTTTACAAATTCTATGTTGATACTTTTAGAATGTCTTTTGCAAATGAGATAACTACAACAAAAGCAAATGGCCTAAAGGTTTCAGATATGAAAAAACCACAAAAAATGAAGTTACAAGGAATCCTGATGCCCAAGTATCTGTCAACATTTGGAAACAGCATCTTACAATTTTGCTGTAAACATACGATTTTCTTTTCAAAAGGTTCATGATTTTTCCTTAGTAGCCTTCATCAGTTTGTCAGGTTTGTAAGGTTTGTCAGGACAGACGGTTCTAGATCCTTTAGATCAATAGATTTGCCTAATATTCCTCTGTCCTCCTTCAACACTGCAGCTTTATAACTGTGGATGAAAATTTGCACAGCCTCTATTTCCTACAAAGTCCTGCTGATGCAGGAGCTATCTCACATTCTCCTGAAAACAAACAGCACCAGTACTACATACTGCTCAGTAGCTAAGTCACAAAACAGCAGTCAGACATGCCATGTATTATTTCTAGCTAGTTTTTAAGTGACAAAGAACTGTTATCTGCCTCTAGTTCAAATAAATTCTACACAGACAAAAATTGAAAAAATACAGTCTGGACATATACAATATAAATTTTATTACAATGTTCAGGAGAAAAATTCCAAAACTGCTATTTGCAACCCTTTCCTAAAGTAAAGGAAGCCTAAATATACCACTTGATCCACTGGGAAACAAAACACCCAGCAAGGAGCACCAGGAAAACGTCTGTGTTTCTTTAATGCCATTTCAACAACCAGGAAATGTAACAGATTAACTGAAAGACATTTAGCATTGAAAACTAAGCTAGTGAAAACCTAGTTACATATCAGTACTGAAAAGCAGCCTTGTTAAAAATATATTTTACTGTACTGAAGGTATTTTACTGTAATGAGTTAGCATAATGTTCTAGTAGATTTGTACTGTACATTGGACAATGGCCAAGAGTACCTCACGTTCACATGTCAGCATAATTAGAATAAATGACAGTAAGCTGAAACTTATTCTTTTTCACTTACTGGAAGTACTAAAGTCTTTGTACGTTAAATGTCATAAATGCAGGGGTGCAATGTTTCATCTCCTGGAGAAGATGGCAATGATTTCACTCATTCTGCCTTTAATCAGTTAGCTGCACAGCAGCAATGGCAGTTACCAATAGTTATCAACAAAACTAGCTATAATTAAGCTTAAGTGTCACAACGAAAAGAAATAATAGAAAAATGTTTTATACATTGAGGTTTGCTGTTGTTGAACTTACCCAAAGGTATTTATGTAAAGTGTCTGGGTATATATTCTGCTTTTTTATGTATCTTAGTGCCCATGTACGTACTCACGTGTATATGGAAACATTATGTGGCTGTACTTCCCCTAAAATATGTTACTTTTATACACCCTTTTGATATCAACAAAACAAAATTAAGACTTGTATTGTGTTTGCATGGCAAGGATTGATAGCAGGGTGGCTATAGGGGCGTCTTCTGTGAGGAGTTGCCAGAAGCTGCCCCCACGTCTGACAGAGCCAATGCCAGTTGGTTCCAAGACAGATCCTCCCCTGGCCGAGTCCCTCAGCGACAGTGGCAGCACCTTGGGGATAACAGAGGAAGGGGTGTGGGGGGGCACAGAGGGACACATGCAGCAGGAGAGGAGGGAGAATTCATGAGAGAAACACCAAGGTCCGTGAAGGAGGGGGAGGGTGTGCTCCAGGCACCAGAGCAGATCCCCCTGCAGCCCGTGGTGCAGACCATGGTGAGGCAGCTGTCTCCCTGAAGCCCATCAAGGTCCAAGGTGGAGCAGAGATCCACCTGCAGCCAGTGGAGGACCCCATGCCAGAGCAGGTGGGTATCGAAAGGAAGCTGTACCCTCTGGGATGCCCATGGTGGAAGCTGGCTCCTGGCAGGACCTGTGGACCCACAGAGAGAGGAGCCCACGCCAGAGCAGGACTTGTGACCCTGTGGAAGGGACCCGCACTGGAACAGTTTGTGGCTGAAGGCCTGTACCTTGTGGAGAGGGACCCACACCGGAGCAGGGGAAGAGTGTAAGGAGTCCTCCCCCTGAGGAGGAAGGAGCAGTAGAGACAACAAGTGATGAACTGATGGCAGTCCCCGTGCACTGTTCCTCTGTGTGGGGGGCAGGAGGCAGAAAAAAAATCAGCAATAAAGTTAAGCCCAGGAATAAGGGAGGAATGGGGGGAAAGTGTTTTAAGATTTCAGTTCTGTTATCCTAGTCTGATCCGATTGGTAATAAATCAATTTTCTACAAGTTGAGTCTGTTTTGCCCAGAACAGTAACTGGCGAGAGATCTTTCCCTTTCCATATCTTGATCCATGATGAAGATATGGAAAGATATCACTCTATTGTCTCTGCTGTCCAGTTCAGCAGAAGAATGACAGAGCAGCTTTGGTGGGCACCTGGCATCCAGACAGGGTCAACCCACCACAAGGTTGTTCTCTGTAATAAAGCCTATGAAACAGTCATCAAAATAAATCAAAGAACTGAGCATTATTACTTTTAGTAATTCTTGGTCACTTCTTTGGGGAAAAAGTTCCTTCAGTGTTTGCAGCTTTGAGTCTCTGATGTCTTCCTCTACATCCTTCTTCACAGCTGGCTGCTGATCCCCACCATTTACAAATGCCATCTGGGGCAGCTCATTTTCAGGCTCTTCATCATCATCAGACTGATCAGATCTACAATGTACAGGAGAAGAAAAAAAAGAATTAAAATTTATTTTTGCTTATGAATGTTTTACCCCACCAGAACATTGCTGTAAACTAAAACCAACAGAATTGCACAAAATGTGTTGAAATGCATTCAGTAACACTGAATCAACTTGTACCCAAAGTGGTATCTCTGTTCAGGACAAAGTAAGGCATGTATTAAGTACAGTCTTCTGTTTGCAGTAAACACACTTCAACTTAGCTAAGGGAAGAAGAAAGGAGGAACAGATGAGGCAAATACCGTGACCTACCCTAATACTGTGCTATAAAAGGTTAGTTGCCAATTTAGCAACAACCACCTTAATATATTTCATCATTTCAGCTACCTGACTTACATCAGTCTACCTCAATTTGTCTCAAACAGTCTTGCTAGTGTTTATTTGCCCAACAGATAAACAGATGTGGATTAAAGATCTTTGTAAACACTTTCCAGATGCAGCATCAACTCTGTCCTAGTTCTCAGCTCACTGAGAAAGAAAATTCAAAAGATCCTTATGCAGCATCTTAAACATACAAACATAGAAAGAGCCTTTCTGAAAAAAATCTTACTGGAAGATTTATTATGAGAGCTAACCTGGAGGAAAAGCAATTCTATGTATCTCTAACAATATTCAGTTGCACAGACAAGACTGAACAGAAGCACAGGTCTCCCATCCTACTTCTTTCCATAGACACATAAGAATCTCCTTTCGTAATGAAAATTAATTTAACTGTATGGAGTTGGCCATTTCATAAGGATTTCACCATCAGAAAGGTTTGCCTGCAGGTGTCTCTACACCTTTAGTAAAAGACTAAAAATAAACCTGGTTTTCCTCACTATATCTTTCTTAAGCAGTTGCAACAGGCAGATTGCAACACAGTTCTGGAAAAAATAGTAACATGCCACTCACATAACAGATACACACAGCGAACTGTTCATCATGGAATCCCTTTCTCCCCATTCAAGAGGCATACACAGCTACGTGGGCTCTCTGTTGTGCCTCTTAAGAGTAAGAAAATAAGAAGACATAACCAAAATTCTTCTTCAGTCCACCAAGCTGTCAAATTGCAAGCCTCAAAAGGTAAATCCCACTTCAAAAAAAGTCTAAATGAAATGTCATATTAAAATTCTGTTGGCATATTTCTGATCTTTTTGCATTGATAGAGAAGAAGGTTTCTTTAAAAACTGCATTAAAAAAAAAAAAAACACAAAACAAACCAATCCAATGATTGATGAAAATACTAACACCGCAATTATCCTATCCATTCCTACTAGGGAATAACATCTAGACACTTGTCAACAAAGCCAGGGTTGCACACATCAAAAATCTCATCCTCCCTGAGATTATTCACATTCTTATCAAGCATGAAGAAACACCCATTTAATTGCTAAACAACTCAGACCCACAAAACTTTGTGTTAGAATTCTGCTTTTAATTCAACAGTCCAGACAGTGACTCTGGCAAAAGTTTGCAGCACGCTTCCTTCTAGGAAAGACGTGCTTTCTACTTTAAACTTTCTGCTTTCCGTTCTATTCCTTGTTCAGAATGAGGGAAGCTGGGATACTCCACAAAAAGAAAAACAAACAAAAGAAATCACAAAACCCCCAAACACTAGGTAACACATGGACTAAAATGCACAATGCAAAGACACTCAAATGACCAATTATCTGCAAAACTAGGCTAAATTCAGCACAAGCCAGAGCTCCTAAGCCTGGACAAATCCAAGCTAACTCCTGCCACACTCTCACTTTGTCTGTTAAATCAATCAGAACAGCCACTTTTGAGACAGCTTAGGGGGTTCCATACACAACAATTAGCATCTGAGACAACACACGGAGCCAAAGTGCCAGACACTGGGGTGCCTGCTGTAGAAGAGACTAGTGGGACACACAGGAATACCGAAGAGTAGAAGAGGACGTAGATTTATGTTCATCAATCCCACTAGGAGTCACCTGACTGTCTCTCTCACTCCCAGCAATTGCAATACAATACAGGAATAGCAAGCTGTGGCTCTGCAAGTTGGATCCTGCACGGCTTATCAGCATTGGCTCCACATGGTATGAAACCACTTGTCTTGCTCCCAGATGGGCTTGATCCCAGGAGCAGCGGGATATTTACATAGCACTGCACACAAGCCAATTTGGTGCATGCAACCACCTGGCCATATCTGCATCCTTGCACAACCTACCACTTAAACCACAGAGAGAAAGAGCAGCTCATTCTGATAACTACTTTTTTTTTCTCCTTCTCAAGCAGCTGCTCTAAATTGAAACTTCACGGAAGATGCATTAAAAAGAAAATCAGAAAAAAAAAAAGAATTTCAGACAATAGCAGCAGGAAAAGGCATTATTTCATTTCTGCTAACAAGTCTCAGTAGCTCCAAGCTCTGTGTAGGACTGAAAATCTGACAAGAGACTACACCTGTTAAGGCTGTCATTACCATAAAAGTTTTCTGCAGATTAGTTCAACCAGACTATCAAAAAAGCAGGCTAAGCCATCTTGTTTTGCTTGGCACTGGAACATTTAAGGGGCACAGACAATTCCCACATAGACATGTAACCAGCAAGGGTTTCTTTAAACCATTCCAAATGGTTGCAGGTGTCTGTCTACATCTTGTCTCACCTGCCCTCTCCTTGATGCCTTTTCAGCACACACACAAGTGACTCCTGCACAGGGACTCTTCCCTCCTAGCACATTTAGAAATACAAGTTTCCAAATCACTTATTAAAAAATGCTTTCACTAAGTATAGCAAACACAGTATGTAACTAATACGTAAGTTTACCTCAGGAACTGATACTATACACTGAAGCTCTACTTGCTTTCCTGTCCACTACAGTCTCATTAAAAAAAAAAAAAAAAGTAAGGAACAAGCTAAAATCAACTCCAACAGCTTAAAATGAATAAAGCAAATATTTTATGGTTAAGCTTTCAAATTAAGAGGATTGTAGAGGGGCAAATGTACAAACTTAAAAATGCATAAACATCACAGAACTCCTTCCTCTAAGAAAATGTCTTAGCTGGATATTTGTTCCTTGAAATTCCAGTAAGGTTTAGTTAGAGGCAGGTAAATCACAAAGGAGTAAACCAGAACCTAAGGTACCCTCTGATTTTCATTCTGTATTTCAACTTAGAACAGCACATCAGGTTGCACAACAGGAGCCTGGTTTAAAGCGTACATTACGGCCACGTCTCTCCTCAGAGCCTTGCTTTCTTTCGCAGCACTGAAGTGTCTTGGTTCTTCATCTTCACTGTCTGAAGAAGTGTCTAGGAACTGCACCCCTCGCTGATGCTTGAAATAGGATTGTTTCTTTGTCCTCTGAGCTTCCGGAGTTTCTGGGATGGTGGGATACTCTGTGCAAGGCATTTCAAGAGGAGAAAAAACAGAAGGTAATAAATTTAAATATTTATTTGTACCTAAAACATCAGGTAGCTGTGATTTCTTCTGTAGATACAGCAGTCATTCAAACAGAACTCACATCCTTATGCATGTAAAATTCCTTTAAGCTGTATGCCTTACAGTGATAACTTACCTGGGAAAGGATCTTCAGCCCTCTTACATCAAACAAATAATTTTTATACCACAAAGTTTATGAGAACACATATTTTAGGTTAATAACTACTGATAAATACATATGTATTTTTGTAGAGAAATCCTCTGAACTACGTCCAGGATGATCAGGACATGGATAGAAACACAGGCATATGACCGAAGAGAGAAAGACTGGTGCATGCTGTGCTGCACACAACAGCACAACAGAGAGCATTTTCTGTATGAAAGAAATCTTGAAGAAAATAAATTTAAAATAACTCACTGTGGCAGCATTGAATGGGTAAAAAGATAAATTCTAAAAGTACAAGCAATTTATTGACACAAGAAACTAACACGCTTGAAAGGGAAAGGCACCCAGTGAACTAAAACAAATATGATACCAAATGTTACAGAGTGCACTACTGAAAGGAAGAAAATAACTCAAAGCTCCATAAAAATGGAGGTTAACAGTGGTTAAAGAGATGGGGGTGAGTGTAACTCAAACTTAGTATCTATGAGGAAATGTAAATAAGGGTTCAATGACTATTCAAAAAAGCAATCATCGAAGCCTTAAGACCTCGGGTTGTTAAAGAAACTTCCCTGTCAGACCATCCAGGAGCCACCCTGGCAGTCATTCTTACACCCTCTGAGCTGGGACTGAGGCCCCTTCACAGCTACACACCCCACACTCACAGTCAGACCACGTTTCCCACAACAGAATCCCAGACATCCAGATCCTTAATATAATTTAATCACAGCGCAATAACAGAGTAAAACAGCTCAAACTGGTGTCTCCAAGGAGGGATCCCAATCGTGGGCTTTTATATCCTCACAGTCCAAGGGTCTGGAGTCATTGGCTTTGCTGTGTCCCTTGGTGTCCAGTCACCTGGCCAGTGCCAGAGTCCCCAAGCCCTTTGATAAGCAAAGGGTCAGCAGGTCACAGCCTCTTGCCTGGGGCTTCTGCCCCCCAGAGCTCCATCTGCAGCTCTCACTGCAGCTGTACACCGAGCTCCCTATACTGAACGGATTCCTCAAGAAGGTGACCTTAACTATGCATAGGAAAAACCTAGGATAAGGGGCAGGAGAGTCAGCTACAAAACTCCAGGCAAAGCTGCGTTTTAGTAGTACAACTATGAGTGTAAGTCCTCATAGAGAAGGATCTTAAATCCTCATAATGCAAATACAGCACCATAGGCATCCTCCCCCCTCTAAACACACTCATCCTTTCTTAAAACTCATGTGCCTATAAATCGAACACCAGTGGTGCTGCTAACTCTGGAACCACAATTTCTGCTGGAAATAAAGGTAGTTTCTTCTGACTCCACTCATGCAGAAACCTGCCGAGTCAAATGACTACAGAGTGTAACATCAGTTTGCAAAGCTGATTTGTCAGGAGACACTAGACACAAATGAAGCTAGAATAAATTAATCTGATAATCAAATGCAGAAATGATCTACAGAGTGTCTAATTCCTTCATCTGTGATAAAAGGCCTCAATTTTAATTGAATTATCATAAAATTCTAAAGCTTTTCAATCACTTTCAAAACACAACAGAGGATTTTAGTAATGATTTTTAGAAGAAGCAAAAGTCTCACTTTGCAAAATTAATCTTGTTATCTTGAAAAGCCCATACATACGTAAACTCAGGAATGCTTAAAAATTATTAGTTCTGAAGCAGTAATAAATTGTCCCAAGACAGACCTCCCTGCATCCAAGACCAACATGTTGGCAGTAGAAGCTTCCTCAGCAGTACCTTCTTCTATCTGTCCATTTTTGGAAGGAGATGTGTTGTCCTTGATGCAGTTGCTTCATCTGAAAACCATTTAACTTTTTAGATGAAGACAGGAGAAGAGCAAGAGAGACCTCTGGGAATGTTGTAAAGTTGGGTTAGCAGAGCAAGGGCTATCTCAATAGGACAGAAATACAAGATGCATAAAAAGATGTGAATGGAAATATCAAAACAGGTCTATAAGAAGCATGAGAAATTCACATCTATACTGAATTAACCATTTTCATGATCTTTGTCTTGTAGTTTAGACTTAATTCCAAACATGTTCCTCCTGCAAGTAGTATGACATGGAAATGACAGGTACCCATGACAACTTTACTAAGAAGCATCTTTAGTGGATTTTAAAACAAAACAAAAACACAAGAAAATTTTACAAAAATAGTACGGTTTAAAAAATAATTTTATTCCTTACAGTATAAAGGTTTATATTTAAATAAAAAGAATATTTACTGTTTCATTTGGTGATTTCTCATTTTATTTTTACTTTATTTAGCAATCACTGTCCAGTCTTCATGACAACTCCTAACTCCCATACCTATAAAATGCTGAGTGGCCTGGGGGAAAAAAAAAAAAGTATTCTCACTCTCAAAAGATCCAGTACTTCCTTCTCCCCCTCCTCCACTGAACAGAATCCTTTATTAAGGTGGGGGGAAGCAGAAATCACCCATGTAATAAGTAGTCCTCATATTCAGAGCAAATTACAACCTTGTAAAGTAGTAAGAGATTTAAGTTATTGCCACAACATGTTATTATTGGAGGTAGAATTTTCTGATTCTAGGCAGTTAAAAAGAACTATTAAGGAATGCCTGCAATCATAAGACCGGTATTTGATTCTAAGGCCAGAAATAAGAACACACTGAAGCATCCCTACATGTAGGCATTAACATCAAAACCAAAACCCAACTACAAGCCATTTTTGCTATCATAAGAAGAGAATACACTGCCCTGTAATTCTAAACACAACCTCCTACTCAAACCATCCGTCACACTCCGAGAAAGTCAGCACCTTCTCTCCCAAGTAAAAACAAAAGAGAGGTAATACTTAGAGGCTTGCCACATTTACTAACACTGTCCAACAAACATTGTCGAATGGAAAGTAACTTCCGCCTAGTTTTGGATAGTATCAAGCATATGCTGCTCAAGTTTACAAGCTAAAAAATACTCCATTTTCAAAGGAAAGCCTTTTTTATTGGTTAAAATAATCCTAAATAGTAGTGTTACTTTAAGGGGCTTCTTGAACCTGCCCTTTAAAAATTATTACTTCAACATATCTTCCCACGAATCCTCAGAAACATTCACTAGGTACTGCAGTCATCACTTTTTTCCAGAAATATTTTAAGTAGAATTATACTCTGTGAACTGAGACATAGGCAAAAGACAGCGCTTCCTCAGACCATGAAAGAAATGACCACATATGAGAACAAAAAAGTGCAGTCCCAGTGCAAGTGAACTCTCAGCATTATAACCTCAAAGTGCAGTCATTTGGGACTGCATATTCAAACAGCATGGACAGGATATCAGCAAAGCCAACCATCAATAACAGGAATATATACTGTAGTTTAATTTAATCTACAACTTTTATTTCAATTCAGTGTTGACGCTTTGTAAGCATGCTTTTCAAGATTTGAATACAAATCTCATTTTGAAAATAATGACAGTAATTATTCTAATTTGTATTGTTCTAACAGAGTTCTGCTCTATTTCTACAATTGGAATAATTTCATTATTATAGTACACCAGACTATTTGCATAATTAAAAACATGAATGAAAATTAAGAAGATGCTTCACTGTTTTCTTAACAGACTAAGATCAACCAAACTATTGAGTAATACTAATTTTATAGAAAATTCTAGTAAGCCACTCCAGTGCATTTTTCCAACTCTCGACCGATGTCTTTCAGATATAATTTGATAACTGTGCCCATAGCTGGTTTCTACCACTCAGTTACGTGGTGTTCAGAATTACTGCCTACAACTTGGCTGCAAAGTCACTGCAAGCCTGTGCTATTTTGAATACACACAAGAGAACAAGATGACCAATTCTTCTGGCCATCGTGCCACAAACTGGTCATTAAAGCATAAGGTGTGTATGTTCAATACAAACCAACAACAAGTATTACATATAGACATACCTGGGGTACAGAATAACCTACCAATATTAGTTTGCTCTCGAAAACAAAACTAAAAAAAAGTAGTTAAAAAGATAACAGTGTTTTAAGACACAACAGACATCACCTATTTTTTTCGAAGATGAATGAAATTAAGACAACCATATCTCTTTGTTAGATGCATATTTCAAGGCACTTGACAAAACAGAAATCTAAAGAAATCCCTAGGAAATTATATTGAACTATTTGTGCTCCTGAAGGAAAAAGTCTGATTTTAAAATTCTTTTTATATACACAATAGGATTACATGATACCAAAAGAAATAGGACAAAACCAAAAGTCCTCAGCTATTTAACAGTTTTTTGTTTGTGTAAGTGAAATAAAGGACACTCTTGTAATGAGTAAGCAATGGTAAAATTTACTCGTCAAAATATATATTGTACTTTTCATATATTATAGCAAATGCTTTGTTGGGACTGGGGAGTTGTGAGCTGCGGAATAGTTAACTGCTGTGTTACTATTATAAGTTGACTATCCTGCAACTGGCAGTTCCCTAGTTGGCAAGATAAAGTATTCTGCTTTGCTGAGCATGTATACTATATCCTGTTTTTCTAAAAATATTGTCTAAGTGTACTCACTAAAAAAGGGAAGAAGAGAACAAGGATCAGGGGGTCAAAGACAAAGATGATAATTCTCATGGCTAGGCTTCACGAACGAAGATTTGGGATGATAAAGAAGAGCCAAAAAGAACATCTGGATACCATTCCCATACCCAGCTCCAAGGACATCAGAGCTAATTAAAACTACTGATAGGAAGTACCTGGCAATTAAAATGGGCCTACAACAGAACCAACCAGAATGAAGCCCGCGAACTCAAGCCCAAAGAAGAGCTAACAAGTGACTATGGGAGGGGAGTTGAAAAAGTATAAAAGTTACTGTTTGTCTCTATTGAGCTTGTGGGCCGTTGGAAGAGCAGGGGTCTCTCCAGGCCGCCCAGCGTGCTGATTGGCTTATTTGCACTTTATATAAATCTTATAATAAAAATTGCTGCTATGTTTTGATTTGGTTTATTTACCTATAACACTCTCAAGACCTTGTTTCTCCAGTTTGTTGTACAGTTATTGTGTTAATCCACTTTGTTTGTCTTCAGAAGAAATACAAGTAATTGTTATCCTCACATGATTCACTGAGCATTAGGGCAAGTTATTTTTGGTTAACTTGGTGTAAACTGCTTCTTGTACAGAAGAACTCAATAGTCTGACTTGTTTGTGTATTTAGCAGTAGAGCACACAGTGCCATAAGCTTATCACGTCTGTACCTTTTCCATGACAATTCAACAACACCAACAAAAACAAACAAACAAAAAAAAACCAAACAAACAAAAAACTACACCTGTCTGTTTTATTTGACCCAAAGCAAGAAAAAGTCTCTCTTCCTGACACTAGTTAGGAAACAAGAAGGGCAGGCATCTGCTAATCAAATCTTGTCTCCTCTATCACACCTAAGTGCCTCACAGCTTGCAGACAAAATTTGAGTATTTTATTTTTGGTTAACTTCTGTAGATGGAGAAAGTGTGATTTGATTTTCAAAATAGTTCTTAATTCTTTTAAATAGGTTACATAACAATGATGTTATAATAAGTAGGTGAAAAAAGTCACTCAACCATTCCATCTTCTTTAAACACTCAGTATCTGTGGAAGATGAAGCATTTCTAAATTCAAAGCACTACTATTTACATCTCTGTTTTAAATGCTAATTAGTACCCTGGTTCCAGCATCTGCATCCATGGACTCTCACTTCAGTAGGACGCTTACAGTAACTTTGCCTGCACTTGTACTCTACTGTGTTTTACTGTCAGCCACCACCATCTCCCACGAGTTTCCCTCACAACTACTCAGCCTTACACTGCAGTTCATCTTTTAGGCTGCCCTTTATCCTTCATTATCTGGTATCTTAACTAATAAATTGGATATTGCATCCCTTCTCAACAGGAGTGGAGACTCCTGTTGAATCTAAGCCAAGGAACACCAGTATTTTGAAAAACAGCAAGCTCCAAAGTTTGTTGGCAGTTGTGGTCTAGCTACATGGTTACACTGACAAAGTCCACAGGCATATTAAAGGAAGAAATATAATATTAAAATAAAATAAACCACTAAGACAAGCCACAAAACAAGCAGCACCATCCCTTACTTCACAACTACACTCACAGGTCAAGAATGGTCCCCGCACTCAGTAACTCCTAAACAGCACAAGACAGTGATTTATCGCAAACAGGAAGACAACACCTGTTCCAAAGGGCACTTCCTCAGGGTGCCCATTTTTCCATATAACCATTACAAAGCACACACATGCAGAAGCCAGAGCTAACAGTTGCTCGTTTTTTCTGTTAAGTTCTCCCTGTCACCAAAAGATTCTTTTGCTAGTGGACAGGCAACTCAACTCCAGACTGGCAACTCTCAAGCCAAGACTTAGAGGTTTTACATGTATTTTTTTTTAAACATAAAACACCAATTGATATTTACTAATGTAAACACGAGAGCACTCCAGTCAGCTGAAAACAACCAAAGTGCACAAAACCAAAACTAATGGAAGGGTAAATATCCATCTACTATAATTCTGACTTGGCTCAGCTTTAGAAGAGCAACCTCTCCTTGCATGTGAAAGGCTTTCTTGGATCACATAGATAAGGTATTCTGATAAACTGCTTTCCACTAAGAGGAAGTCCTGTGCAAAACAAATGTAGTTAAACAACATCAAGGGATATTGTTCCATTTCTGAGTAAATGCACAGTCAGAGTCTGTCTGCTCTCTTCAATAAAACTTGTACTTGACCACCGTATCAGAAGTTATATAGACTGTCTGAGATGTATCAAATAATCAGCAGCAATGTCTGTTTTTTCAGTCTTACTCCTTCAGTAACAATGTGATTATGCAGTCAGCAACCATTTCAGTTGTTTATTAGGAATCCAAATGGGATCAGCACACATCTACTGTACAAGCCAAAGGAAACAAATAAACTAAACAAGCAAGTTTTTCACATTTCCATGAAGACCCCAAGCTTCTGCCCAAAAAAAGGACGAACACACTATGAAACTATTAACACACACAGCTTGTGAGAATCAGTAGCAGCTTTCTCAGTCCTTTAAAAAACCAGGCCCAGTTGAAAAAAAAACTGTTTTTTTTTATTTCCAGTTTCTTCTGTGATATTCCATATCACCTTAGCCAAGGGCTCTAATGAAAAAGTTAAGTCTACAGAGAGAGTCTACACTGAGATTTCAGTGTAAAATAAGTACAAGTAAAGAAAGTTAATATATAGGAAAACACAACATAACTTCAACATTTAATTTGAATGTTATTTACTCACTTAAAAAAAAAAAAGTAATTTCAGAAGTCTTGCCTGTAAATACACAGGTTCAACTAGAGCAAACATTTTTACAAATGAATATATTTTGGTGGAAATTGTTGTGCACAGAGAAACACATCTGTAAAACAGGCAAAAAGAAAAGGAAAAAAAAAAAGACAAAAACCAAAACAAAAGACAATTATTTTATTTCTAGGAATTAAGTATTGACACTGCTCTGATGCTGCATGCAAAACACCTAACTCACCAGTTATCTCTGTCGCATCCGAAGCCGGGGTATCTGGCCTGTTGCTGTCTTCTGCAGCTTCATCCTCCTCCCCTGCAGCGGCACCACCCGCGACAGCAGCATCAGATGCCTCCCCTGGGGCTGCTGGAGGGGACAGCGACTCCCGATCCGCGTCCTTCCTCTTCTCAAAGCGAAATCGGTCCAGGTTGTAGAGACTCATATTCTTAACCTACCCCTCCTGTCCGCAGGAGAGGAGACGGGCTCGGCCGGGCAGCCTCTGTGGGAAAACCCAGAGAGAGAGTCGGCAGGGCCCATCAGACACGCACCAGGAAAAAGCCGGCGAGGGGACCGGCCGGAGGATCCGGCCCTCCCACCGAAACGCGAGGCCCTCGGCGCTGTCAGGCAGCGGGGAGGCATCTGCTCACCCACCCACCCACCGCCCTCCCTCCTCCCCTCACGGAGCCCGGGCACCGCCGGCGGGCCCTGCACGCACCTGTCGCGCACCGCGGCCGACTCGGCGGGGCGCTGGGAGGTAGAGGCGGCGGGCGGCGGAGGCTCGGCCGTCCCCGGGGCAGGTGTTGCCCGGCCGGCGGGAGTGCGGGAAGGGCGGGAGTGCGGGCAGGCCGGCAGCGCGGGCCGGGCTGGAACACTGCGCGCTCCCCTCAAGAGCGGGGCGCGGGCATGCCGGCGCGCGGCGATGACGTCACCGCTCCCACCCCGCCAATCGCCTCGCGCGGACGGGGCGCGCGAGCGCGGGCGCCTTCGCGCGTTTTCCCTCGAGAGCGGCGCGAGCCGCTGCCCTCAGGGGTGGGGGCGGGAGCGCGAGCTGGCGCCGTTTGCGGGGTTTGGGTTTCCCGCAGCCTCGCGGGGCTTCGCCGCTGCGACCGTGACAAACCGGATTTGTACCTTCCAGCCCCCGGCACCGCACGAGTGCCCTTTTAATAGCACACCGTTGTGTATTCACACCCTGCCGCCCCACTCCGAAATTCAAAACTTTGGGTGGGGTACCGTGAATAAACCATTATAAAAGATCTGGAGCCCCAAAACACAGGACCGTAGAATAATAAGATGTTTTGGGTTGGAAGGGATCTTAAAAGATTTTGATGATCCTCTGCCGTGGGCAGGGACACCTTCCACTAGACCAGGTTGCTCAGAGCCCCATCCAACCTGGCCTTGAACATTTCGAAGGATGGGGCATCCACAGCTTCTCAGGGCAACCTGTGCCAGTGTGTCACCAGCCTGACAGTAAAGAATTGTTTCCTAACGTCTAATTTAAAACTACAAGCCCTTGTATAGTCCCTCTCCATTTTCTTGTAGCTCCCTTCAGCTACTGGAAGGCTGCAATTAGGTCACCCTGAAGCCTTCTCTTCTGCAGGCTGAACAAACCCAATTCTCTCAGCACTTTTTCACAGGAGAGAATCCCCTCCCTTGGCCTGCTGACTATGCTGCTTTTGATACAGCCCAAGACACAATTGGCTTTCTGGGCTCCAAGTGCACATTGCTGGGTCATGTCCAGCTTCTCATCCACCAGCACCCACAAGTCCTTCTCAGCAGGGCTGCTCTCATTCTGTTCATCCCCCAGCCTGTATTGATATCAGGAGTTGCCCCTAACCCATGGTCTTGTTGAACCTTATGAGAGTCCCATGGACCCACTTCTTGAGCTTGTCCAGATCCCTCTGGATGGCATCCTGTCCCCCAGGTGTGGATTTAGGCCAGTTTTCAGCTTAGGTTCCTCAACATGCTTCCAGGATTGTTCACCTTTGGCAGGACAGATGGAAAAACATCTCCTTTTGAAGTCTTGGGTCAGGACCTGCTGCCAGTCGGGATTTCAGTTCATGCCGTGTGATGCCAGGGCACGTGCAGCCAGGTCTGCACAGGCAAAGGGCCTTGAGGTTACCTGGCATTGCACAGAGAACCTTGCCAGGGCTGAAATGGTGGCCTTAAATACTGAAGTGGCAGAGAGGTACCGAAACTACCTTTACACATGTGCCCTTCAAATACTAGCCACCTGTGAAATAAAGTGTTTCAAGGCCTGGCAGATATGAATAAGTATTATACCAGGGAGCCAGGTGCAGCAGCTATTAAAAACATTCTGCAGTGACTGTGCTGGCTAACGGAAAAACAACCAAAAAAGCCACTTCCTCATCCATCGTGCCAGCCCTGTAGTGCTGGGCTCACAGACAGCTCCTTTACCATTGATGTTATTTGCCTTTTAAATTTCAGCAACCCAAACTGCCGAGCGAGGATCGTGACTGTGCTGTACGAGGTTGTGTGCCACTGTCAGCATAACTTATTTCCAGGCTGCATGGAGGCAGGGCTCACTGTGTTGTCTGACAAACTGGCTTCGTCCTGAAAGCTGGAGGTGATCCAGGTACGTCCAGAAATGCCACCTATACATATGTTACCTCTGCCTGGAAATTCCTTTATATCCAAATCAGTTTCTATCACCAGCAGTTAGCAACTCTAGGGCTTGGCTACCTCCTACTAAATCATGATGATGATGATGATGATGAAGTTTGATTTTCTGAAGGTGATTCTCATGGGCATTGGTTGATGCTGTCTTTGGCACTGTGCATTTTACAACATGTCATGGTGCTCAGTGGTGGCATTCACCCAGTACAAGCAACTAGTTCAACTCATTTGTGCCTGATTCCAATTCTCCCGCCTTTTCCATCAGGCAAATGGCAGGGAGAAGTGGTATGGGTTTCAAAAGGCTTTTCTATCTTGCACATTTGAGTAGTGTCTCCTCTTACTCCAGCCTCAGGAGTTTGTCATCAGGGTTTCCACTAAAGCAAGAAAATAAAACTCAGTACTGAGCAGGTAGGTAAGCTTTTAGGAGCAAAATGATTTGGAGGAACCATTTGACAAATCAAGCTGCAGTGAAGATGCCTTGCCTCCAAATCAAATATTAATCTAATATTTACATAACAGATGAGTCGAAAGTTGTTGGAATCTGCACTGTGCTAATCCCAAATTCAAAGAAGTGGCAGCTGAATGTGTAAATGGAAGAGAAGACAGATTTCCCCTGCAGAGGTGGATGCCAAGGCACAGGTGGATTTGCAGACTGGCTGGTGTCAGCACAGTGCAGTTCAGAGATCATCTGAGGTTATCCTCTGAGGCTATCCTCTGAGGAGGGAGTTCCCGGGCTAGACTCACTGTCAACATATGAAAAGGGCTTTCATGCAAACAGCAGGTCAGTCTGAAAATGGGACAGGGTTTTGCCTGTCAGAACACGCTCAGATTAGTACCAACTTGAAATTCCACCCACTTAAAAGGCAAGTTACCCCCAAAATGGGAATAAAGCACCTTGTACGTACATCAGAAGTTAAGCTGGGTGAGGCCTATAGGAGGAAAAACGAGGGACCATGAGGACCCTTTCACTTTATCACTTGGATTTAGCTCCTTCCTGGGACCTGATAACCATCGCAAAGCTGGTGAGCTTCTTTGCAAAGCATTTCTGCTGCTGTTAGCACCTCTAATGTGCTTGTCTCACACAAACTTATAGAAACACATATAAGCATCTGAAGTTTAAGAACACTGACAAGACTTAGACCGCTTTTTCCCATGAGGAGGGGATAACAAACTATACATGTGATAGATTCAAGTCACATTGTTTGACTGACTTCGAGGACACAGTCAAAACAGCGATGATAAATGTAGAGAAATATGGGCTGTGAAGCTGCAAAGCTGAAAGAGTAATATTAGAAAAGCTGAGAAAAGAACGATGAAACTGGAGAAAGGGGATCATATGCTCAGGTCCGTCTGTATTTGCGACTCAACAAAGCAGTCAGGAACACCAGTGTTGGGGGAAAAATAATATGAAAAAGAGACATGAATTCCATAACCTGGGAGAGAAAGCAAGTTCAAGATAAGAAAACAATGAAAATAAAAGGGCTTAAATTCAACACTCCAGAATATGTCAGATTTTAAAAGCATTGTGTTAACAGGAATTAGCATGAATTTAGAAAGTGCTGCAGCAGATTATTTTATATTTTTACAGTGCTTTGAACTTGAAAAGACTAAGTAATTGGTAGATATTAGTATTATTAACAAGCTATCCTGAATTCCTGGCAAGCAAGGCAGGCAAAGCATCTTTTTTGAGGTGCTAATGACACCATTAAGCTCCTGCTTACTGAAGAACTGACAGATTGCTGTCTGCTATTGTTTTGAAGGCTGATTTGTGAGATTTTCTGGAAGAATGGTAGCAGAAATTTGAAAAGAATCTATTTATATACAGAATTGCTTTTACATGCAACATTAGAGCTGTTAAATTTTACTTGTTTTTACTTAAGCTACAGTTCTGTTGCTATGCCAGTGATAGAGGAGCATACCAGATGGTATGTAGGACTTCTGAGATCATTGTGGAGGTATATAGAGTAGTGATATATAATAATGGCTCAACACAGAGAGAAGCAAAAGAAAACAACATCAGTTTGAAATTACTCATTTAGATATTGATGCAAACTGAATTTGCATTATCTTTAGTAGAAGTAAATTCAATGTTAAGAGTTTGATAATAGGAGGTGAAATATGTCAGGATAAGAAAAGCCACATTTTATGTGAAGTAGTGACAAAGTAGTAAAATTGTTGTTTATTAGTAAACAATGAGCCAAAGCAAAATGTGTCTGCAGCCATTCCTAACAAGTCTCTATTGTTTCAACTATTGTTCTTTTGCCTTTGATTCATGCCCTTTTTTTGCCCTGTCACTTCAAGAAATATTCGCGGGGGTGCTGCTTTGCATTAGGGGAAGGTCTCCATTGACTACAACAAGAGAACACACTGAAGTTTTACTGTGGTATAAAAGCAACAGAATCTGTGACATATATAGGTCCTTACAGCACATCTGTTGGGCCTTGCACGCAGATACTGTACAGCATAGGGGGAAGGTGTTTCTGCTTTGTTATAAATTCTGAGCAACAAGACAAGTTGTCAAATGCAGATGGGTTTTTACTCTATAATAATAATTATTATTATTAATAAATAATCATCTATTTAAGTGTTGAAACTAGTTCAGCTGCAGCCGAAAAAGCAATGAGAGTTGTACATAGTACATGACGTTGCTGTAGCCACCTCACCATACCTAAATATATAAATATCCAAACTATTTTGTTGTGTGAGCTGCACCGTGATTGCAGAGTAAAACCTCAGGTCGGAACTGTCCCAGAGCTGCCTCTTTTCTCCTTTCCCCAAGGGGGTATTCCTTTTTATTGTCCATTGAATTGTCAGCTTCTTCTATTCAGCAGACAATAAAGAAGAACACCCTTTGGGGAAGAACAAGAGGATGAGACTGGTTTTGTAGTATGACTGATTTTGTATTGGTATTACTTTACGTGAGTCTCATTTTTTTGTGTGTATGAGGATACTTTAAAAGTGTCTACTGCTGTTCATGTTTTCTAGGAAAGTGTTATCCCAGTATCTTTTGGGTTTTTATCTGAGGTTATTTGAAATAGTTTATTTCAAGTGCTATTATTTCAAGATTAATCTTATGGAAAATACATATTCTTTTGTCTTACTTGTAAAAAAATCCACAGTTTACTTTTCTCTACATCTCTGAAGTAGTTAGTTGCTGGTTTTGTGTTTCTGTGTATTTGATTAAGAAACAAGAGAAACTTGAGTGTAGAATTTCAGACACTGTGCTCGTTACTCATTTCATTAATTTGGGTAAATACTCTCTCAGAAATGACGTTAAACATATTCAAAAATCTGACTAGCTCTCAAATGGCTGTGGCTTTTTAGAAACTATGCATCCATGATACTTCTGCTGGGGTTTTTAGTATTTTGAGGTTAATCGTTTTCCAGCATGATGCTCCAGAAGAAATAAGTAATATGATTCAGTACTTAATCATAGATTATATGGATTCTGCACCAGTAAAGATGGTGGTTATTTCTCTAGAGATTGAAATGGCAGCATGCTCAAGCCTGATATGCACAACTTGCCACCCTTCCAAGCTGCACTGCCCTCCTCCTGCAAAAGCTCACGTGCATTTTAAGCAGTCCTGATCCTTTGTATGCCATTGTTTAACTTTGTAATTGCTCAGTGAGAAGGTAAACAACTCTATTTGGTAACAGTAGAGTTAATGAAGCTTGGTTTCCTATTAATTGTGGTCTTTGCCGTTCAGCTCCTCCTTTCTCTCCCTGTTTAAGTCCTTAATGACACCCTCACCCAGCAAAGAAAGCTGCCTCCCCATAGCATGTGCTGTATTCTCTGAGCAACCGATTGTGGAACAGAAAAGTTTTGCCTTGCTGTCTCTGAGTGTCAGTTCCAAGGAATTTCTGCTTATTGTAAGGACTTCTGCTTGTCTTTCAAATTTGGTTGAAATGTGAGTGTTCATTTCAGAAGTTTTTGTGGGGATCAAGAGGAGAATTTGCCTGATTGGAAGCTTGTCCTTCTTAGGAAACTGGGCTAAATGTTGCAGCAGCCAAACAGAAGTAAATGTAACAGTAGTAAAAAAAAAATCCAACATGGTAGTAGATTACAGTCATTTGAAGATGCCATGTTGACTCTTGGGGAAAATCCCGAAGGGCACTTCTGGACTGTTTAGGTGCTGAGAATTTGCCTTAGCACTTAGTGCCTTGCAGGATCATGGTAATGTACTGATGTTAGGAGTGCAAACTCAAGTATTTGCATTGTCGAGCTCACCTGGGCATCACCTCTGGCCTTTGTATGCAAGGTCTTGGAAGGGACACAGAGCAAGCTCATGCCTACACCAGCAGAGTTATTCTTTCACCAGGTGTCACCTACTAATGCTCCTGCATACTTAGATAGGCTTTCCTCATTGTTTCTGTATCTTGCTCTTCATATGTAATATGATTGTTATGAGCTTTCCTACACACAGCAGGAATCACTCCTGACACATGCTAAATGTACTGATCGACAGGAATAATGCCCAATCTATTGCTGATTGCACAAAGAGTAGAAATCCACTAGTTATTTCCAAGAAATACTTTCTATTTATGAAATAAAATTTTGGAAGCATATATTTTATCAGAATATTGAAACATTTATAAATCGTTTCCTTAGAAAAATGTGAATCTTACTTATAAAGTGCTTTATATTTCCTCAGAGTCCATTCATGACCTTGAAATAATTGAACTATGTGCAGTACCAGCACTGGTGTTATTACTTAAGTAAAGGATTCAGTCCGGGGGAAGCAAAAAAAACCCCAAAACTTTACTGCTTTCCATACCTGTTGGAGTCGCAATTTTATTGTGAGTGGCAGCTACAAAGATTGGTACCACTTCCATTTAATATACCTCTTAAAGGTGTGGACCTTATGATATTACAGTTGACATTTACTCTTGTTGTTCCAAGTAATGAAAGCAGGCTAGTCCAAACTAGCCTTGTAGGTTGCCTGGTGGAAAGCTTAGTTTCGTGAAACACATTTAGATCTATGGTTTATACCAGAGGACTTTCTTCTGCCCAGATCTGTTCCTTACAACACTCGCTGAATTGTAGATAAATCTGCCTAAGGCTGGAACACCAGTTTTGTTGAAACAATCAGGGTGTTTCACATTTCATTCTGCTCCCACGGCAGATCATTCATGCAGAGTTCCCCACAGGACTGCAGACTATCTTTAGATTATTTAAAACATTCATGATAGTGCATAGTCAGGGATGATCATCTACTGCCCAATTTGTCTTCCCTCAATACCCCTGATTTAGTGGCATCGTACATCTTCTGAGCACTTAGAATCTACATTGGGTCAGAAAATGCTAGAAAGGGGAGCAGTAGTTGCTGTTTCTTTAATACTTAAGGAGTTACATACATTTGAAAAAATGCAGCTTCCTCAAAATCACTTTTACCTGAACTCCTAAATATATGAAAGAAGGGACATAAGTATTTATTCCTATAAGTAGTTGCTGGTGTTATTAACTAATGAAATACACGGTATAGTAGTTAGCTTTGCCATTCATTTATAACAGCACAGTTCAGGAAGCACACTGGATTACATTTTGAAGATTATTCTAATGTTAAGATATTATTTTGCATGTTTTATATCATAGACCTTTGCATTAAAAAACCTGCTGTAATAACTGGGGATGTTTCTTTTAATACAAAACCTGCTATAATGGTTTCTAAACTCTTGGCTTGCTAGAAACTTGACGTATCTTAAACCCTCCCTCCAGGCATGTGCTTAGGGTTTGATTCCACCAGATGACCTCAGGATGCTACTGCGGTGAGCTTAAGTTGCTCTTTGTAAAGTCGAGAATGGAGCCAGAATGAGACCCTTACAAAGGCTTTTTGAAGACACTTTTCTACATACCACCTTCATTTGCTAAGTTACATTGTAAAAAATGCCCAGAGTTTATTAGTCAGATACAGGTCTTCAGCAAGGCAGTTTCAATTGTTTATAAATACCTTTTAATTTCCATTTATACCATATTCAGAGTGTGTCATTACAAGGAGAACTACTAGTATGGTAAGGCTATCAACAACAGCTCAAGGTCAATAGCTGATGACTGAAGAAATAACCATAACAAGCTTTAGAAACAATCTAGTCAGTGTAAGAACTGGGTTTCAAAGGTGATAGCAATCCTGTAGACATCAGTTTGCCAGTCCTCAGGACTTTGAAGGGATCTCAGGGTCAGAAGTGTATGAACATGTATCATTCTCAAGGATCTTGGATTGGCCACCTGCAGCTGAGACCTCCCGTATTTTTTGCAAATCACAGATAAATCAATTTTTTGTTTCAGGGAACCATTTTGCAAGGAGCATAACCTTGAAAGTGCATGCCAAAAGGTATTTTTGTCCTTCTGAGCCAATTGAAACAGGTACATTACCAGTGTGTGCTTGCATGCTTACTTTTTGGCTTACTGCTATCGGGCTACACTGCTGTAATGTAACTCCTATACCGCTGCATTTTTGACATTGTGTAGTACATAAACTGACAGGGTAAAAATGAACAGGAAATTAAAGTTCTTTGGCCCAGATTTCATATAACTGTCCCTGTAACTCATCAAAGCAATATCACAGGGACTTGCATAAATAAATACACATGAGCAGATACATATTTGCACCAAACATTTTTACACTTTTTTTTTCAAATTGTATTTATAAAACCTGATCCACCTACTTTTTCCCCAGCTACTTTTGAGAGAGAGAAGGATGACAATTTTCCGTCCTATCTGTGTAGTGAGATTTTGTGTTTACTCTAAGGTGAAAGATAATTTTCAGGGCTGTGACACAACCAGCTGAAGCTTGAAACACTTTCAATGAGAGAGATTTATTATGCCAATAAAATGCCAAGAAGTTATAATCACTTAATGCACACCCACATGCTCGCCCCACACACACACCTAGGGAGAAACAACCAGCATGGATTTGTGAAAATCCAATGTCAAACCAATTTAACTTGTTTTGAAGCAGAGCAGGAAGGTTTATGAACATGGAGAAAACAGCAAACGTTGTATATATTGACTTCAGTAAGGCTTTCTGCAGTGTGTCCTTATGACATATCAATAACTTGGGGTATCCTATGGCAGAAACACAATCCTGATTAAACACCAGAACTGATTAATGGCCCAATAGTGAGTGGTCAGCATAGAAGAATATATCATATGGGATGTGTTCCCATGGCTTTTGTCCAATCCTTGTATTTACCATCCAGGTCAGGGGATGCAAACTGCACGTGCCCAGCTTGAAGATGACACCAAACAAAGACAGGACTGTAAGCATGCTGGAGGTCCTGCATTGAAATTAAGATTAAAATTCAAAGTGATCTTGCAAGTTGAAGAACATGTTTGAAAGAAATTACATGTTATGCAACAGCAAAAATCACCATTCCACACAGGACAGACAGAAAATAGCCTACATAAACATTCTTCTGCAGAAGCAGAACAGGACATGCCACTATGAAGACTGGAAATGCCATGTATGTTTGTATTAAAACAGTACATCCCAAAGACTGCTCTTTTCTTTGAGTAGAACTGTTATATCCAGTGCTCACTAAGGCAAGGAAACTGTGTCCAGTTTGGGACACAGTTTGAAACATACAGTTTGTTTTATTGTGGTTGGAGATAGTTCAGAGAAGACCTCTGTTTATTCTCATTTCTCTAGGTCATGGCCTTTAAGGGAAGGTTAAATAAATGGGACGTGTTGAATATAAAGAATACCAAGGAGAACATGTCTTCCAGTACACGTAAAGATACAGCAAGGAGGTAGAGAAACAGCTGTCCCCTATTTTCATGAAAAGCAGAACAAGTACTGATTGCGTTAGGCTTAAGAAATTCTTTCAAACCATAGAGGTAATTAAACATGAGAGCATAACATCTGGTGAGGTTATGAATTCGTCATCATTAGAAACTTTTAAGAACCAGTTAGGCAAACATCTGTCAAAGCTGACATAGTTATAGTTGATCCTGCCTTTAGGCAGAGAAAGAACTGGATGATCCTCTGCAGCCTCTTCCAACTACATTTTAAAAATTACTATTTCTCTCTCTTTCTCTCTTTCCTTAGTATGCTTTTCGTGGTTCCTTAATCTGTCTTCTTGTGTCCAATTTTGATAAGAACAACAGGGGACAACTCAGAAAGTCATGCAGACCTCATAGAAGCTGTCCTTAATTTGGCCTTTTAATTAATTTTTACCATGTAAGACAAAAATATCACATGAACAAGCCCATGCAGTTGATTTTAATACATTGCAGTTTTCTTTGGTCAACATGTACATATGTCAAATGAGAAAAAATGATGTTTGAGCCTATTTACAGTGTGGGTTGTAATTAGACTACTAGGGATGTAACAAACTCCCAAATTCCCAGATCCTGCTTTTAAGGTAAGAACAAAAAGAGGGAAGAGGTAAATGTTGAATAAGGGACTGGTTCTCAAGCTATGAAGAGCCAAACTACAGCTTCCGGAGATAGGTATTGTTGCCTCTGGGTACCTGCTGCTTCTTCCTACCATGGTCTTTGCCTCTGTAGTGCAGGGATGAAAGGAAAAACAGGCCATGGCTGTGCAGTCAGAGTTCACAGCCCCTCACCATAACTGCAGCTGTTGCTGAGGTCAGATATTTACTGGTCTGCTCAGGGCTGGGGCTGGCAGGAGTTCTCTTATCCCAGCTGCCAACCCCACTTCAATGATGAACTTCAAAAGACGGACAGACAGACAACCATGGCCAGCATGGAAACAAGCAATTTTCCTTCTCCTCCTGCAATCCTAGCAAAGCCAAGAGCTGTAGCATGGAGATCATCCAGCTAATGCATCTCTGGCCCCAGAGGTGGGAAATCAAGCTGACATAACAGTCCATACAGCAGGTATCAACTGAGGGCCATGGCCCCATATAAACACAGTGTTGTCCCTGGTTTGTTCCTGGATCCTAAAAAAGGTCCTTTTTTCACTGTCAGAATCAGCACAGAAGGAGCTTGGCACCACACAAAATTAATCTCCAGAGCTTTTCCAATTTCTAACTCTTTATATTCACCTCTTTTTGAAGGGCAGAGCAAAGGGGATGGTCAATAAGGGTTTCTGAAGACATGCTTCACATTTTAAGGCTTTGTTGAGATTTTCAATTAAAACAGAATAAACCTTTTGGGATGAAAACAAATGTACCTCTTAATTGGCATGACACATTGAAGAAAAATCAACACATTATGTTGCCTACATAGCATAAGCTATTTGCTAAGTATTCCCTAGCAAGTACTGTGATGCCTTATTTTCTGACTTTCTGATATGCTGACAGCTCAGTTTTCAAATACTCATGAAGTCATTACCATTTTTATCATTTCTGGCTTAGCTTCACCCAAAAAAAATAATTTTCAAGTACATTCTCTCCTTTAAAAAGATCAAGAATAATAAAATACATATTCTTAGGCCTTTCTCTTTTCTATGGCTACTTGGTTAAAGAATCTAATTATGACAGAATTTTTTACCGGAGCGAGGCAGGCTCCATCAGCTGCATGTCAAGAATTTAATTACTGCTCCATTAATGTCTTGAGTGCCACTCTGGAGAAATCTCTTGCCATTGCTATCGATAGCAAAGAACAAGTTCTGTGCTAAGTGCTGGCCCACTAACAATTTTAATTTTCTGCAGAAGTCTGGTCGTCAGGCTCCAAAGGAGGGAAACGAGGAACAGGGATGCTGCTGATGTAGGAACCGAAGGAAGCTCATTCTCCTGGCCACCAGGGGGAGAAAACTGCCACTGGCATTTGTGAAGCACTCAAAATCAACTTAAAGACGCACCTATTTTCTTGCTAAGGTTTTTGAGGCTTAGGTCCATCAACTGTCTTATTGAATTAGTTATGAGAAAACTATTCATTTTAGTTTTTTTCTAAAGTACTGTAAACCCCCTAATGTAATACAATTTTATTAATTAAAAAATAAAATTTAATTATTACATGGATCATATTCTCTCCTTCTCTAAATGTTGCATATTACCTTATTTTAAAATTAATCCTATTATTTTTAATAGGACTGAGTGCAAAGTAAGATATAACTTAACATGAGTAAGTACAGAAAAATACTGCTTTAAGTGAAAGGAACAAATCTATTCAAAGTAGCTATGCAACATGACATACTTGCTTCTTGGCCTCAAATAAACTCTGAATAAGAATAGGAAAGGAACATAATGCATATAAACGTTGACTTGATACTCAAAGAGAGTGATGTGAGTTCAAATTACTTTCTAAATGGAAGGAAAGAAGAAATGTAGGGGGGGTCACATCTTGTTGGAACAACTAATAAAAATATATTTGAGATTAAATGACAATAATGTGAGTCCTTCCTGTAGTACCTTTTACAGATATTGTATCTCGTATCTCTCTTTCTGAGCAGGTTTTCAGCATGATTTCATGGAAAACATCTTTTTTTCCACATGTTTACATTCATTGTGGGGAAAATAACCCACAGAAAATAGGATGTATGGCACAACAGCAAGTTCCATGATGGAACTATTTATAATAGAGCTCAACTTTTTAAGTAGCAGCTGGTCAGATTTAAGAGTTGGGATCAATTTTTTCCCATAATTAGGACTAGAGCTGACTACGCCTTGCGGTCAGGCAGACGAACTTAAGAGTTAGGACCAGTTTTGGGGTGGTGTGTAGGTAGCCTCCAGCTCTACTAACCAAAAAGGCAGAAATGATGCAACAGCTAACTGTCCACTAGATGCCAGGCTTCCTTTGCGGAGCAGAGCAGTCGCTCCGGTTTTCTACACGCTTTATACCGATGGCCCCTGCGATCCCCTTCTCGCTGATACTGTGGACAGAAGCTTTAGTGTTTAGCACCAAAACCTGATCCCGTTCAGGCTACCTCCGGATTTATCTCTGTTATTTCCCACAAATCTCCAAGAGAGGCAAAATGCTTTTCAGGAGGACTGAAAATAGAAATTGTCTGTAAGAAGAATTGGGCATTTTCCATATCCCTCTTTTCTGTACAAGCAGAAAGCTCCCAGTGAAGAGAATGGGATGAATTTTGTGATTGACATACTCAATCTGCAAACAAACCTAGTTGAACAATGGCAAGGAAGATTGCTGACTCTGCCTCCTGTGCTCCTGCTGCCGTCATCAACAGGTAGGTGACCTCCAACCTCTGGCTGTCATCAAATAGGCCAACCAGCAGCTCAAAATATTGACTTTAAGCTACATTGGGGCAATATTTGCTTTCTGACTATCTTACTTCTGTATTTGAAAGAGGCTGCCAGAGTGCAAGCATCCCTCTGCATGGGGGGAAAGGGAGATGGTGGGCAAATAGCCCTACCACCTCGAGCAGTACCTGGGGCGGGGCACACTCCATCTCTTGTGGTGGACCAGCCAGAGCACCAGCATGGGGCAGACTATGCTTCAGCAGGATTGCACACCTCTCCAGGAGGTCAGCAGCTGTTGACAGTGCTACCCCTGCATGCTGGCACAAATTCAGGCTTTTCTGTTGGGATTTGGGTTACCTCTAAAAAAATGGCATGGCTATTGGAAGACACACTGGCTCCAGTTTCTGAAGAGACCAAAGTTGTGTGGTGCTTGTGGTCTTACTAAATGGAGGGTCTGGTGCTCTGACTCCCTTATCATTAGAATCATAGAATGATTTAGGTTGGAAAAGACTACCAAGATCATTAAGTCCAACCATTAACCCAGCACTGCCATGTCCATCACTAAACCATGTCCACATAGCTTTTAGATACCTCCGGGGTGGTGACTCAAGCACTTCCCTTTGCAGCCTGTTCCAATACTTGACAGTCCTTTCCATTAGGAATTTCTCGCTAATATCCAATCTTAGCGTCTCCTGGTACAACTTGAGGCCATTTCCTCTTATCCTATTGCTTGTCACTTGGAATGAGAGACCAACATCCACCTCGCTACAACCTCCTTTGAGGTAGTTGTAGAGAGCAATAAGGTCCCCCCTGAGCATCCTTTTCTCCAGGTTAAACAACTCCAGCTACCTCAGTTGCTCTTCATAGGACTTACTCCAGACCCTTCGCCAGCTTTGTTGCCCTTCTCTGGACATGCTCCAGCACCTCAATGTCTTTCTTGTATTGAGGAGCCCAAAACTGAACACAGGATTTGAGGTGTGGCCTCACCAGTGCTGAATACAGGGGGATGATTCCTTCCTTAATCCTCCTGGCCACACTATTTGTCATAAGTTAGTTCAGCTCAGTTGTCTGCTGTGAGCAGGCACCTTAATTTCAAGGAACTGCTTGCAGGAGAAAATATCTGATTTGAGTAAGGGCCTCTGGCAACTTAGAAGCTACAATAGTTCAATTACCTATTTCTAACTTACAACATTAACTGTGCAAAAATTACTACCTATATTATTTAGAAAGCCCTTTCTTGAATTCAAAATAGGATAATGGATATGAAATCATTCTGGAAACCATAGCAGACTAATTAATTTGAGAAAAATCACTAGTGGAAAATAATAACAAATGTTTGCTTCTGTCTAGCATAACATAATTGCTACTAACACAGTTTCATTAAAAAAAGAGACATTTCTTTTCTTCATTCATTAAAGTCAACTTTTGTGAATGGACCAGTTTACAAGTATTCAGTATTCATATCCATGTTTCTTCTCCCCACTCCCAGATTTTGCCTCTGACTCTGCAGGCCCTGTGTAGCTTTATGGCATGATTTGCAGAAAGCATCCTGCCTACCTCCTACAGACTCTGAACAGAGATCCAGGCACTCAAAGCTTTTGAGCAAATCCCTGAGTGTAGCAGTTCTCTGCTCACCTACCAGCTCTTCACGATAATCCTGCCATACACTACTTGCTGGAAACAATTAGGGGGGATAGAATAGGGCGCTCTGCCACTTTGCCTGTCATCGGCTTCCCTGTTGAGATCAAGTTGCATAAATGTTAATGGTCGGGCCTGTCTCATGCTCGGCATTGTCGCATCCCTGAGCCCAGCAAAACTTTGGTTTTGAGTCAGAGCAATCGACACACATGAAAGGATTGCTGCGGTGTTACAGTTTGTCAGCACCATAAGCTGGAGATTTATTTTAGAACTCAATTTTCCTTCTGAGTAAAAAGGAAAAATGATGAAATCGGTTACTTGTATCACATACAGGAGAAAATGTTATTCTCTAAACACGTTAGAGGAACCAGGCATTTTACACTGGGCAGATCCTCGTAGATAGAGACATTTCTTTATTCATGTAACTCAGTGAGTGGTAAATGAGGCATGCTCACAGAAGTTATTTGGGATGGAAATGAGTCTAATTAGTCTATCCAAGTTAGGAATAGCACTGTGAGGCAAGTCTGGGGAAGATGGGAGTTAGCAACAGAAACAGCAGTGGAGAAACAGAGTTATGTGCTTTCCAAAGTTAAGCAGGATATTTATTTGAGATTTCACCTGACAGAATAAACAACAGATAAGGGACAGTTCAAGCAGGCAAACATTTCTAGGAAACTAGTTTAAAAACATTCTTATTTTAATTGCAGTGCCTATAAGTACCCTACTACATATTCCTACCTTAGTTTTCAACTTCATAGTTTGTTGTACAGTAAACAGTAAAAAACTGCTCAGTTACTTCAGAGCTTTCTCAATAGAGCAGGGGCAAATGTGCTCCAAACTTAAACATACTAATAAAAGTTGGTGTCTTCTAGGGGTTAGCAAGGGCATAACAGTGATTTTAAAATTAGCTGCTAGAATATGTACATGTATTTTATGTACTGACAAATCTTTTAATCTGCAAGAATCACATCTAGTAATGAATCGCATTCTTGGAGTGAATAATTCAGCCCTTGACGCCAACCTCTGAGGGAGAATATTGTGGTCATGGTGTCTGAACAGTGCGGTAGCTATGGCTACCTATATAATTCTTAGCAATGGAAAAAAAAGTGACAATGACATTAAATTTAATCAGGTTCCCCTTTTCTGTGGTTCCCACTGGGATGAGCCACTAGTGTCTTGCCTTAAATATTCAAAGCCTTCAAAGTTTGCATGTGTTCATATACTGGGACAATATCCTGCTAATACAGAACAATGGATCTGTCATGTATTTCTCCTGTGGGTAGCCGTAAGTCTGAATTTAGTTAGTATAGGGTATTATGATTGCTGCTTCTTTAGTGATTGTCTTTACATTAGTCTTCACTTAGAAGGAAGAAGAGCAGTAATGAAATGTAGCAAAAATACAATGAACTTGGCTATTTTGGTTTGGAAATATGGAGCAAAGGACTGTGTCTTCTTAAAAAGATTCAGCTTTATTTCCAGTCACACTTCATCTGATATGAATGAGCTGGTACTACATATCACATGGCTGAATACATTTGGGAAACATGACCTAACATATATTTAGGAAAGAGAGCTTAGAATCAAACTGGAGTAGTTAAATGCACAAATTCTTTGAATTCTCATTTGGTAAAATTCATTAATTCTTTTTGTGTTTTGTTGACAGAATTGTGAAAATGTGACTTTTATTAATGCTGACTAGTGCAGGAACTTACATTTGGATTTCTTAATCTACAGTAAGAGTCAGCAGTGAAAAGGTTGAAACTGACTTAAATATTTGTGAGTTTTGATTTGAAGTAGATATTTTAAAACACAGTCTTGAAAACGATTTGTTTTGTTTATTTTAAAGTGGGAAAGGAAAATAAAGGGGTATTTGTTGTTGTTAATTTGGAGACAAAAGTTTCACCGAAAGAAAATATGCCACAGTGAAAAGCTGGTGCCTGTAACTCTTTAAGTTAAACAGATTTGATGGAAAATTTTTAGCTCAGTTTATATTTCTTTGAAGAGTCCCTGTGATTAGAAAATTACCAGATCTGTGATGATTTTACATTCTTTCTCTGACTTTTTGGTAGCTTAATGGTGTTTATCTCTGTTTGCATGGCATGGGAAACCCAGTCCCACTCTTAATACTTTCTCAGAGGATCAGAGCCACGATTTTGAAAGCATACCTAGTAAGGTGTGCCTTCTCTCACACACATACTCATAAATGAATACTAGTAAGTAAGTGAGCACACAAGCACCTGCCATTATGATTATGGCATCTGTCGTTATTTGCACATGCAAACCAAAATACTAGAGAAGAGGTGGGTACCTCTGCACCCCACAGTCTTACAAACTATATTTCATTAAATAATGTGCAAATAGGACACCTATTTGTCACATTGGAACTCAAACTAAAGAAAATGCCACTCTCTTTTCCAATACACTACATCATAAATGAAACAGGATGTCATCCACCTTTATTTATTTTTCCGGGTTATTGTACAGTTGTATATTTTACTCATAAACTTGCAGCCTGAATGCTTCTCATAGTTGTGATGTAATACATGTGCAAAAACCCCTAACTTATTTCTCTTGCTCTTTCTTTGCTTTGTTCAGAACAGAATAAGGACCCATCTTTATTTTATTTGCTTTAGGTAATTTAACAATAAAGAGTTAGGTGTATATTGGTCATTCAGAAAGGCTACATACTCTTCCTTTTATTTTTACATCTTAAAATTCATTCTGTAGGGAAAAAAATAATCCAAAATCTTGTTTGAGCCAGTGCAGTTTGTATCCTAGCTAAAAAATCAAGCTCCATAGTTTGACCAGGGGCATCGGTATCATCAGCTTCAGTCTCTGAAGCTGCAGCACACCAGGTATAATCTAAAGGTAGAACTAGACATTTAATTTTAACTGAAAATTACAACATCCTTTTAGACATAGTCTGTCCCTACAGGATCACAGAAATTCTTGCCCAAACATTAGCAAGAGTAGGACTGTCCATGTTCCCCAGACACATTTGCTTTCTCCACTTGGAGATTTTCTCCAGGTGGGATGCAAAGACTCTGGCCTTTTGTCTAGGTTTTTACAGGCTACCCCACTTAGCTGAGCCTCTTGTTCTGAATGCAAATTTCACACCAGTGGCTTTTACACATGCACAGGCTGATGACACAGCATGTGTGCAGTAGTTACAGTTCTTCCTCAATTTAACACACACATGAAGGTCGGACGTCTCAGGCTCCCCATGGGTGTGTGCTGCAGAGCACAAGCCTCTATCTTGGATATGCCAGATAAAAATGGCAAATCTGCTCAAGACCTCTGGGTATCTTCAAGGATGAAGAGAGAAATGAATTCAACCTGCTTCTCTGTTCCTCCTTGCTCATTACCCAGGTGTTCTTGATGATGATTGCCCAGCCCTGCTGCATGTATACAGATTTTAGGTTGAGATCCATTTGCATTTTAATCCTGTGTTTGGTCCTGTTGTATGAACATTGATTCAGGCTTTGAACAGAACTAGATAAATTTATGGTTTTGAACATCTATAGGGCTAGAAATCCAGTTTTAATTTTAAATTTTGCTTATAATTGTCCTTCAAACAAAACCAACCTCCCCCTCTTTCTACCACTTCAGAAGTTTTGCTTTACAGATTGTATCACTGATATGATGATGCCAGGAAAAAAGGCTTAGGAGAATAATAACCCTAAACCTGTTGACACCACAAAGTGATGTCTGGTCTAAGTAAGACCTAATAATGAGCTACATGTTAAGATATGGAACAATAGAACCAAGTCAGGAAAACTGGGGTTTACCCCTTGCTGAGTGAGACTTGTTAACTGGACAGTCAAGTGCAAGAGACAACATCTGCTTTGACAAAACAACTTCTGCATCTCCAAAAAAGTGACAACCAAACTTAATCTACTTAAAGAAGCATCAGATACATGACTAGTTGGTAGCACATTAAACAGATCAGTAAATAAAGGGCTGGGACAATTGGTTTAAAATTACCAGGCACCCAAAACTGGCCACAGGCCTCCGACCTCTGTGCTGCACCAGGGTTTCCCCAGGAGCTCAGAGGTGTAAGGTGAGTCCGTTCAGTTTTCTGATCCACCCGAGGCCTGGGAAAAAAATTGCATTTCACATTTAATCTTGATACAAGTAGATGTGGTGCTTTCCTTTGTCTGTATTTTATGAATATTTGGAAACGTAACAGCTAGTCACTATGCCTTAAGCAAATATTTTTGTTAGCATTTCCCCCTGGAATAAGTAAAGGGTGAGTTCAAAGTAAATTACTATTAACAAAACATTTCTTACCCAACCACATGACAAGTCTACAAACTGGGACACCTAGATATGATAACTCCTGCTACTCTGTATGTTCTTAGATGAGCCCAAACGATAAAAAGAAGTTTCCCCACAGAAATGGCATAAACTGGTTTGGAAGCAGATATATCTCAGAGGTTGAGAGGAACAAGAGTCATCAAAGGAAGTGGTAACAGCAGGAGGTTTCACCAATAGCTAGCAAGGTATGGGCACCACACCTGAACCACAGAGATGCTAAGAGGAGTTAGCATAATCATGAATATATTTCATAAAAAAACCACTATTCTCTCTTGCCTGGACAGATCTCTTCACTGATGGCCAAAACACCACTCCTAACTGCCTAATGATCACTAATTGATAACTTGTTGTCACAACTATAAATCTGAGAATGAATTTGTCCTAAAGGCTTTTTAGCTGTGTTGGGTTTTTTTGTGGCAGTAATGTATATGGATGATAGCACACACTAATAGGCTTAGTTGCCATTTTAAATAGAAGGATATACCACCAATACCAGGAAACCAGCAAACTACCAAAAGAACAAATGTACTGTAAGACAGAGTAGAAAAGCAGATTGTGACAAAATACTGTGCTCGATACAGAGACAAAAATTCAAATATTGAAATATCGAAATATAGGTTTGAATTTTGTCAGAGATTCCTATAGCAACTGCTACAAAAAGCAAGAAAGTTATCATTTTCAGTTTTTCCTAAAAATTAGTACTGGGCCAAGAGAGAAGTGTCAGGGACATTTTTTCTTCCCTCTCCTCTTGAAAGCCAAGTCAGAATCTGAGCATTAATGCAAAAATTACTTCAGAGTTAAACTTCCTTTGTGCATTTAGGGAAACAATGATGTTGCCATCCTGCGTTTTCTTTCTGGTAACACAGTAAGATCTTAGTGCAGATTCCCAAGTAACTGCGTACTTTAAGGGATGTTTAAAGAACACACCTGTGAAAATGTTTAAACTATTTTAAAAGTATGGATAGTGGGATTCATTCTGCTATAGCATGATACCTAAACTTAAGTTTTGATGCATGTTCTACTTCCTGTGATTATGAAGAATGTTGCAGATGGTTCACTTATCTTCGTTTGACTTAAAATTACTCAGCTGACTGCTTTATTATCATAGCTTTAACTTCAAAGTCTTAAATGGGTCCAAGACTGAAATGAACATCAGTGTACATATATTTACACTCAAGAATCCATGCACATCTGCGTAAGTATTTGGTTCCAGTATATCAGCTTCACTCCCTGCATTTTCACAAGAGGCACAAAATGTTTTAGATAAAATACCATTAAATGCTAAAACTGGCAAACGTGAGCCCCCAAGAGGTAAAAGCAAATGAGACGTACCCATAGCGACCACTTCCAAGGCACTGTAACAGAATTTAAAATAGTCACATCATCAATAAAGCCATTTAAACCGGAGGGAAGACTGGTCATCCCAAGATTTAGTAGAAGAGCTCTGTTACAAAATAACGTTACCAATGAATGATAAAAACCCCAAACAAACCAAAAGGGCCTTTCTAGTCAAGGCAGCTAACAAGAGCCAAGGGATTTCTTCTTGACCACATGGTCAGAGAAGATATAGACTCAAGCAGAAATAAGGGACTGGATCCCCACTGTCCCACAGGAGCTGAGACACAGGATAAAATCATGTTATGTACAATAAAGATTTAAAATTATGAGGTTAATGGGCAGCAAATTAACACTCTTTTCTTAGACTGATAGTTCCTCCAGCCCTGTTGCAAGAAGCACACATGCCCCAGCTATCTTTTGTATTTTAGATGCATTCCCTTTTTCATGCAAAACTCAATCATGCAATCCTATTTGTGTATGATTGAAACAGCGGCTGACCAAAATTAAAAGCTCTTCCTTCAACTTTCTACATTAACCCCGGGGAAACCACCTAACTCCCTTTCTGAGGTATAAAAATACTAACTAAAAATGATGCTGTTACAAAGTGAGGCTATGCAGGCTTAATTGAGGTGTGGGTTTTATTGCTTGATTTTCTGGATCCCTGTCATAGCTCTCCAGAGAGGGAGCAATATAATAAAAAGGGTAAGCTGATATGGCCCTTTAGAATAAGTCTCCTTAATTACTTTATGCATCCCTTCCATGGAATCGCCTCAGGGGAGCACACCCTGTTGTCAAACAGCAGGTTCTGTAATATAGGTATTAAACGGTGATTCCAAAGTGCACCAACTTGCGTGTGCCGAGCAGAGCCCAGCTGATCATTTATCAGCTCAGCACAGGGGTGATAAGGTTATTTATCACCCTGTGGCACAGCAAACTTAGTTGTAGCTGATTCTAAAACATGTTCCTGTGGATCAGTATAATATTTATGTTATTGAGTGTTGGAGCCATGTTAAGGCTGGAGCATGAGCTACAAATCCGAAGCTATGAATGTCCTTCTGAGCTAATGATACTTCTGACCTGGTGCCAGGTGTGGCCCTGTTTAATATCTTATATCCCTTCAAAATGGGGAAGAGCTTTCCTGGGGTGCTGGGATATTATTGTTGTCACAAACTGAAACATACAGCACGACATCTTTGGTGCTCTCTTCTTGGGGAGGATTTGGTGACAAGCAAATATTCTACCTTTGTCATTGTGACAAAGACCCAGTGTTCTACCCATTGCGCTAAAATAAACCAGCCAAGTTGGCACAGTTGGGTTTCAGATTCCAGGGGACAGTGAGTCTCACTTGGGAGAAACTGCTTTTTATTTCACGGACTGAGTGACACAGACAGTATCAGCTGGAGACACATTGATTCTGTTTAGTTTTTCTGGTGTTTGTGAATTGGACTGTAAACTCTGCTTGCTTCAGAAGCCAGTCATTCTAGAGCTTGGGGGATTGTGTAGCTTTCTAAGTCTCATTAGGTACCAAAGTCCCAAGCTTGCCATTGTGATATGAGGAATTTTTAGCTGCTGCGTTTGAACTAAAAGAATCTGTGAGAAATCCAGGAACACCTGAATCAGTTATGAACAATTAACACCATCACATTAATTAAGGGTCAAAGGGGGAAGGTATCTACAATATGTAGCTTCAGAAGGGGTATTACAGGCTAAGGATAATTTAATAACAGTTTACATGCTGCTTTATACAATTTGAACAGACGCCACAAACTCAACAAATAATTTACAAAAGCCAACCTGCCAAATAAAAACGCCACTGTCCTTCAGGAGGGTAACTGCTGGCCAATTAAGACTCTCACACATACTTTTCCCCAGTGTGACTCTGTGCTAAAGGCCAGGAAGTAAAACTCGTAACTTTTCTTCTCAGTGTAATAACCGAGCAGATGACTGGTGGCTGGAATACATTTGCACTGCCCATTCCTGTCCGTGACCCTGCAAGACTAAGGCAGCCCTGATGGGAGGAGTGGATTCTGCACTGTGCTGCTGGCCAGCTGGCTGCAATCACCAACTTCCTTGACTTTACACTAAATGTATTTTAAAGGGAAGTAAAAAAAGGTCTACCCTCTTCATGATGGATCCTTGTGAGACTGAACACAGCATCTCTATTTTTTTTTTCTCTTTGAGACTGAGAAAGTATTCCATGGGTGATTCTTTCTGGCTTTGGGAGCAAGGCAACTTAGAATTACAGCTTAAGATGACTTGGTCAGGATCGGTGCTTGCATGATGGCAGAAAAATCTATGCCAACTGCTCCTGGAAGCCATAAATAACATTTTCACTTTCCAGTGAAGTAAGAAGGCAGAGCTGTGACTAAGCAATGAAAGAACCCTTCCTTAATTCTTGCAAACAGACATTTTGTGCCCCAGTATGTATGGCAGGTAACATTTTTGCAGCTTTCATAATTTGCTTCCTCACACCATAGTTCAGAATCAAATGTTCATACACTCCTTGCTCCTAAAAATACTTTCCTTTTTCCATATCTTATATACTTACAAGCACAAATTTAGTTGAGGAACAGGGAAAATTTTTCTTATAAGTATAAATAGAGAAAAGTAGCTTGCTAAAAAAGGTGAGCTAAAAAATTGCCAAGGACTCACCAAAATCCATAAGGATATTTTTTTTCTTATCTTGTAATAGCTTGTTGGTTTGCAAGTACATTCATCTTTCTTCCTTTATGTCACTACACATTACTGAAAATAAGTGGGTTTTTTCCTATGTTCAGAGTTATTATGAGCTAATTAAAATTTGCCCCATTAGGAATCTCTGATCTGTTCCTGTATTGGATTGATCCTGTAATAGAGCAGGCACCCAAACAGTGTGGCATCTCATGTTATACCTATCACAGCCTTTGAACCTGCAACTTTGAAAAGAAGGGCTGATGTAGGAGTACAGAGAATCTGCGTCAGTCAGGTAAGATTACTGGTCCAAGGGATTTTGTTTTTTTTAAGATGCATTGACTCTTTCTGACACACCTTAATGCTGTTTGCTTTTGCATGATGTCGAGGAAATTCTTCCCAGTAAATAATAAATACTTAGTGAGCCTCCCATAGATTAGCTACTTCACCATGTGGATGCTTGAACATTCGAAAATGAAACAGGAAAGAAGGGGCTAAGTTTTCCCCCTAACAAAATCATGCATTTCAAAAGACAGCTTGAGTCACCAAAACTGGCGAACACAGAGCCTGTAACTTTCCTGACAATTCTTCTGGAGGCTTTCAACCCTTTTACCCCTGAAAGAGTCTCCCAAATTGCGCAGATTAATGTGAGAAATCCCGCAGCTGAGTTGCTCTGTGCGTGCAAACCCCGGAGGAGCGGGGGCACCTGACTGCTGCCTGCTGCCGACGTTGATGGATGTCCCCGAGCAGCGCCGGGTTCAAGTGCTGTGATTCCCGGCACACAGACCGTGCGCTGCTCCGCTCTCAGATGCCGTATCAGGAGCTAATGTGGCGACAAGGCGCGCCAATCCCTAAGGCTCGGTGTCTGGTAGTTAGACTCATTACAATTAGTCAACTTGATATATTGTTTACAATTTACACCAAACAAGCTTGGGGCTAATTATGACTTAGCTAGTTTGTCTCTTTGATGTCAAGATCCTCTGCAGGAGGCCCAGCTACTGAACAGCAACTACTTTTAGTCTCAAGCCCAGGTACACGGAATCAACACGGCCTTTAAATTCAACTGTAGCTATGTAAAGCCCTCAGACATTAAGAATTACATTAGCACATCTGATAAACTTGCTGCAAGTAGGTTTATTTCTACATCCTCTTAAAACAGCTGTCCAGGAAAACAGCGATTAAGATTCACAGCTGTGAATTTCAGCCATTCCTTAGTGTGTTCAATCACAGGAAGAATCACACAAAATACAATGAGAGACTTACAAATATTCCTTCCTTGCACTGAAATTTATGGTTGCTTTTCTGGTTTAAGTTGTATTGTTGTGAAAGCTATAGCATAAAAGATAGATGGCTTGACCCATTCACATAGAATTCTAGGTTTACTTTACCACTGTGTTGCTAAAATAATATTGTATAAATGAAAGCTACATGATCAGACATGCCAATGTATTTAATCTACAGTTTCAAATTACAGAAATGAATTAGTAAAGTTTTTAAGGAAGTAACTAGATCTAGCCAGAAGTGAAATAAGAAAGTGAAGGGTTTCCAACAGAACACAGTACTCCTTCCATCGATGAGAAGAGCGAGTCACAAAAATCCCCCTTGCCGTGGACACCACTGTCAGATCATTGACCTTGACTCACTCTCACCTTTGGCACTGGGTGCATAACTCACACTAGAACCGATTACCCCATCCACATGCCCACAGTGGAAAGAAATGCTATGGTAAGAAACGTCTCATATCATATAAGCTCTCTTAACAACTCCTACAACAAATTTGTAAACTTTATTTCTTGGTAATAGCTTGGGGATTTTTACCCTAATTTTTTTCAACTTAACATAGGAAAAAAAGTGTCATACTCCTTTTAACTTGGTAGCAGTAACAAAGAAGCTGCAGCTAGGTTTCAACCAACAACTGTGGTGGTGAATCACGAGACAAAATAGCATTCCCTTTGTTCTTGTGTACTTGGATGAAGTCTGCCCTGCCTCTCACAGAAGCCAAAATGTATGTCTATCCCTGCAGTAAGGCGTTGTGCTGGAGTGTAAATTTATCCACTAATTTATGGTTTACAGTTCTAACTGCACTGGGATTATAGACAACTTTTAAAAACTATAACCAGAATTCTTATTTTCACAATACCTAACCTTGCAGAATCAGTTCTGAACAAATCTAGAAAAGATCTCAGCTCTGGCCTAAAAGGTGAGAACCTCTGGGTGACAAGTGTCACTAGTGTGGGGGATGGAGAGACTGAATTCAGTGGAAAAAGTCACATATCTCTCCTTGAAAAGTTAAGTAAAAAGTAACAGTAATAACTGGGGATTTCCCAGTAAACTCTACCCTGTTACTGAACAGTAATTTTATCGATTAATACCTAAACATTTGAAAAAATTGAAAGACAGGTGCAAACAAGTGTTAGAAAAAAACTCCAAATAGTCTGAATTTTACAGTATGTTCCCAGCCACTTTGGTTTTTTTTAATCTTTATCTGTATTTTTCTGTAATTACAGCAAAATTTGCTTGACTACTGAGGCTAAATGAGGTTAATGGATGGCATAAAACTTGTGATCATGAAACCATTAAAATAAGAGTGGGTGATCAGACAAGATGATGCCTACAAATGCCACTTTCCTTGTCTGCCTGCAAAAAACCACTTGTGAGTAGCACTGATGAGGGAGAATCACAGGTGGAGTCTCTGTAAAAAATACCATGCCTGAACAAAATCAACCCACTTTTGCAGACCTTGTTTTCAAAAGGTACTTCAGTTGTGGATTTATCCCTTCAAGTGTTAAAAGAAGAGATATGCCCCAAACTTGCAATCTGAAATTGGATGCAAACTTTTCCCACCATTTTAGACAGCCAGTCAGCTTATCCAGATATAGGCATTAATTGCGACTTTCAGACCCACAGTTTGCATTAATCTATCTCTGCTACACAGAGAAACCTGCAAATTGTCCTAACCAGCTTCCTCGCAGGACTGTAGCGCAAAAAGAAAAAGGAGCTTTGTACTGGATCCCTTTGGGGAATTGTACAGTGAATCAAACTCTTCACATCGACCTAACTGAAGCCCTCCTGAATCCTCACATGCATATCTGAGAGGATAACTGGAGTCACAGCAGTTATATCCAATATGGAAAGAACTGTAATGGAAAATTTACTAGCTACAGATGGGATTTTCTGTTCCTTTTGAAGCTGAGGGACCATTGTGTGGCAACTATGGCTACTGTTATCTGCTATGTTTATTCCTCTTGAAAATCTCTGACCTCTGCATTCCCTGTGTCATAAAAAGAACAAAGCAGTGAATATTGATTAATAAAACACTTTGACTCTACTAGCAAAGCCATTACAAGCACTGGGTATTTGTTTGAGTTGAAGAGTATGTCCTCCAAGACTCAATACCTCTAGCTTCCACTCTTTTGACCCACAGGAACCTGCTTCTCTCTCTCTCAAGTGAATAAATTCACCTAGCCAGGTGGCAACAAAATTGTTTCCGTTCCTCCCACGATAGAAGGATAAAGATAAGGGAATGTTATAATGCCTTTATAACATGAAAACCAGTGGTCAATCTGAACCACCTGCAGGACAGTGATAAATGTCTGCTTGAAGTGCAGAGATCAAGTGCTGGGAGAGCAAGGTCAGATGCTTTACACGACATCTAATGTGACTGTCATTTCTCAGGCTCGGTAGCCGATGGAAATGTGGCGACAGGATGAACCAATCACTAAGGTACCATGTCTGGCATTTAAATAGAGTGCAGCAATTCCAGCAGTGCCAAATGATTAGAGATCTAATTGCCATTGTCTAATGAATTCCTCTGTGGTGTGGTGTGCATGTTCAAAAAAGTATTAAGCTAAGTCCAGCAAGGTACTCTCACTAAAAATGAATTTTTAAAAGATTAAATTCTAGTTTTCTACTCCTAAATAGTCTCATGAATTAATAAAAGGTTTCATACAGGCATATCTATAAATAATGGATGACCATTTGGCTGTTTTATTGGGAATTACCTTTCTATATGTTCCAACATTTGGCTCTAGGGAAATACCACTCTCCGTATTAAATGCCCTTCCAAGATCGTGAGAATTATAAAATTCAATTTTTTGGTTTAAAAATCATTATCAACTTCTTTTCTTTGAAAAGTATATCACCTTATGATTGTTTCAATGTACTAGTGACAGATACACGATATAAACTATCTATTAACGGAGTGGAAAATATGATTTATTGGGAGACTGAAGACCTCCCCATATTCAAGTTAAGGTGATTTGGTTACGTCCCCTGCACATCTCTGGTGGAACAGAAATTTCATGACAGATTGCTCTTCAGCTGATTTAACTCAGCCCATTACACCATCCTGTGGTGTCATATAACAAGTGTAACGTGGGTAAACTTGTCCACAAAATGAGATGCCCCTTTTTAAAATGGGATAGTAGCAAACCAGTCACACAGTTCGCAAAGACTGTCATGAACTTTCTGCTCCTGCTGATGTCTAAACACAGAGGGAATTTTTATTTTCATTTTCTAGGAAGCTATGTTCTCTTTCAAAGAATTATGTACAAAGTCAGGCAGTCCAATGGGCTGTGTAATACCAAGGAATCCTGCGAGCTGCAGAGGTGTGATTCCCATCTGCTCATGTAACATAAACCTTTCCACTTAGATTCGGTTTTTGACACTGGCCTGCACCACCTCCCCTTACAAAAAAAATGCTTTTCTCTAGAATCCTGATTTTGACTCCTTCCTATTCCTGAAAACTGAAAAAATCATGGGAATAACTACAAGCCTCATAAACTGAACATCCACTACAGAGGGGTTTTATCTGCCACTGAAGTCCACTTTCTTCGTAAATGATGAGGTCTTCTAATGCCTCTCCACGCCACTTTCTGATCTCCTCCCAAAGGTCAGATCAAAGTGAAGAAATGTAGGCAGATAAAGTTGAATGCAAAAGGGTCTGATCTTTTTTCAGGTCCTGTGATTGACAGCTAAGGCCTTGCACAGTGACAGTGTCACTTGAGAGACCCTACACTTTTTTTCCCAGGTTTTCTGCAGTCTCTGGTGTCACAGGGGGACAGCCCCCTGTGGTAATGCCAGGCTCCTCACTGTCAGGGGGCTAAGACCTGGACTAATTCATTGCGGTGCAGTTTAATTAAACTGCACCGGAGTTGTTTCCCTGGTAAAATAAGTGTGGGAAGAGAATGTGTGTCAAAAGAGACATGCCTCTTACTGTGTGTGCTTTATTGTTACACCACAGCTAATATATTGTGGGAATTCCCATGGAGTCAATGATAAACTATATTATCAAGCTCCATAAAATAGGCATTCTACTAGTGAGGGTTACTGTAGCCCACAATTCCATTAATCCTCCTAATTTATTATATTATAGCTGTATGTGAGGTCTCATAAATTTATTATGCCCCTTTCATCTTGATAAAAATGCTTGTTTCTCCTCTCAAATAAAAACACTTATTATTTGTTGTGTCTGTCTCTAAAAAATAAATGTATCAGCCACTTGCAAGAAAATATGATTATTGGCTGAGCAATGTAAACTGCACTTGACATGTCTTCTGCCATAAAATTAAAGAATTTTATTAAATCTTGCTTTCTGAGTACAAAAACCAGTATATGGAGGCCCATTGAATTTTTATTTGCTTTTGGTTTAGAGCATTACATTCTCTTTTATATATATATCTTTACAAGGTTTTGTAATTTAAAGCCACAGAACCTGCATCTGCCAGCTTTGCCTTTTATGAAGAAGGCAATTTCTGAGACTCAGCATTACATATCTCTTGGAAATTGATATGGGTGGCAAATAAAATCATTCCCTCTTTTAGGACATTTCACGAGTAAAAATTTGCTAGGTTATGTCACAGTAATCTACACTGAAACACTTGATATATGCTAATATACTATGCTAATGTACTATGTTAGGTAAGTCTATACGATGAAAATAGCAAACTTTTCCCTTGGAGCTTGTGTCCCAGAAAAGGGGTCAAAGTGGTCTTTGTCCTTCCCTGGGACTCAGTGGGTGGGATAGAAAGCTTGCTTCAGCCATGGTCTACAGAGAGGAAGTCCTCTCCTTTGTTATGGTTCAAAGCAAAATATGAAGATGATCTTGATTTAGTGGAGTTTCATGATAAGCAATGTCAGGTTTGACTGGGGAATACAGGAAAGACTGTGCTGATTCAATCCAAGGGCCCCTCCAGGCCAATGTCTCTGATGGTGGTCAGAAGAAGGTGCCAGACTGAGAAAAGGGCAGAGTAAATGACACTTTCCCAGCTACTATCTCAGACTGCTTTCAGCTTAGATTTCCTGAGTGATGTGATTTGTCTTATTTGCTAATCCTCCAGGGATGTGTTTTTTGAACATTTCTTTCTTCTCCTCTTGAACCCATGTAAACTCCTTTAAATTCACAACATCTTTTGCCAAGGCATTCCAGGCAGCTGCTTCATCTTGGGGTGAAGAAACCATCTCCTTGCATTCATTTTAACCCTGATTCTTCCATGATATGAGTGCCCTAGGTTTTATATTAGATGAAACAACAAACAGCACATTCCTATCCATTCTTTCCATATTGCTCCTTGTTTTGTTGATCTCTGCTATCCTCCCACTGCATCCCCTCTGTTACAAGCTGAAGAGTCCAAGCCTGCTCAGTCATTTCCTTTCACAGCAGCCACTCCTTACACATCTACATTTTAAGAACAGGATTTCCTCACCCTCCTGTATCTTTCTTCCTTTTTTGGATTCTACTCCTAGTTATCAAAGTAAATTACAAGCTTTGTTAGGTCATGACCACCTACTAATCCAGCTCTCCTTGTAAATTGAGTGCAAGAAAAGTTCTTATGTCAGCTTTATCAAGTGGGTAATCCCTCTTCTTACTCCTTACAACAAATAAGGCTACCAGGTTGGTCGATATGTGTGCACTCATTACTGTGGTGGTGTTTTTTCCCTGCATACTCGATGCGTTGCACTGTCTTTGTTCTAAGACGTGCTTCTGGCATCAAAGACTTTTGTCAATAACTTCCTGAAAGAATATCTCCATGTGACCTCAATCAGACCTTAGATTTACGCTCAAATACTGTAGAGAAACAATTAATAAGCCCCTTACTGCCTGCTAAAAGCTAAGAAACTGCAGAAATGGGGACCCCAGTGTCGTATAAGATGTACTCAAAGCTAGAAGGTCTTTGTGAGGAGCTTGCAGGATCTCGGCATTAACCTGGCTCAGATTACTCCAACAGGTCCTAGGCTTTCTGCCACAGTAGTCAGGAATAAACTAAAGCTGAAGTCACCTGACGCACAGGGAGCCTATACTCTTAGCCAGTACTCTTTACACTGGAAATACCTACCACCCAAGGTACAGCCCAGGGCATTCACTATCAGGAAACAAAGTACCAAAATGTGGTTCCAAATCCGAATTCAAAGATTTGGACATAGAGAAATTATACCGAAATCCTACTGCATAGGAGACTTCCAATACTTTGGATAGGACAATCTAAATGAGTCAACTAAATGCAGATCTTCCCTAGGCCACATTACAATAAATGTCAAAACTAGCATATCCTGTGGATATATAAATTGTGAAAAGTTGCTAGTGTTAAAAATTACTTTTAAACATAAACAAAAAGGCTGAAGGAAAAATTTGGAAGTGTTGTAATATGATCTTAAAGGAGGAATTGGAGCAAGGATAAGGCTAAGAAATGCTCTAGGGAGAAACTCCATGGTGAAAGAGGACTCAGTGTTATCTCAAAAACCACCCAAGTTTCTCTTTCAACACAGTTCCAGTTCCAAGCTAGAAAAAGTCTATTATTTCAAAAAAACATGAAACTGTTGGAAGCGTCTGATTTAGTGTAATTAACCACAATTCAAGAAATTAACATGAAGCAAATGCTTTCCTTGAGAAACTGGGAAGACAAAGAGTATTGTTTTCATAAAGGCATGAAAAATAAGGTATTTCCTAAGCATACCTTTGCCGAGATCCTTGGGGAAGAAAATGATAGAGTGCAGCATCACAAGCTTGAGTAATTAGTGACAACAGAAACTGTGCTAAGAGAACTGCACCCAGTGTCCATGCAGGTGCTTACCCAGTTATGGTGGGTAGGAGGTAAAAAAGGCTCCTGTTGTCCAAGACAGTTGATATGCTTCGTCACCAAGGGGGAAAAAAAAATCTTTTCCCTCAAGCTGTTCAGAATAGCCTGATGAGAGTTGCTTTCTATAAATCTTTATGAAAGCCTTCAGTGTGGAATGTGCGAGTCCGAGACAGGACTCTCTCATTTCCATGCTGATCTGCACTAGAGTGCGTGTTTGGACAACACAACTAAAACTAACCACAATGGCATTTTCTTGAAAGTGACAGAAATACGAATAAGAAGAAAGAACTTTCAGCTGTTAAACCAAGAACACATTATTAGTTCAACATTTAAACTCTTCAGCCACATTTCTGTTCCTACTTCCGGAACCAGAGTGAGACCCAACTTCCACAGCTGCAATAGGCACCACAAAAGAGAGAAACAGTTGTGGAAACCTGAAGTAGATCATAGGTTGGCTGTGCCATGAAATATGATACTCTTTGTCTGTGTATCCACTCTTATTAAAATTTCAACAAACATTGTAAAGCTAAATAAGAGTGAGATCTTAAGCACAGAGATGATATGTCTTGGAATACTGCTTTGTAGAGAAACTCACTGTTCAAATGGCAACATTTCACACATTCTTCCCCACCTTGACCCTTTCCTTTGTGTCAAAAGATGGTCTTTGTTCTTCAAAGATCACAAGTGATGATGTTATTGTGCCAAGTTGTTTTCTCAGTTAAGGACATCCTCCTCCAGTGTTAGATATGGATTTCCACAGGCCAGCAGATTGTTCCCTACCTAAAGATGCCTGTTTTTTCAAATGCACGTATCCACATCCTGCTTGTAATTACAAAAAACCAAAAAAAATCACTCTGAGCTGCCAATGAGATAGTTTCTCATTCTGAATTGCAGAAATTGCTCCTTTAACACTGAACTGTGTTCAAAAGCTGTTCCTTACACTGCAATCTTAAATTTGTAGTCCTACTTTCAGTATTTCCTTTAGTCATATTTAGCAGCCAGGTGGTGAAAACAATAGAAGTCTTTAAACCTCTGTACCAGTGGTATCCTCAAACACGAGCAACTTTGTTCTATACCATATTAAAGTGATCCACTTTATATAGGGAAACTGATCCCTCAGAATTACTAACACAAAAAGTGTGCTTCAAAATCAGTTTAGTGCAATAATCGTTACATACAGCCACAGTTTATGACTATCATTTTAACAGACTCTTAAGCAGTGCATATTTGCCATTTAGTTGGAGGACGTGCTACTGTTTTCACAGAGAATACTTACTGCCTGTCTTTCTTTTTCTTTTCCTTTTTAAACTACATAAAATTTAATTTGATATTTTGACTAGCCAAAACCCAGTACTTGAAACAGATTGAACCTGAATATGACATTTTATCCCATTTATCCTTTTAGCAGTATGCTAATAAAATTGAATAACACTTGCTGATATTAATGGGCATTGCCTGATTTGGGTGTGATTTGCGTTGCTCAAATGTTTTGAGATACCTGTGTGACTACTGCCATCACTGTATAGTGGCAGAGGAAATAGTCTTCACACAAATTGAGGCTTTGCATTTTTCTGCCTTAGTATATGAATGTAGAAAATCCTGTAGAAAATACCTGGCTTAATTTGAAAGCTGAGCTGCACAGGTTGGAGGAGCGTATACACACTAGCCTGCCTTGGCTGACTTGTGCCACTGACAGAGTAAGTAACACTCCATTAGTCACAGAAAGAGGAGATATGCTCAGGAGAGAGCTTAGTGTGCACATAACCCAGTGCAAAGATAGGAATCAGATTCACACCAGCAATATTTTGGTACCAACTGCCATTAATTGCAATAGAGGTGAGGCATTGAGGTAGTACATGGGTGTGGGTAGCAATACTTCTGTATTACAGTAAGATTAATGAATATGCAAAGACAGCTGCAAAACCACTGTGGGAAAGTTTTCTAGAGGTCTAACTTAAAAGGATAGGCTAGAGGGAGACTAGGACCACGTGGAGACTGAAGCTTTGTTTTCTCAGGAAGGAAGAAACAAAATTCAGTAGGATTTATCATGTACAGCTAGAAAACCACAGTTAATGATTTTCACATAGGTCAGCAAGAGAGCACAACCTCCCTCCCCCCCCTCCATTTTTCACCAGTGTTTAACTCAGCTCACTGAAACCTGTACATTATTTTACTTATCAGAACAGGTCCTATTATTAGTTAAATAACTTCAGAAAATACGTGGCATTCCATTTTGTAAGCCCCCCTAACTCTGTAGGCTCATAGGACCCAAACTGAAATTAGGGGAAAAAAAAAAAGATTAATAAGATGTTCAGGGAATTAATCCATTCTTATCAGTAGGATGATTTGCTATTGTTGACCAAAATTGGAATTAACCTGCCATACGAGACAATTTTCCTTAAACTGGAGTGGACAAGTATGAATCCATCACACAGTCTGTGCATCCTATCTTGTTGACACATTGAGAAACTAAAACAGCTGCACATCTTGTCCAAGAACAGAAATGCACAACAAACTAATGAAGTTACCTCCAGCCCAGACAGCAGTCTAAATCTCAAAGCTCACCTCATATACAAATGTTGGAAGAACTGATTTGAATCATGACCAGAAGGTTGACAGTGGAAGACACTGGGAGAAAAGTGAATGCTAACAAAGAGAACATTTCAGGGAAACAAGCAAGGTTTCTTGTCCTGGAAAGTAAAACTTCTGTTCTGAGTCTTTCATTTGGCTAAGCTCAGATGTAGCATGAAGGGGTGAGAAGGGATTAGTGCAGGTTAATGGTACAACTTTCATATTGCTTTCTATTTGAAGTCCAGAAATTTAGTTGCGAAAAAAGATCAGAGGTTTACCTGACTTAGCAAGGAAATAGAGATACAGGACAGAGAGGTGTGCGGGCAGGGAAAGGGTCCAAATGTGAGTTACTCTGACAAAGTTGAGAAACAGTGGGTTCATACAAGGTTCTTCCATGTAGATTGGCAACAGTCCTGAATTGACAGCGTGTAGTGAGGCTTGAATTTAAATAGGTTTCAATGACAACAATTGGAAGAGGTTGTTCAATCTTAAAACAAAACAAAAATAAAGCCATTACTCTCTTTTATCTGCAGGAAAGTTCAGGGGAAAAAAAGGCATGAGAAAGCTATATAGTTGGTCAAAGTGAGGATGAAATAGAAACACAGGACACAGTTTCACAACCTGAGGGGGGACTTTGTTGGGCTTTGGTATTTTGTAGTACTGCTGTAGCTTGCAAGTACTGTTGTCATAGCTTAAACCTAATGAACAGGTGAAGAAAATTTTGCCCCTGCCTTCCATTACTGTGGTGTGTTGACCTTGGATGGCTGACAGATACCCACCCAGCCACTCTCTAACTCCCCCTCCTCAACAGGACAGGGGGCAAAAATAAGATGGAAAATTTCATAGGTTCAGTTAAAGACATTGAGAACTCTTGCCAGTTACCATCATGGGCACATCAGAAGTGACTTGGGGAAAATTAATTCGATTTACTGCCAGTTAAAATAGACTTGAATGGTAAGAAACAAAGACGAAATTCGAACACCACCTTCTCTTCTCTTCATTTTCCCCAGCTCAACTTCACATCTTCATTCCTGACACCCCTACCTCCCCATCTCTCCTCCCTGAACAGCAGAGGTGGAAGGATTTGGGCAATTGTAGTCGGTTGATGGTGACACTTCTCTTCTGCTCCTTCCTCCGTTCACTTTTCCCCTGTTCCAGCATGGGTTCTCCACGGGCCACAGTCCTGCAGGATAAACCTGCTCCAGCATGAGCCCTCCATGGACTGCAGTGGGATCTCTGCTCCAGTGACTGCAGCACTGCCTCCTGCTCTTATCTTTCATCATAATGCTTTCAGGGCTTCTTCTTACATTGTTTTTCCTCACTTTGCCCTTTCTTAAATACATTTTCCCAGAACCACAGCTGTACCCTGCAGTAGGTCCATTGGAGCTGGCTGGGAATACCTGTCTCCAGCATGGGTCAGCCTCTGGCCTCACCCCGCAGAGGCCACCCCTGCAGCCGCCCACTGCCAGTGCCTGGGCACCTGTGCCCAATACTGTTATGCCCAATACTGTTACTCATGAAATTTCACTGTTAAGGCCATAATTATAACTTAATAGTAAACCAAACCAAAAAAAAGAAAACCCACCAAAACCAGCAACACCAAAACAACACAAAAATACCCCAAACAACATTTAAAGAGGGCATATGGCAAGGGACAGAAACCCATATATATATGTGATATGTAACAAACAACAATTAAAAATTGTCATATGCCAAAGGATGAAAATTCAGACATGTGTGGTCTCCCTCCAGCACCTCCTGCTTTTCCCACGTGTGACTGCTTACACTCCAAATTCCTCCTAATAACCTGAAAAGGGATATGTTAACATATTTGCCATTGATAACTGACCGAGGCAAAGCAATTAAAAATTATACTGCAGGTGACAACCCTGCCTCTTGGCATTCAAGGAGACCTCTCCCAAAGGCTTTTTAAAGGTTCCTGGTGAACCACAGCCTCAGTGTGGGAAAGAAGGACTCCCTGCTAATGATCTCTGTGCTTGCCCTCAGGCAGGATCCATTCCCATACTAGCTGCAAGCACAGCCTGCTCTGCAGTAACCCCAAATTCGAACACGCCTAACACAACCCAAGTCCCACCAGACATAAATTTTACTTTCACATCTCCAGCCTGCCGCCGGGGCTGGTAGGAGCCTTGTGTCTACACTGAGGATGTGCTTCCAGGGGGTGGTGACAGCTCTCAGAAGAAAGCAGTGACTGAAAGGGGAACATGTCAGGGGCCCTGTCTGACATGGACCTTAGCAGCATGGGAGAGGTTGCAGGGACGGCGGAGGGAGTCAGCACAGCCTGGCAGGGGATGGGGCAGTCGGCATTAATTCTCACCCTTAGACAGAGCCTTCTACCAGCAGCTCAAAAAGGAAAACCAGAATCAAAAAGAAAAGTTTGCTTTTAAATCATAAGGGAAGTTTCAAGGTGTTAAAAAAAAAATTGTCCACCATAAATAACGTAAATTACCATAAAGCAACATTTAAATTGGACTAAAGGTCCAATATACTTCTGATCAAAACAAAAATTTTTTACCTCAAACTGCTCACGCACGAACTAGCATTTTTTGGTGTCGAGTTCACCTTCTGCCTTGACTGTTTATGTATTTTATTGATTTGTTTGAAAGTCTGGTTGGGGACTGTTAGGAATTTGGAGTAAAGCAGTGTGTTGTAGAGACCAGAAAGACGGTGTGTATGAAATAACCGAGTGCGCCTTTTAAAACCCCAGGAACTGTCTAAGAAATAACATGAACATTTTCAAAGATAGGTTTTCCATTTCCATAACTAAGAAATGCAAATTAAAATCAGAGAGTGCAGGCAGTGTATAGTTAAAAGCTGAGGCTTAGCTTTTATGCGTGGATTAACTTCAGCAGTTGTGATTGATTACCCAAGTCAGAGAGCAGTTTTGCTTCTGCTGTGAGCTAGCTTCATCACTTACAGAATTCATCTTTGCTTAAGTGAGAAAAATACCAGTTCACAGGTAAGAGTTGAACCAACCCATACACACTCTGGAAAGAAAACAGGCAGTGAATGTGTGGGCAATGTCAGCTTTCAGACAGGAGGACTTGAATTCCCAGGATTTCACGTTGCTCTGCCTGGTGTCACAGACAGAGCAGGCTGGTGGAGCAGTGGCTATAGAGATACACACTCCCACATTTGTCCCACAGACACACTTATCAGTCCAGCCCTGAATGGAGAAGTCTGAGTGCTATTCCTTTGTTCTTATTTTGCTGGGTTTGCTTTGGGGAAAAATAGCAGTGCAGATCTAACATTCCAAGATAAAAACTATAGTACAAAACAGTAAATAAGGGCTGATGGTTTTCTCTGATTTGGTCTGAGAAAAAGGGGAGCTGGCAGTCATTTGAAATAGTAATATCTTTCAGAGATGTTCTTTAATAGTATTATTATGAATTGACCTCTAATGACTAGTGAAGAGTATTAAATGTAGGACTTATACATCTTTAAAGAGTTCTTTAACTGTAGTAGCATAAATTTCAGTAAGTTTTAAGGTCAGCATGTATTAGAAATATGCACTTATTATATCACAAAGTTCAATCAGAATTCAACAGGAGTTTGCCATGAAGCAAGACCACCAGTATTTTTAACGCAAATTTTTTGAAAATTAATTCTAAAACAGCTTCTAAAACACATCTCACTTTTTTCATATGTGTAATCAAGCAGTGAACATCTTTATTAAGTGCAGAACACAGTCTTAATAGGGAAACACTCTAAGCTACACTGAATAAAACCCACATTAAAGCGTATTTCAGAGACATGCTGAAAGTATAGGTCTGAGTGTAGCTCACATTGCCACACTTAGAAAGCCAAACTGAGTCCCAGTATAACCAGGCTGTAAGATCTGTGAACGCTGCCAAGATAATATCTTAATGCTGTTGGGAATAAAGCATATCACCTATCGGCTATCATCTTTGGCCAGCACCTGGAATAAACCAAAATAGCTCTGCAAGGGGCTTCATGAAAGCCTCCTCTGCCATAACACAGGGCAGGTGGCAGGAGAAGTTGCACAGCAGTCTGGAAATCTGTCTGGAAAAGAAGCAATTACGAATAAGAAGCAGCTGTCAGTCACTGACTGTGCCATCAGGTCTTTCGTGAGCATGCCTTAGGGCTGTACGTGACATAGCTGGCATCCCCAAATGTTTTGCTTGGCTATAGTCTTTTAGGAACAGAAATTCAACTAGGACAAAATCAGGGTCCATCCTGAATGAACAGGTATGGAAATACTGTCTCACAAGGGCCATTCTCAGAAGTTATAACATGTGAATTCACATAAACGTGATCCTTCATTGAAAAGGAGCTAACACAATTACTGGCACAGATCATCTTGAGAAGGGAAGAGCTAAGAGGAGAAAGTTCTTCCAAAAAGAGGCTTACTCAATCAAAAACCAAATCAAACCAACCAACCAACCAACAAACCAGATTCACCAATCTGGCCACTTTGCGGACAGTTCCTGTTGTGAGCCAAAATAAAAGTGAATTTTTAAAAATGTTACCAGAAAGAATTACAGGAGTGGTAATTCTGAGGGTTTGGGCTCCACAGATGTACCCTTCTTTTAGAGAAGTAAGGGAAAGGCTATTGGTGCTGTGGCAAAACTCAGTGCAGGTAACTCCATGCTGACTACTGAATTTGTCCAGGTAGTGTCAGCTGGACCTCCATGACTGCAAGAGATCACAGTCCCCTTTACAGGGAGCTCCGGGAAAGATCTGTCTGAATTAGTCTTGCAGGCACAGTTTATGATGCTCTATGAGGTCTTTCAGGTTCTCTAGCACATATATTGCAACTGCAGAGCAGATATTGTTAAAAGACAAATAGTTATTTAGCAAAGTGTAATGTAGTAATCACTTGTTTTCCTTATAGATCACTTAGACTATAAAATAGAACTTTAGGCTAAAAGTATCATTTGCTATTAATTTCTAGCTCAGTAGATGAGAAATATTTGTGGTACAAAGTGAATGTGGACCCCTGTCAAAGTGCAGTATTTTCTCCTGTCTGTTAAAAGATATCAGAGAGGAAAGTGCAAAGGAGCAATGCCCCTAAGGAAAGCTAGATAAACTCTGCTCACATTGAAAAGAGCCTGGAATATAACATGGTACCAGCTCTCTGAGCCAATCTTTGTGTGAGGAAGCAAATGTTAAGGCTTGAAATGGGAAACTGAAAGAGGTCACTCTGCTTTTATTTTGCTTTTCCTTCATGTCAAACCAGCGGGTTGTGTGTTATACTCCTCACGGGTCACTGATAGCCTATCACAAAGCCTCTCTGTTTGGATACCATCCCTGAAACCTCACCAGCCAGCAGAGCAGAAACACTAAGGTAGAGCTACCGTCCAAAAAGCTTCCCAGCACAATAGCTGCTGCTGTCATGGTAGGACAATAAAGTGGATTTTATGCTGGTATATTTTTCTCATCATATGCATGACAGAAAGTCTAATGGGCCTTGCTAGTTTCTTAGTGGCTTTTAAGGCCCTATAAAATAGCCCACTATCAGTTTGATCTGTGTTCTCAAGATGTCTGCCTGAACATCAGAGAGCTCCAGCAGGAGTTATGTTTTTATTCCCCCAACCTTCATGGAAGAGATAAGATAATTAGCTGAGAAATTAGAGAGGGAAACTATTAGCATCATAGAAGTGAAAATGAAAACACTATGAGAATTTATAGATGGGAAAGACCTACCCAACCTACTACTCTCTAAGGTCTGGAGGGGTTTTGTTAACGTACCTTTTATTTTCCAAGGGAAAGCAGTTCCTGCCAACAGTCATGATAAGCTAGGAACTTTTTAACATTGATGGAGAATGTTTAATATTTATTCTTCAATAGTCTACTTGCAGTTGGACCTCCAGCTTTATGGAGTTTAAAAAGGAGCCTATTTCTAGGGGACGAAAAGGATGAGCTTCAAAATTATTGATGACAGAAGCTACACAGATTTGGATAAACAAGCAGAAGGGGAAATGTTTCTCTTCTGATCAATAAGTTGCATCTGGCCACAGAAGTCATACCCCTCTCCCTTCTTTCTAAGCAGCGTAGGACTGTGCTATGTCAATTTGCTTGGTGCCATCTCCTTTTGTGGGTCTGGTACATCCTCATCATTATCCTGGATCCATTGTTATCCTTGATTCGTTATTTTTCCTCTCTCTCAGTCTTGGTTACATTGGGATGACCAGCTGCAGCTGAGCCCACAGAAACAGTACTTCAGCAACAGAGGGCAGATGGATTGCATGATCTTTTTGCAGCATAACTTACAAACTTCATTCTTAGAAGACAAAGAGATTGATTTCTTCTGTTTCTGATCACTCATTATTCAAAAGATGCAACTCTGAATATATCTTCTGCACAAACACACACTACTCTTGACCCAGATTCTGCCAGACTCCCTTGCAGTTAGGGATACCCTCCTTTGCAGAAATTTCCCACAGATGGAGCAAAGCTTTTCATGAAGTAAACCTCATATAATTTGGACACCTTTTGCAGAGTAAGAATGGTGGTCTGAACAATGCTGAAGTTTCACAGACAACAGCTATGAAAGAGCTCACTTGAAACTTCAGACTTTGAAAACTCTCAGGTTCGGGTTAATGTCCACAGATTATTTCCCTAACTGACATTTGTCCTACCTGAAATAAAGGCTGAAGAAAATGTTACACTGGGGTGGCATTTATGTTGCAGCAGCTTATATTTGGACTTAAAGACTGATGGCAAAATATAGCTCTACCCTGCAAGCAAGTGCATCAAGATGATGAAGTTCTGCAGATAAAATACAGTCACATCGGTTTTGATGATACAAAGCAGAGAAAAACTGGACCAATGAAATTTTTGTCTTATCTTAAAAAAAATGCAAAATTTTAAGTTACATAGCCCCCATATTAAAAAAATAGGCAAAACATGTACAGAATTGGGGAACGTCCACCAGATATTTCACACAAACTAATCATACATTTAGAAAGTCAGTTGCAAAACACTTCAAAATTTTAACTTCTTCCCTGAGAGATATGAAAACATCCTTGACTCTAAACACTGCAGAAATCAAGCTTGGTGGTAAAAAGAAACTGAGAGACAGGAGCAGACCTCATCTACCTAAAGTCATTTCTCTCAGAAGTTTCAGTCCTAGCTCTGACCACAGTTCTTTCTGCCTGAGAAGGTATCTTTCCTGTCACATCTCCTGACACATCTCTTTCCTGAATTACTTTCCAGAAAGCTCCGGACTTCTAAGGGAGGTAGTACTACAGGACCTGCTCCAGGCTGCCCTAACAGCACTTCTTCATAACTATTCCTATGTTCCATTCTTGCTGCTAGAGCAGTTCTCTTTGTTTCTCTTCCCTGTCTCACAGCAGATGCATTCCCATAAGTAGATAAGTACCAAACTCATTCCCTTAAAGGAATTTAAGAGAACTACACTTCTGAATAACTTCTTTTTTCCCCAGTTTCTTTTCAGGAAACTTCTATACAATAAAATGAATGCAATAATCAATGCTGTGTCCCTTTCCACTTAATGTTCCTTTCGATACCTTCCCTTAGATATGCCAGCCTTCCTTGGTGCCAGTTCCTGGAGTTCTGCTTGTCTTCATATGGTCCCACAAATGCAAGTGACTATCAAGGGAGAAACAGCTCCAGGACCCAGCTGACAGAGGGAAAGGCACTGTTTTGCTGCCATGGTGAATTTGACCACAGGGTACCCACATGCCCACACCACTTCTGCTTCAGGTTGAATGCACGTACAGCCACCCTAACTCTTGTCACTGTGCACAAGACTACTCAGCTCAGGCAGGTAATTACACGTCCGTTTTGCAGCTACATGATGGGAACTTCCTATGTTACTGTATACAACAAACCCCTGCAGCAACTGCCAGGGCTCTCCCTGCAGTGCCATGAAACAGGGCACAGGCAGAGACCCAGGGAAGTGGAAACACAACTCAGTTTATCCAAGGTCAGAAGGGATGAGTATGCATGACAGGCGGTTTTTCCTGTATATTACAGCGGTACCTGGCTTTTTCACAGACATCTGGGAACAACCCGACTTCTTGCACTTCCCACCCCTCTCCTACGCATTGCAGTGTAAAGACACGGGTTTATGTGGCCCAATGTCCCACAATAGTCCCTTTGAAGAACATGGAAAAAAGTAGAAGTTAATAAAACTCTCTCAATACCCTTTGAAAAGACAAAAAGGTTTTCAGCAACTATTAAGGAAATGTTTCTTTTGTTGATTAATACTTGCACTAAACACATATACATTTACATAAACATTTTGTATATTTACTATTGGTTTTGAGAAATATGATACACATGTCACTGAGGTCAATAACATTTTAATTCTAAAGAATTTTTTTTTTCAAAGCCACCTGGGAATGGTTAAAACAGGATATAGGGCTTTTATTCCTGCCTGCCTTCATGAAGCGAGCTCCGTTCCCTGCTGTACACACGATAGTTGCTATGCATACAGATAGAGCCTTAACAATGCCATTCTGACATTTAAGTATTTCACGCTCTGTGCAGGACAGCCCGTTTGTATTTTTAAACTTAGTTCTTGGGCCAAATGCAAAGAGGCTACTGTGTGACTCTCAGCTTATCTTCTGTGCTCCCATCTGAAAAGTTAATGCTTGGATGTGTCGGGTATCACCTGGGGATTTAAGCAAGAGGCTTTTTGCAGTTAACCCAATCCCATGACCTGCTCTGAATTACCTTTGATTTGAAGGCAGTTTCGTTAAGTACCAAACTGCCCCTTCCATTAATTGGAATCAAATTCTCCTGAAATGTGGGCACACAATAATTCCTATTTTACCTCCTTAATGGCTCTACACATACTCTGTTATACCTTAAAGCAAAGGTACTGGTAAGACACAGTTGGAGAAGGTTGTTTTGTTGTGTTCACCTTCTTGAATCTGGTTTTTTTTGCTGAATGTTTTCGAAGTATCAGCATCTATTTATCTATACAACAGTTGTCTATATGGAGATTAGTGCCTCCTTGGTAATTGTGCTTTCTCATCATTAAAGAAATAGTTTATTCATCACTGGTTTCTCTTTTACTTATACTATGATCCAACTCAGTTTTGTTCATCTTTCAGCTTCTGGAAAAACAGGGTAACAGGCATTAGCTTTGCCTCATTTCTCCTCATTAGGGATTGAGAAGTTCATATCCAACTTGTGTGCAAAGTATGTTTGCACGCCTGGTTTGCAGGCTGAATAAAATCTGATATATTAGGTTATATAGCCCTCAGTCAAGAGCTCCAGTAGGTTCTTGTACTGATACCACAAAGGAACCGAGCAGGTAATAAAGGAAGAAAATAGAAAATTGTATTAAATGGCATAGGTAGTGGCTAAGTTATCAGCTGGGTTTTAGACTCAGGAAGAGAGATCTGGGGGATTTTTCTGAAAAGATTACTGGTCCAGTGACCCTGCCAGACAAGTATGTTATCCCACCCTCGGTTGTTCTACACTATCCCTGTGTTAACACACAGGCAGTTGTGGCTGCACTGACATGACTTGTGCAATGCCCTACAGCATCCATGAGATCGACTATCCTTGTGGGTCCCTTCCAACACAGTATATTCTGTGATTCTGCAACTCTGCTACTACAGCCAGGATCTCCTTCTCTTGCAAGTCAGATTATTCCATTGCTCTGCCCCAGTGCCTCTTTATCTCTTGCCACAAACCATTGCATTGTGCAGAACAGGTAGCTGGAGGATGATTTAAGAAGTTGTGCCTCAGAAAACAGACATATTTGATGCAAGTGGCAGTTACTTTCAACAGTTTGCCAAGTTATAACTGTTTTATAAATCTGTACTTATGACAAGAATAAATAGCAACTGAAGAAAGAGCATCAACTGGAATTGTGCCTTGAAAGCTGGTGTGCTTCCAGACTCTCCATCCTTCGCTGTACCTGCTGATTTTGTCCCTTTCAGAGACATGTAGCATATATGCCATCTCTTTCTTCTGCAGGCTGACTTGCCCACTTAGGGAACAGCGTGTATGATAGATATCCCTTGTCTGACTTCCACTACTAATGCCAAGACAGAGGCTTCACAACAGAATCCCTTATGTTGACCTAGGGGACACACGGACATGTGTGCATACAGCAATTGTTATTATTTTGCCATCCTAATCATTCCTTGGGGACTAGTGTCTTGTGCTTACTGTCCTCTAGGTTTTTAAAAGCAGCCAGATTACTGGTTATGTTTAAGACACACACTGAATACAACTTTTCATAATTGAACAACACCTCTTGAAAATCCTGCTAGGATTGTCCCCTGGGTATTTCCTTTGGGAGAACCTAACTCAGTTTTGGTGATTTAAAGGTTCTGCCTAGTTCTTTTAAATATTCCTTTGACGTTGTATTGCTCTGCTTGTAATAGATTGTTATTGCCCTATATTGAGTTTGCAGAGTGAAGGTAAATCTTTTGTGATGTGATTGTGCTACCCCAAACTCAATATTGTTCAGAGGTCCTTTATAACTCTCTGGTTTCACTGCAACAAGCGGGACAAATTTTCATTTTTACTCTTTTAGATTTTTATTCTCTGTTCTGAAACTCTAAGGGACTATATTTACAGGCAATGTCTAGTGCACTTATCATGAACTGAGAATTCAAATGCCACGGTGGGAGTACGGTTATTCTCCCACCCTGATTTACAATATAGAGAGAAGGCAAGAGAGACCACGTATGAGTTCTAGTATCCTACAATAGTATTCCTAATAGTGTACAACCCAAAAATGCTTCCAGTTCTGGTATTAAGTATATCATGGCAGCTCTTGCTTTAAAAATACATAATGCATACATTTTCATATAATATCACCAGCCTACTTCCCTATATTGGTACTATAGGTATCGGAACTGGCTACGCACCACAAAAGCCTTGTAATGGTAATCAGTACACCAATAATCAGCAATCACTAATCAAGAAATCAGCCATCAGTACACTATAAAATATATAGCTATGCTTTTTCTATACTGGATCTATACATGCAAATGCATACAGAAACACACATACAGTGGAAAATTTGCTTACTTTTATGGCTGCCCAAATGTATTTTTTGATGGCCCTTCCTAGATGGATGAGTGGAATTTTGCAAGCATGATGTCAGGTCCAGGCACATGATACATGTCAGGAAACCTTTCCTGTTTGATGTTATGGACCCAAAATGTTTTGAAAGCATTCACAACCTCTGAGTGCACAAGTCTCTGGCACAGGTCTTGACTATCTTCCTAGGTCGCATGCACAGAGCCAGCAAGAGTAACTCCCCAGCTCCTGACTCAGATTGCCGAGAACTGTCTGGGTCAGAGAGCAGCCCTAAGACCAATTTTGAAGTAGTCTTTGCAATTGCATTTCGACAAGTGTGTATGACAACCCCACTTCAAGGGCACCATCCCTATGCTTGCTGTTGTTCATCACAACCCTTGTGTCCAGAAGTCTCCCCTGCTTCCTAATTTCCTCATAGAGGTTTAAATAAAACCAAGCAAAACATTAGAGACAGACCACATTTCTTAAATGAGTCAATTGACACCAAATTTCCTCTTATTTCTTTTCAGAATATTTGGGGGTTTAAAATTTTGTCAGAGAATTAGTGTATTTTTGCATGAGAATATTTTCATTTCATATTCTGCCAACTAGCTTCCTAGACAAAAAAAATAAATTAAAGACAATTCTGAGCTTATAGAGGGATCATTTTAAACATCAACTGTCCCCAAGGTCTTTCTGTTTCCCTAAATGCTTTGACTCCTTTTAATGTGCAGGTTTAATTTGGAAAGCCATGCAGACTGCAGAGAGTGTTTCTTATGAGGAAAAAAGGAGCATTCTCTTTTTCTCATCATTGTATTGGCAAAAAATATCTGTACTGCCTAAGGCTATTTAAGAGAGAGACTCAACATTTATACCGGTTAATAAAGCAAAGAAAGAAAATAGTTTGTTGCCATTGTATAGGTCTTCGTTTCATTTCAGTTTTCATTTGGGGAGTCTTTATTTTTGTGTGCGCACATACTTTTGGAGAGGTAGGATTTCATTAGAAATGCTAAAGAAAACCAATCTTAATTAGTCTGAAACACATCAGTAAACCCAAGCTTGCTGGCTCAGAGTCGTGTAGTGTGAAAGGCCGATACACTGGGGTCACTCATGGTGAGTTAGTGGTTTAGCAAGACTCCCATGAGTCTACCTCTCAAAACTATAAGCGGTCAGCAAGACAAAATAGCCTTGATCAGCATTCAAAGTCATGCCTCTCTGGACAGGATGGTTAGCTACAGTTTTCTGCCTACTAATGTTGCAATTATTCGTGGTTCCCTTTGTATCCTGGGTCTCTTATTCTAAAATGTTTGGCTCAAACCCTTTTCCCAGGTGAGTGCGCTTTGACTTTCTCTAAGTTAAAGGTCCTTTGTGAGATGTGGCTTTGACTCAGAGAACACGATCTCCAACCATTTTATAAAACACTTTGGGCTAAAATCAATTTCCAACCTTCAGGCAGACACCCCATGGAGTACAGACGGTGCTGGCCAGGCCAAGAGATGTACCTGCAGTGTACCAAAAACCTTGGAGTGAACTAAGCTGAATTTCATTGAGACACTCAAAACGTTTAGAGCACAACAAAAAAGTTGTTGATTGTTTTTTGTTGTTCTTTTTTTTTCTCTCTTTTTTTTTTACATGCTCAGCTGAAAAACCGAGATTTCGGACTTGTTGGGAAACTTTTAGGAGACTAGAGAATGACATTCATCAGGAAACGAAGAAGCCAGTGGGCAGGGAAATCCCATGCTGGATGCAGTGAGGGTGTCTGGTTTGGCACTGTCCCACAGATGTTACAGAAGGGGATATTGTCCTCACTCAGACCAGTAACTTGACCAGACTCAGTCCATTTCAAACACTGGGATTCCATTCCAACAAGAACAAGCCGCTTAAAAGTATCTTGAGGGTATATTTTCTCATTTGGTGACTTTCCTGTGGTCACAAAACTGAAGGTGTCTTGGGAAGGAGGATTAAAAGAGAGATTGCCAGATATTCACATGAATTTTGGAGCAGAGGCTTGAAAACAAGTTTCAAAGCTGTTCTCAAAAATTCTAGGTTCTGCAATAATGTGAACTGAGAGAAATGCCTGATATCAAATAAAAATATATCAACATTGTGAGACACAGAGCAGCACTGCAAAGCATTGGCAGCTGTAACCTAAACAGACCCATCTAAGATAAGCGTCCACAAAACACCAAATGTGTTCCAATCCTACCTGTCTATTTCCTGAACAAAAGGAAATCTACTTGTCAAAAAAACCTAAAAATGTCCTTGCGTCCTGAAGAGTTTCTGCTTCCCCTAAGAGGGCAAAGGAAGAAAAGCCATGTTCTGGTGTCCCTGCTGACCTGACCAGAGGAACCACATAAACAACTCTGCAGAGACTTTAGGGGGCTGCCCAAATTACTGCAAGGAACAGGGTAAAAGTGCAAGATGCTGTTGGAGACAACCCCCAGCACAGCCCGGGGGAGTTAGGCTCCCGGGGAGGCAGGGAGAAAAAGGGCCCCAAGGCCAGTTTCGCCTATTTAGTAGTTTGGTTTTTTTTACTTCCGTATCTATGTGGAGATCTCTCCGGCTGATGTTTAGCTTTCTTTGTAGCGATTTTATCGCTGCTACATAACACATCCCAAGGCATTAACAAAAGAATAAAGCTTCTGGGACAACCCAACTGATCACCGGGCTCTGATATGCAGCGGTGCCATCATCTGTCTTTTCACCGAGAGCCTTGACTGAAAGCAATCTGGAAATAGGAGGCGAGGAGCCAGTGCCCAGTGACATTTCAGGGACCGAAGGAGGAAGATCACCTAACCCACTTTGCTTTCTTATTGTTAGCTTTGTCTGATCTCGGAGTACAGGTGCTGGTAGGTGAGTTTTCCTAGGGTCACTCCCCTCTTCACACTCTGCATTAACTCCTTCACTGCCCCGTGGTGACAGCTCTCACACGCCCTATGTAGAGCACTTTGAGAAGTTATGTGGAAAATTGACAAAGAATTTAAAAAAATCTTTCAGTGGTAAAGAATTTGGAACGGAAAAGTACACTGAAAACAGGAAAAATTGTACTCTCAGTCTTCCTGGAGCCTGGCTCCTTTGGGTCATGTATGCGCACTAACGCTTAAGAGATGTCATCTGTTAAGGAAGATTGTAGCTTAATTTACACAAACCACAGTTTCTGAACCGTTAAATTATTCTTTCTGCAATGAATAGCAGAGTGACAAAATCAAGCATCATCTTTCCCTCTGTTACAGGTCCTTTCCCTCTCTTGCCCATAATTTATGGGACCTGTTTTTCCAAAGAGTTAAACTAGGTGGTTCTCAGGGGTTTACAACAGGCATAACTATTCCTGAAAAACAATCTGATACATTCAACTTAGCAAGGCCCTGCTCTTTCCCTCTAATCTTTCAGCAGGACCCAAGGGAGGCTAAAGCTGAGATCAGCCTATTCTCCCCTTGAACTTTGATTCGCTATTAAATTCCGCCTAATGACGATGACTTTGCCATCTCACGTTCATCAGCGGGCTACGCGCAGAACAATGCGGGCCCAGGGGCGTATAGAGGGACATTGTTCCTGCCTCCTGGTTGCTCTGTTTGAGCAGCATCACGTGAAAATCCTCATACAGAAGGGACATGTTAAACCAGCAAGAAGTATTACTCTCCAGGGTGCAACGGTAACTCAAGTCATACCTTGTGCGTGGGCGTTTGTATTTATGTGATCTCCTGTTGAGTTTACAAAAACAACAACAAAACCTACAAAAGAATAATGCATAAGGAAATACCAGAGAACTTGGCGGAAGGTGACACACAACTGCTGCCGATGGAGGAGTCTTGTTCATGTCCCCTGCTTGAGTGACTTACTGATCTGTGCTAAAATCCTATACCTCAATTTGTACATCTATGCATGGCAGAAAACAATTTTTATAGCTTTCTAAATCCCCGATTCCTGACTTCTTTACAAATAGCACAGCCTTTAGCAAGCCAGCATGTTCCCCATCACTACTAAACACCACACAAAAATTCACATGGAGATTTCTATGCCATTTGACAAAAGTGTCCCAGCCAGGAGCAACACTCATTACTCCAAACAGTAACTTGGTTTTCTTTATTATCCTGAGAGCTTATAGATCTCTGTCTGAGATTGCCCAAGCAGATGTTCACATATGAGTGTATGTTATGTGACATCCACAGGGTGCTGCAGCCCAAGCCACATGGATTGTGCCATGAGACTCTGTACGCACAAGGTCAGCACACCCAGCAGCACTATCCCTGGGGTTAGGGGACAGCCAGAAGGTCAGGCAGGCGGCCAAAATCCTCTTCTCCATCTGCATTATTTCACCAGACATCAGCCCTACCATACTGTAATAAGCACAGCATTTCTCAGTAATTGTCCTTTTGTTTTCTACATCCCTATTCTGCATTTCCAAGGTTGTGTGTAGGCCATTACAGGTGCATACTGTAAGCAGTAAGAGCTGAATCTTCCATGTTACTTAAGTAGACACAAGGCAAGAAAACAACAAAAGCCTTGTGTTTTCTAAAACTGCTTCCCTCTTCACACACTGTGTAACTCTTTCACTGCTCTGCTTCAATAAATAACATTACAGAAACATTATAAACTCTCTGGGGAAAAACCTGTGACTGGAAAGCTGCGGTCCACGCATGAAGAACTTTCCATGCTAGAAATTACTTGGGAACAAGGATTCTGTGTCTTTCCATCATTCCCTCAGCTGTCTCTTGAAACAACTGTACATCTTTAAAAATTCCATTTCATCATTTCATACATTTTTCTAAACCACTTTTGCAACTATATTAATTAGATTAGTTTCCTATGCACTGAAGCGTATACAGCCACTCAAACTAGGTGTTTTTTCGAGCTGATGCCTGAATGTATTAATTCGGGTTTTACCAATCAAGCTCAAAGAGTATCCACTGCAAACAGGAGTTGTGTGCCCTTTATTTATCTTCTTGCTTTTTTTGCACTAGCAAGGACATTTGTAACCATGCCATATAAGACTTTCAACGCAAAGAAGTAGTTTATTACCCAATGACAGCAGCAAAGCAAAGTAGAAAGTAAGCGAAAGAAAACCTCTACCCCACATATCAAAAAGTGTTAGAAATTTTGAAGTTTCCCTGCAGGCATACACATCATCCTGACTTAGGAACACAATATCTAAAGTCATGCTAGCATCAACATCACTTAGGGACAAAGAAATCCATTCCTCAGTGCAAAACTTAATCTGATTTTTCTCACAAAAACTATTATGAGGTTTTCACTTGAGTCACTAGAATAAACAGATGCAGAAATCAAATCTGGTGCTTGACACAAATTTACTGAAAATCCAATCTTAGCAGATTTGTGAAAGTTTAATATACAGTAATTAATATCCAGAATAAGTAATCAGAAATAACTGGTGAAAATAGAACTTTATCCATATCACTAAAATAACCAAGGTTGAAGCTACCTGCTCATTTATGAAAGGACTTAACCTAGGCTCACACTTCATGAGGGCACTGAAATTTGTGTGCACTAGAACACAAAATACTGTCATGGTATTACCCTAACACGGGAAGAGAAACAACTTCAGAAGCTAGCACTTCTTTTATTATTGACTAAAAGGTCTTTTAGTCCTTTTTCTGATTATACCAACAAAAGAACAAAGAAAGATCTAAGTACTGGCAAAGAATGTTTTAACCCATGTTCCCATCAAAGGGAAACAAATTACTCTGCCCTTATCTCTGAAAGGAGATCCAGTCTCAGAATAACTTGGCCTCCTGCGAGGATGTGCCCAGTACCAAAAAGGAGAGTTCCAGAGTGAAAAGAAAACCTTTTGGCTTTGTGATTATTTTTATTACCTGCTACATTCTTTTCCATATCAGGCACACACATGTTACGATACATCTACTTAACAGGTCACAATTTATTTCCATTTTTAAGACCGTGAAAAATAAGCCTCAGCTCATTTTGTGTGCATCTCTCAGCCATTTTGAAAGACAAACTATGGCCCTCCTGTGGGATTATCACTCAGGTTTATCCCTTGGTTTATCAACCAAAGGCCAGAATAGAGAGGGTGTGGGCTAGAGACTGCCAGGAGCAGCACCAGGAGCAGTGCCTCATCACAACCTGCCTTCAGAAGGGAAGTGCCCCTGTGAAACACCTTTGATTCTGTGGTTGCCATTTCGTTCTTCTATTTGCCTGGTTTCTCTGATCTTGTTTCACAAGACTGTTTTGTGCTGTGGAAGATGATGCAGTATGCTGAGCCACCTATCACACCTGCAGTCTTCAAATTCTAGCAACTTAAATTGGATATCAGGCAGTTCTGTTAAAGCAGTGGATCTGCAAACCTCACACAAGTGAGTCCTTGCCTGCAATGTGGGGAGTTTCTTCCTCACCTTCCCTGGGACCAGCAAGTCCCACCCTCATTCCTAAAACACTCTGAGTTCTACCCCACACACCTTACTCCCAACAACTTTGTTGTTGGCCTATAAAGGATTTCACATCAAAAATTAAATTCCAGTATATCTTGTATCAAAGTAGCATCCCATCATGAATTCTGCTCAGTTCACACCACCTTGAACCACGGTAACACACCTTGACTTGTCATTGTGGCAGAGGCAGAATTTGGTATTTCTTTACTGCATACAAATATACAGACAAGAGCTACTTAGAGTAAATAGAGAAATGATTCCCCAATGTCTAAAGTGAATCCACACTGTCTGCAATTACTCTGAAGCCAGGACAGGTAACAGAAACATGAAACCACATTGTTGGTCTATAGGAATCAATGTACATTTTAAGTGTAGATCACATTTAAAAATGTCTTTGAACAAAATCTAACTGCTTTGGTCTAAAGTATTTCAAATATTTATTTTTTTTTTCATTTTCTTTCTTTGTTTGTTTTGGTAGAAGTGTTTGCAATCAATAATTATTTCATAAAGCAAATGTTATTTCAGATAGAAGGTAAATTTCAAATCTCCAGCTGGCCTATTTGTCATAAAAATCTCAAAATCCTAAACTTTGGGTCAATTGTTCGCTGTGCAAGAGAAGCAAAAAGACTGCTGTAATATCATGTTTTCTTCCATCTTTCACTCATCTTTCAAAACTCGGATGTGAATGGATTTTTCCCCTCTCAAAGCCTCTCCCCTTTAAATGCTTGTTGTCTCTACCACTGATCAAGTTTCTGAGAAATGACTTTATGTAAGAGATTGAGCAAGATAAAGTTGCCACATTTCGTTTTATCTTTTTGGTTGAATTATTAGGACTTAAAGTTGTGGTGACAAGACTGCTACCTTCTAATAGACCTTGTTGCCATGGGAGTGGGCTTTTTGAAAAGAACAAGACCCACGGCCACCAAGACCTTTTCTGCTATTATTTCCATCCTCGGCCAATACAGAAATCCTTAGTCACAGACAGGAAAATGTGGTGTAGTATACACGTTAACACTTGCTGACAGTGAAAAACAAAAGGAGTGGAAACTAATACTGCAGAAAGCTGAATTGCATCACAGCCTACAAGCAAAAGCATTTCTCTTCTGTAAAAGAAATGCTTTGTGCATCCAAACAATTCCCTTGCTCTGGGTCTCTTCAGAGAAAAAAGGAGAGAAGGCTGTCAACTTACAGAGGAGGCATTTCAGAACTGATAGGAATTTATTTTCCTCTAGAGGAAGAAAACACTGTGCAGAAAAACAGGCAAACAAGCAAAAACATCTGCCAATGGTCCACCAGCTCTAGTGCCGGGCCACCACCTACACCTGGAGTGGGATTAGCCACATGGAGAGGATTAACAGGGAAGGATTGCTGTTCATACTTACAGGAAGACCTGCTTCTACCATCCCCACACAGAGAAATGTCTTCAGTCAGATAGAGAATATTTAAAGCCCAGCTTGTTGACTCTGTCCAGAATCACCCATGGGAATACAAAGATCAGGGACAGGTTGGAAAAATCTGGTGCCTTTCTGTAGGCAAACGTTTCACAGGCTTGATGTCTGCACAAAGTTAAACCCTTAATTAAAGAGGTCTGTCAGACAAAGCACTGACTGCAAACTGATTTTTGAGATTTAGCACGTTCTACATGGCTGAAAATTCTGAAATTTTTCTGTAGTTCAGCAAAGTACACTCCAGACTTCTGGTAAGAGAGGTGTAAACATACGGAGGGTGGCTGGTGAAAACAGTTCACCCGTGTGACAGACATTCACTATTACTTCCTATGCCCAGAAATTAAAAAGAAAAATCAGTTTTTTTAACACCTAAGAATTCTTCTTGAGGAATATACTGATTTAGCTGCAGTCTAAAAAAAAAAAAAAAAAATTAGAAAAAGATAAAAAAGGAGATCTCCATGTATTGTGTGAAGATAGTTATCCGTGCATTCCGGCTTTTATAAATACAACAAAAATCGTAAGTATTACACTTCTGAGGAATTTCCCATATCAAAAATGGGCATGTAAAAGCTCAAAAATACTTTTGAAAGAATGCATCAGTAGAAAATTTCAACACAGAAAGTGACAAACATGCATGGCCTTTCCTAAGAAGCTTATCTTTCTAGACTAAGGGTAAGAACAGAAATACACAAATTGGCATGAAAGGGTACCTTAAATTGTAAAATGCATCTCATTTGGCAAAGCCAGGTTGCTCTCAAAAAATATTCTACTTGTTTTATCCAGTCAAGTTTTAAATTACGTACTTACTCCTCCCATGCATTCTCAGCACAGCTCTGAATATGGCATGTTCATTTGAAAACAGATATCATGGCAAGAAAAGACTTAATTTTTTTTCCCCAAAACCACACGTTAAAATCAAAATATTTCCCAAGGAAACCATCATATTGCACACCTTTATCAATTTTCATATTCTTTCCAGCAGATTCCAAGAACGAGCAATTGGACCACCCTCTCCTGAGCAGAGGTTTGCTGTACTGAGGCCAGCTAAAGCCCAGTGTAGAACCAATGGGTAACAAATCACCTCTGCCTCTCATGTCTTCAAGAATGATTGCCTTGTTTGAAATTCAAATCCCACAATTGGGAAACAATATTCAAAATTGAACAAAATATAAAGAAAATATATTTTTTTTCCCCAAACTACAGTCCTTAGTTTCCCCACCTTTAAAGCAATAGCACCATGAAGAAAACTCTAATAAGCACCATTACTTTACTATTGATTTTTGGAAGGTGAAAATTGTTTCATCAGTCTGAGATAACCTATCTGAAATGTGAAAACACCTTATTAAATTAGCTCAGTTAAAGCCAAGTTTATTCAAAAAATTTAAAAAAAGCAAGCTTCATTAATATAATTGCAGTGTGGCTCCTTAACCCTTAGCTCTGCCTATTTTTGCTAGTTGACAATGCTACTTCTTATCAGCAGTAAGGGATTTTTCTCTTTCCATGCCAGAAAATTTACTACCAAGTCCTCTGAAACTGATTTGTACACAGTGGTGTTACTCCAGTTTTCACTAGAAGAAATTCTATAGGATGTTACCAAAGGACATAGTCCTGGAGAAGAGTTTAATCAGACAAAGTTACTGCTAACTGGTAGTTTGTTATAGGAACTCTGAGAATGTACAAATGTGCAGGTAAATGAAGCTGTTCCCTTGATATATCTGTGAATCTATACTAGTTTAGTTGCTCTGTGTAGAGCAAGTGTTTATTTTAAGACTCTGTCTTGAGCAGCCTTTATTTCCTCTGAGAAAACAAACGGTTGCATTGAAATGAGAGACACATTTTTAATTGGAGAAGTGAGCAGCTGATATTACAGGTCAAGGTAGATGAATCAAAGCATCTCAGCAGCTCTGGAGAATGGGCCAAAGAACGTCTCCTGCAGCTGAGTCAGGAGGTGGACACGGGTGCTCCAGGGAAGAGATCCAGAGATCGCAAGAATCTATAAAAAAGGAGGTTTCTTTTCCTTTCTCTCCCCATTTCCTACTGCTAATCTGCAGTGCTCCTGCAATGCCCTCCTCCTCATCTCATGTATGGGATGCCCACCTTCAGTCAATGCCTTTTGCTCAAAGAGGTGCTTGTATTTACATTTACACCCCTACAAAATGTTCTCTTCATTCTCAGTGAGTCCAGTCCATCCCTCAGTCAGCTTCAGGCATCTACCGAGTCTTTGGGAAAAGGGTTATTAAAGGGATTGGGGCTCAGGGGAAAGGAATAGATACACTATTAAGTGAAGAGTTGGGACCAAAGGACTTTCTACTGCTGTATCTATATGAAAATATATATGATAGCTGTTGATGTTCAGGATGAAACGTGAACTACTGGTATTGCTGTCAGCTATTATATATATGACAAATTCTTTACGAGTGTAAATAGGGAGTTCATAATGAAACAGTGAGCTGTCTCTGAATGCCTCATTAGTGTTTAACAAGTTTACATTTGGACTCAATGATTTTAAGGGTGTTTTCCAGACTAAATGATTCTGTGATTCTATTCTATGATTCTGTGAATACATTGTTTAATCAAAAAGTGCAAACAAAATAATTAGGCAAAGTAATTCTGATGGCTGTCAGAATCTATTTTCAGAATATATTAAATACGCAAGCAAAATAAAGTCTCTCAGTAATGACAAAGCTCATAAAACATGAATAAGTCACTCAAAACATACTGAAGAAGGACACACGTTTTAAGGATGAAGAGATTGCCTAGGAAACTGAGGACTGCACGGACCATTAAGATATTTGCTTGCTAAGGTATATCACAGTCTCTACTTACTTTCCTTTTCTTCTAACTACAAAGATAAAAATCAATTCATTTCATGGAACGTCTGTTCGAACAGTGTTTGTTATTTCTCATATACACAACATTGTTTTTCCTACTAGTCCATATTAGAAATACTTATTAATATCAACAAAATGCCAGCAGTTTTCTCTAATCCTAAATTTCATAGACATCACTTCAATTTAATTTATGTAGGCAAAATGTCAAGTGCCCATGAGAGTGGACCTCCTGGGAAGCATTCAGAAATGTAGATGTAAGGCCCATGCCTGTTCCTATTTAATCACATACATCCTTAGAAGCAGAGACTTGAAACTGAGTAGGGGTATTCTCTTAATCATCAGTGTTTTTCAGACATGTATTTCAGAACTGTCTCCATTTTTAGTAGTCAACTTACACTTAGTATCTTTCTTCTAAGATAATTTCATAAGGATCTGGATACAGTGCTCTGTAAAGAACATTGTCAAGCAGACATCTCTATAAATACCACTGTAATAAGTTCCAATGATATTTCCAGCTATGCTCAGGTGCCTGAATATTTATACCAGACTCTTCCTAGCTGACCTCAAGTACCTCCTGTGCAAGTAAACAGCTAAACAGATCTGCATTTCCATCTTACCTCCTGCCTCAACATCCCTACAAGCACATGTTTTTACACCAACTTTTTTCTTTTCTCTGAGGGGATGGTGTACTGGGGGGAAGCACAAATAAAAAGCCATGGTCTTTAAATTTGATTTGAAGGTGGCAAGTTTTGTGGTGGTTTTGATCTCCTCCAAGCATTCCATAATCGTGGGCCAAGTTGCCTAGAGATCTTTGTCTCCCACACTTCCAAGTCTCTCTGTTGTGGTTGACAGATCCATTGTTTTGGAAGCATGTAGCTGTCATGGGAGGTCATGATCTCCCAGGCGTGAGGCAGTCCCTTCCCTACTTTGGGTTGGGCTTTGAAGATAAAAATGGTAAATTTGAACTTGGGCGCGAGTGAGTTTGATAGAAAGCCTTTCCTTCAAAGCTTGTGCCAGCAGGCAGTGGACATTGCAACAGCAAATTGCAGATTATGATGATTTTTGTTAATATTATGTTTTAATAGCTGAAGTCAGCTAGGTCAGGGCCCATAGTGTCAGGGATAATGCAAACACATAGTGAGTGGCAGTCGCTTAGCCAAAGCACTTACATTTGACCTTTATATTCCTTCCAATGCATCCCCTCATTTGTCACCAAAAAATGTCTGCAGTGACGTTGGTGTAATGTCAATGTGGTATGGCCTTATAAATTTAATCTGAGAATGAAATCTGGATGTTCCTGAAAGTGAATCCCATGCAAACACTTTAGAAACATAGACATGAGGCTCACGCTTGATTCTATATGATAAAATTAAAGATAATCCGCACCAAACATGTTTACATTATACCTCTGGTACGGACGCTGTGCCTTCCTACATTGTATCTGTAACATACCATTTTAGGGCATATCACTTCCCTCTGCAGAGGGGAGATAACATAAATATGAATACAGATATTTGCTACCACTAAACGGACAGGAACATGCTCAGGTGGTCCTGACTGAGCCCTTCCTAATATTTTTCTCAGGAACCAACCCTGCCGCGTGTTGTGCAACTTCAATTATTAGGTTTTTTTTTCCTTCCCGCACTGATGCTCTGTCATCTACGGGTACCAGCAGAGTGGATTAGAACTGCCTGTCAGCTTTCTCTGCCTGTGTGAGCTCACAAAATAGCCTGGGCTCATGGTGCGCTGGCCCTGCTCCTGCTCCTCTTGGCAGAGAATTAAGCTCCAGTTTCTGGCAGTGCATCCCCCTGGCACACAACAGATGTGGGGCTGCCCTCACCCCGGTGCAGCTGGACAGCCTAACAACAAGACTGGCCACGTGGTTGCCCAGCTTTTTCTGCTCTTACAGCGGAAGAGGAATAAAACATATTCAGGGCAATATATCAGTACATGTACAAAGGATTGAACAGTGCAACCAGGGCACTGGAGTAGAACATTGTAAAAGGGACAAAAAGAGCAACCAACAAATTCTACAAGGTTTAAGGCAAACATCTTTAAAAGAAACGAAGTTATGTTGCTCAAAACCCAGTTAATGCTGCCTGCACCCAACATCACACACCTGCCTGCTCCCCAGCCTTCCCCAGTGGCTTGGGCTTTACTGAACTCTGACGCTTGGGCATATAAACAGAGAGCCAGAACTGGGAAAAAGCAAGCTGCAAAAAAAAAAAAGCATTTGTGCTCCAATGTGCTCTGAGATACCTGAAGGAAGCTGCAAGACAACCTATCTACTGGCCCCTTTCACACTTGAGAGCCACTGGTTCTCCGCTTTCAAAACAGAGTCCCCCAATATCTACATTCTTATATTGAGGGTCACAGCTGGAACCAACACTGCCTAAAATATAAATTACTGCTGGAAATGCAACCTGTTGCAGGTCTGCTATCCTAACAGGCAAACCTCACCCTTCAGGGAGAGCTGGTGTGTCATACTGGTTGTGCAGGAGGCTGGCAGCCTGCTGGCATGAGACATCACTGCCCAGTACCACCACAGGCACACAGTGCACCTGTGACAGTCCTGCACCAGAGGGCACTTGGGAAAGAACTGGTCACTAAAAACCCTTGGTATCCTTAACTGTGCCCTGAACAGCAGCATACAAAGACCAAATTCCCCCTTGGACAGGTAGCACTGCAGCCTTACAAAGCAGCAGAGAACAGAGGCAGATGAGAACATTAAATTACAGTGGATAAACACAGTGATCTCAAGGGTTAGTTTGGGTGAATCAGGAGGAAAGGATTGGCCTTGTTTGTCCCTTGTTCACCCATAAAAAGTTTTAATTAAATAAGATTCCAACCACTACTTATTTATATGGTTTACAAAATCCATACATAATTTGTCATTTAGAGATGGAAGGATTGTTAATCTTATTAAAACTGGAACAAACAAGGTACTGGATCATTTGTCCTTACCAAGAAGATGTACCTAGCAGATGCTGTAGGTAGTACAAGGTGCTAAAGGAAGCCTTACTGAGACAACTAGACCCTCCCAGGAGGTGCACTTGCTAAACTTCCCAAGATGCCCACTCGTTCTTAACCGGAGGTGGGTTTTGTGGTGCTCCTTCTTGCCCAAGTGCATTTCTGCAGAGAGGGAGTTGCTCTCACAGAAGTCCAGAGCAACCTTTTGCCCTCTCTGGGCAGTGTTTACAGGTCAGCATGCTTGTGATGGGGCACCTGTACCATGAGTGAAATTTCAAGCAGGAACCCCAAAACCCGTCAGCTGCTGAAACAGAGAATTTTGATTCAGGAGCAGACACTGTAGGTTTAGGTTTTAATTTCATAGAATTTAATAAAAAATACTATGGAAAGAATTAATGAAGACATGAAACCTTAAAAAGCCTAAATCATCTGCATTTCTTTTCAAGAGAAGGGGAATAACAGCTTGTGCCCAGCTTTGCTTGCAACACTATCCATCAGGCATGAATGGTACAATGTATCTGCTTTTTTTCTTCTGTCTTTTTCTGCTTATACAGAACAGAAGCGTTAGTACTTGTAAGTACAGTGAGAAAAAAAGAACTGCTGGTAAAAAATTAATATCTTACAAAGCTGAATTACTTAGTGCAAAAATTGTCATTCCCGTTAGCAATGTTATGATTTTTTAATTTCAACTAGATGATTATTTTTTAGATTAAAAAAAAAAAGGATTAGCACTGAGTTTTAGATTTTAAAAATTAAAATTCATCCATTATTCAAGTAATTAATTACTTGATGAGTAATACTCCCTGGAAGCTGCTTCATTGCATTATCATTGTTTCTATTTTATAATCACATCTTCTCCTGCTGTTTTATGGCATGAGAAAATCAGGCAGCTTTAGTAAGCCCAAGGTCTAGAGTTTTCCAGGGATGGGAGAAAACAAGAATTATCATCCAGCATGAAAAAGGACCCTGAACACTGGGGAAGAGTTCACATATTAGTGGTTGAAGAGCATGGGGTAACTGTGGTGAAGAAGCAGGGAAAGGAAACCTGACTCGGAGGAGATGACGCCTTTTGTGATATCCTCATGAGCAAACAAAGGGACCAGGTCAGCAGGGAGAGCTCTCAGCTACAACTCCCAGTGACCCACTTGCTCCAGCAGGGCCTGAATTTGTTGACCTTCAGTGTCTAATTCAAATGTTAACTAAACATTTAGGCTGTGTGTGAGGAAGATGTTTGGAGGGCTTTGTGCTTTGAATTTTTATTTTGTCTGTTTATTCAGTTTGGTGTCTTTGGGCTTGTAGCACAGGCACCAGTGAAGATCAATACTGACAGGTTGTAGTGCAAAAAAACCCGATAAAATAAAAAAAAAAAAAAAACAACTATTTTGAAGTGGAGACTGGGAAAGGGGAGTCTTTAACACTATGGGACAGGAGAAAACAAGAAAAAGTAGATCAAATCTCAACCATGATAGCCATAAATGACTCTCTTAGTCTCTGCTTTAGTTTAGTGTGCTTTAAATGCAAAAATAATTTTCATAGATAAGGTCAAGAAATGCTGATTATTTGAGAAGTAGGCTGGGACAAGAGGAAAGGAGCTCACCAGACAAAGTACGGTGGAGAGATTCAAAAAATAAATGAAAGAGAGAAAAGAAACCCAGAAGAGAGGGATTGGGACAGGTCTTCCAGCAGGATTGGTATTCTGAACATGTGGCTTTTCAGATGTTATCTTTTATATATCTTTCAGGTTTTTTAAAATAATTCTCTTATAGCCAAAAGGGCTTGGGAAGTTTCCATACCTAAAACTCAAAGCAGACAAAATGCTTTCTCCCTTTTAAATGGAGGGGAAAGTGATGCACAGGTGCAGTCATTTGTTCAAGGTCCCCCAAGGAAGTCACTGACAAAGTCAATTAACATCTTGTCCACTCAACCACAGTGCCCCGCAGAGAAGGCAATTCTACGTGATGTGGGTCAAATTCATTACATGAGCCATACCCACAGACATTTTAAGTCTGTTCCTCAAAAAGATGGATAAAGCACAGATAACTTTTTATTTCCAAGTATTCCAAAACTTCATCTTAGCTCAGAGCTTCATCTGGTGCCAGTGTTTCACCATCATGTGTTACATTTATGTAGATGTATGTATCACTCCATAAAATATACTGATGATGCAATATTTCCATTGTTAAGCTGTCAGTGAAATGTTGACCTTTGCTCTTTCTAAAACAAACTTTCTTGTCAATCAAAATCTTGTTACACATGGATATGACATTAGACCTGCAAATAACAATCTTGTTGATGGACAGCTCATCTGCAGCAACTCTCTTTAAATTGCCCAGAGTTTAAAGCCTTGAACAGTCAACTAACCACACTTCCCTCTAACCTGAGAGCTATACTTGAAAAAATACACTTAATGGTCATACAGATTGCAATTTTCCCAATGGAAACAAGCAAGCTGAAGAGTTGTAAGCATCTGAGGCTACACCTGAAAAGTAAGGAAAAGAGAAAATATGCAAGAAAACAGAAGAAGATTTGGTACAGCTTTCTGCCTGCCCCTGATTTCTAAATAGCTGATTTCTAAACCAAGAGAGTCAGTGATAAAAATCAGGATCATCTGGGGACTACTGCAACTTCCACCAGCTTGATGCAGTGACTGTAGAAGACCTCGCACATTTTTTATCACAAAAGTAGTAAGGAGCTACCACCATTGCTTAACATGAGTTTTTACCACTCAACAGCCATGTATTTACAGACAAACTCCTTCACTTCAGGTCACAGGTTAATTTGGGTTGAAAGGGAGAGCAAAAGCTGTCTAGTCTAACCTCCTACTCAAATCAGGGTCAGTTAGGAGATCAGACCAGGTTATTTGGGACTTTGTCCAGTCGGGTACTGAAAACCTATTCATTTTGGTTGAAAATTTTATCATTACTAGAGTATTTCCATGAACCACGGCTTCTAAAGAACTCTGCCACTCCTACCACTTATCAAATACAGACACCAAAAATTCTTGTGATAGAGAGAGGGAAAAAATCATTCATTCATCAGGATAAATTAGCGAGGATATGGTTGTTTGAGCCAATCATTATAGCTTCCAAGTAGACACCTGGTCACATTTTATGCCATTTTACTCATTCTGCTGCCAGAAGGACATCAAAAAGGCTTATCTGTTTCCTGCTATACCATTCATATGCTCCTATCCTTCCTGTAACTAGAAAGGCTTGAGATAACTTGCCAGCAATAATTCAGGCTTATCATCTTCCTTTAAAATCTCCAACACAGCAAAGCCTTGTAGGAATACTGAAGCAGTGGAACCTGCCCACACCACAGTTATTCAGCATCCCAAACTCCCCCACCTCCTGGCTGCTCCTGCCCAGCCAAAAAGATCCTGCCCTCTCCCATGCACCAGACACAGACAACTACAGCAGAAGAGAAAATTATATTGCTGCCAGTTTAGTGCACTGAAATAGCTTAGGAGAAGAGCACTAAGCACTAGAGGTAAGCAGAACACCTCGCTCTGGTATCTATGGGAAGCTTTCAGCACCACTCAGTCTTAGTCACGCCCCAACCAACAGGACTTTGGGGAGAATAATTCTCAAAAGACACAATATGGTGGAAAAGACCCAACATGTGTCAGATGCTGAATGATGCAGTAGCACCACACTTATTAAAGCACCCTATCAGACACTCATATCAATATCATTTATGTGTACCAAGACTATTTAACCTCACAGCTTCCCTTGAAGCACTAAGGATTCCTTAGGGTGTGCTGGGATTAGGAACTGGGTTATTTCCTAATAATCCAAGAGGTCATAGTGTAGCTTTCCCTTCTGTTTTTGCTTTGTCTTTCTCACATATTCTCTTAGCTCTAACTATAGTCCATGCTTCAAAGCTATGGAAAGGGAAAGCTTTAGATAGCAGAACTCAGCTTGCTGATTTGCTTTTCTCCCACTTCTGCCAGCTTTGCAAAGGTAACTGATTTTGTCTATGTTAATGTGACTTCTCTAGATATAGGGGAAAGACAACACTCCTTAGGTTTATATAGGAAGAATGAAAGTTCTTGGGCTCTCCAAAGAATAAAGAATTTGAGTTTAGGAGAAGACTGTGAAGTTAAACCCCTTGCAGGAACTTGCTGAGTACAAGGATATCTCCGCCCTTAGTCAAAATCTGGAGTACAATGACTGGAGATTCTCTCAAATTGCTCAAGTTTTGACTCAATACACACTTTTTGGTGACTGCTAAGAAACTGGATTTTGGGGACAATTATTGTTATATTAGTGCAGTTTTTGTTGTATAAAGTACTAAAATTGAAAAGCTCTTTGACATTACCAGATCCATTCCTGCTTCTGTGCAAGGCAACAAAAGACATGTTCCATCCCCTACAACAAGAGCAGAATCAGATACAGCCAGGTGGCTTGCAGGACAGGTTTCCACATACCTACCCCAAATGCTTAGCCACGGGGCTCCTCCAGGCACACCACTTCCCTTTCTGCAAACCCCTTCTCAAAAAAAAAAAAAAAAAAGTCTCATATCTCAGGCAAAAGAGAGTCTACATTATTCATCAGGGCCACACCACAGGCCCATATGATTTACAGATCCCGTAATTTAGAAGGCGGCAGTGAGCGGGGGGGATTGAAAGTGGAGTAAAGAAAGAAGGAAACATTATGCCTATTCTACATTTAGTAAGTATAATGCTGTAGAAATAATACTGTAAGAAGCAGTGCTTTGGTGTAACATCAGAGAAGATTCACTTCTACTAATTCAAAAAGTTCTGAATTGATGGAAGTTTCCAATGAGAGTTAAGAACTATACCCCACGAGGAATCCAAACAAACAAACAAAGAAAGTTGAATGCACAGAATGTCATACCTGAAATATTAGAGTCAAAGTTGTGTTGTTTTTATGGGTGTCGCTTTCAGATTTGGGAAATTACAGGCACCGTGATAAATATTTCAGGCAGCTGATTACAATGAAAAGTAATTAACCCAGCTACGACAACAGGTGTTGTATGGGGAAATGCTGGCTTTTATCATGAAGTTGTGGGTGCATGTGCTAAATGCATTCGTCATTTTCTCCTTTCTTTTATTCAGAGAATGCCCTGGGGAAAGTATTCTAGTGCCAGCATTTATAGGGTATAATGAAAACCCATTAAATATGTATCTGACTGCTAACAACTGTGTAGAGAAAGAATAACTTAACTATGGTTATGTAAGACTGTCCATTCAGCTGGCTCTGGTGGTGGTAGTAGTAGTCCTGTTTGATCTCACTTACTCTGTACTTAGCTGCTGCTTTTGAGTTGAGGGGAGAACTGTTATTTTTTGTATCACTTTATTTCATTTTCTAATTAACAAATGCACAGAACAGTATTCAAAGTTCTGCTTGCTTTAACAGAAATAGTCAAAAATTACCGTTAAGTATGAACATGGTTGTTGGTAAATAATTAGGAGAAAATGTTCAAAGTGAAAACAGCAGATGTTCAGAGAACTAACACACAGCACACACACGGGTTTGAATGATGTTACACTTGTTCGCTCAGAGCCCTCTCCTGACAGCCAGGCTCAGACACAGACTCCAGAAATTGGGAAGGGCAGGTGCTGTAGCCACTGTGAGAATTGAATTCAGATTTTTTATTCTCTTTTCCTGCAGAAGTCACCCTTATGTAGAAAATGCCAACAGACATATTGCAACCTTCCCCCCCCCCCGCAAATAATGCAAAATATATGCAGAATCTTCACTCTTCTGCTCCTGTCTGCATTTGGAAGGAGACAAAGGAGCTGTGAGAGCCTGCTCTTCCTAGTTTCCTCTAACCTAATATAACCTCCCCAGGCTCTGAGAGTCTTGAACAAAAGATGAAATACATGTAAAAACCAGAGCAGACAAGACAGGTGAGCTGCTTCTGCAAAATGGTAGGGGAAAAACAACACTGGTTTTACTGACCCAAGCAAGTCTTCTCTTCCAGACAACAAGAACCACATTGCTTTTTTTGCAAGAGATGTCTTGGGATGCCTGGGCCAGTGCATGATTGGAAACTGGTCGGGAGAAGCAGTTTAGCACAGGGCTTACTCTGTGCATACTGACTCCTCACAGCCCCTGGGGAGAGGTAAGCTCTCAAGTCTTACATGATGAAACACATACAGACTGCATTGGTGAGCTGCAAACTCTCTGAACTCATATACTTTGCATTTTCTTTCCCCTTTGCATTTTATTTCTCATTAGGACTATGCAGCAACGTGGAAAAGAAAATTATCAGTATAGATTCCTATCATTTTCCTCACCAATAATGAGCTTAGCTGTGTGCATTCCCTAAAGCAAAGGGCAAAGGAAATAACATTTATGATGGCACTTGTTATTTTTCTCCAGTAGGAAGAGATACAGGGGGTGTGTTTGCAAGGCGGGTTTGTTTGTCCAAAGATAAACAATTGTCTCTCTTAAGACAGTTTCATGATTTATGAGGGAAGACTTTTCAGCCTCTAAACATGCTCATAAAGTGCAATGTTCCTCCCGTCTGAGGCTGTGTGAGTTCAAAAGTCATCTCCCACTTCTGCAGAGATGGCTGCTGCCTCATAAACTGTGAATTTACGGGGAACAGGTTACATCCACTGACCCCCAGAGACAAAAGCTGAACCTGACACTGATTATTTAATATCTTACTGACAAATGCAACTCAGAGCAAAAAAAAAAAAAAAATTTAAATCTGGGCATTTTTAAGTCTGAGCTTTCAGGTTTGGATTGGACTTTAAAATCATGTTGTTTCATTTTGGGCTTTTTTTGTTAATGCCTGCTCTGTTATTTCCCATGGTCAAATACAGACAGGAGCATTTTATTAGAAAGAAAAAAATAAAAGGACATTTTCCTTATTACAAATGTAAGGTGATTCAAAAAAAGCATCGAGTTCATATGAAATGACTATAACTACTTATGGTGGCTTTGAGAGTACAATTTGTCAAGTTGAAAAGAAAGAGCAGACAATGTGAGGCAGGTAGAAAAACTATTTCAGGGTAAAAGGCCTGTTGCCACTAGCAGCTTTGGGTTTCCATGTTAAGCACCTATCTTAAACCTGCTACCTAAACAGCGACAAGCAGCTTGCAATCCAAGTACAAACACATTTATCTGTCAGAAGACTCTTCTTGGGAAGCCCATGCCTTGACATCTCGAGATTGACTGATAATTTTAATCAAGTCTGTTATCTGGCAGGGAGTTGTTTACCCCTGATATTCAGCCACACCGCATCGGCGCGTACGTGCACACGCACACCACTCGTGTGCCAAAAACACGGTCATCTTCTGGCACCGGGAGTCCTTCCCTTGCAGAAATACCAGCCCTGTGCTCAGCATGTCCCGCCGTGCCATCAGCTCCCTGGCATGCCTGGGGCTGCCCCTGCTCACTGGACCGAGAGTCTTCCCAGCAAGCTGCTCTCCCACTATGAGGAGTGAGATACAGAATTGCAGGAGAGTAGCTCTCTTTTTGACCAGACCCAAACACTGGCACTGAAAGGGAAGGATGACGTTTCCTACAAAGGGCCTGGCTGCCCAGTGTTCCCCATGGTTAAGGCTGTTCTGTCACACTGAATGAGATCTTATGGACATTTCTGCCCAGAGGTTTCTGCACATCACCACACGAAGCTGACAGCCAGAAGGGCTGCTGAATATACTTGCTGTTCCTCTCCCAAAAACATATACCTAGAAATTAAACCCAACATCAAGCAAACTAATTACACTAAGAAAGCAAAGTAGTTGTAACTACAGGAAGTGCCAGGTAGCTGCTGAATAAATTCCATGGTCTGAAGCTAATAAAAGACAAGCTATTTAATGTCTTTAGGGATATCTTTCTCCCTGTTTTATAAAGGAAAAAAATTACAAAAATTTCACCTAGGGCCTGTTTCAGTATCCTGCATGACATAATTTTGTTCACTTTTCCAATTTATGTTTGGAAAAACCACAATCACAAGTGGGATTTCTGGCATCAGCTTGAAAAATAGCAAGGCTAAGCATCTTCATTTGTAGTATCTCTTGTCATACATGCAACAGCCCATGCGACTTGACCAAATTACATGCCACTGAAAAACTCTGCTTGCAGAAGTTCAAACTGTTGAACAGACACACTCTCTGAGCTACTGAAAGGGTGCTGCATCCCTCGGCTCCAGGGACTAAATAATTCTGAAGAGGCTCCTCTGCAGCTGCAGCCCTGAGGAGGGGAGCTGAGGGATGGGACACCATGCTTGTTCACACTGATGCCTCTCCAAAAGCGGAGAGGATGGCAATGAGGACAGCTGGGACAGCAGTGATTGGAGAAGGGAAGCAGGTCAAGCACGGGAGGAGCTGGGCTGCTGCAAGGGCAAGCAGTGGGAGCATGAAGTCCTGGAAGACGGCTCTTGCCTCAAGAGCCTGAACACTTCCCTGGGGGCAGCAGTGACTTCTGAACCCTGAGAGAAGAATGGACTTCTAATCATCAGTAATAACAAACAGTAATAACAGTTTCCTTCCAGCTTGAGACTTAACTACTGTTACCTGTGATCCGTTAGCTAAAGGCAGAGAAGGATCTAGTCCTGCTGATGGCCAACGTAAATGTTAATGTGAAGATAGTAAAGTAAACTAGAGCTCCTATTTCCTAATAACTTAGAAAGAAACAAATGTAGAAAACACAGTGATGGCATTTGAGGGTGCAACATCACAAGCTAAAAATTCAGGAGGTACTAGACTTGCAGTTGCTGTTACAAGCATACTCTGCAATACCTCCTCTTAGCATGGACCATTGTTTTTTTTTTTTTTGTATACAACAATTGCTTCATTTGATGCATTTGGGGAGCAAATCAGGAATGTGTGGCAAGAAAGGCTGTCACCTGTCTCAAGGGTTGCAGAAATCACAAGTGGTCTGGAAAGCCAGCGAGGGGTGGCAGAGTGGCCTTGCACTTTAGAGCAAGCACCAGAGACAGCCCTTCCTAAACAGTAGATCCATTCTCTACTAAAAAATACCTAACACTCAAGGGCAAGGAACGTGGCCAAATTCTTCACAGGTGGATGCCATTTCTCTCTCTCTTGGAAAACCCTACTTCTGAAAAGCAGGCTAGCAACAGTGAAGCAGTGATAGCTGTGATACCTGCTACAGGACCATAAGTGTCTTGGACTGAACACTCCAAGCTGGTCCAAACTTCAGGCACAGTCTCATTATTTCTCTTCCTGCCTTCCCCTCCCCAAAAGAAAACCAGCACCCCATCAGCCACTGCCTTACCCCAAAAAGGAGTCTTGAAGCTAAACTGGTATTTGTGAAACATTTGAGATACTGAAAAAAGCCTTGCAGAAAAAAAAAAATTAAAAATCACAAATAAAATAACTGCTTTGTGTACAGAGCAAGAGATAAATTGCATACAGTAAGAGGTCAACTGAACCATCCATTCATTAGGTCAGAACATACTCTCACAACAGCAGTTACTCAACAATTTAACTAATTAACTAATATTTGTATCTTGTACAGAAGAATTGCACTCTGTGATCATGTAATTTAAAATAAATATCTCAAGCATTTAAAAACACTAAAACCTTAGGAAGTGAGTTATCACAACAACTGTTAATCTGACACCATGTAAATGAAATCTTTGTCTTTCCACCTTTTACATTGTTTATAAAATATGTCATAGATAGTTTTTTGTACATAACTGAGTGTGCAGAATGCCCTATCAGAGGGGTGCATCAGCTTGACTCCCATACACAGTGGGGTTATATTGCTTCTGGGAACTAACTGCTAGAAGACTGCAGAGCTGCAGGGTTTTCTTTTCTTTAGAGTGTTTATAGACAGCAATTTATTTCTAAAGAGATTTTCTAAAGAGACCCCTTTTGGGTTGCTTTTAACTAAATGAGTAAAAAAAACCAAAATCACTTCCATTGGTCTAGACTTTACTTTTTATTATTTAGAAAAAACAAAAATCAAAAGTGGACAAACAATTCTTTTGTGACACAGACTCTAATTTAAACCTCATTTTAGCTAGGCAGAAGACAAGAATTTGTGCTACAAGCTGCTGAGAGATGCTGAAAGTGCAGCCTTGGCAAAATAAAGGTTTGAGGGAATCTATCTGTAGTATTATTTACAGACAGGACAGCTGTGCCGGTGACTGAAGTAAAACACCCTGACTAAATATAATCTGAAGCCAGAGATAAGTAAGTGTTTCAAAGCTGCGTCCCTACAAGAGGCACATGTTTAGCTTTTCATGCATCACAATGGATGTCCCACATGAACTTTTTTCTTCTTCAGGTTTCCTTCAGCCCCCGACTGTCCCTGTCACCCTGTGCCAGATGGGAAGTGAGAGCTAAGCCGATCCACCTCTTTGTGGTGGAAACCCCCCGAGCTTCGGCTACAGGTTACTGAAGCCTTCATGAAAAATTCAGAGCTGGTATAACAAGCTTGCTGAAAGTAAAATGCATGTCACATTATCCACCCTCCCTTTTTGCTAGCACTGAACTACCATCGCTGAGAGGTAGAAAACATGCCTGTAACTAACTTGTACAGGGATTTAGCAGAAAAAATAAGCATTAAACTCAATCCTCTTTCCACTTTTTATTTTAGGAGTGAAGTTAATATAGTGTGGCAGCTAAGGAGCGATAAAAGAACACAGAAAATTTATTTATAGAGACACACAGGGGAAGCAAACACTGAAAACTGCTAAGCTGCTTGAAAGATTGGGATGTGGAAGTAATTCGTGCCTTTCTCAATAATTAAGTTATTGTCATTAGATGCCATTTATGAGTGGAAGCAAATTTGTGAAACTATTTCAGAGCTAAATTTAGTGCCTTTTAAAGGTGTTACTTGCTATAAGAGATCAAGCAAAACAGTTGAAAGCGTAATGGCCTGAGTAGAAATCAGCTTTGTAATTTGGCCCAACTTTCCTATTGGTGCTTTTGCCCTGCAAATACAAGAGGACACACACTCCCAGCACTTACTGTGGGTCAGTGTGCAAGCTTGTCCCAGCTGGCCAACACCCAAAATACTTGAGATGGGCCATGGAAGCAATAGAAACACAGCACATGGTTTCATTCATTAAGAGACTGTGGGCTCAGTGAGGTGGGGAGCAGCCTTCTCCTCTCAGCCGACTGCCTGTCATGTTACTCCCCCCCCACCGGGGTTGTTGCTTCTTGTCTACACACTCTGTATTAGAGGATTTGTAGGAAAAAGCATAAATAAGAGTGATCGACCAGAGAGAGACCATATAGAGATATAACCAGATTTAACAAAGAAAAGAAAGGTCAAAGAAGGTGCACTCCCCCCAATAAACAATGCTGGAAAACTGGTAAGAAGGGATGAGAAAGCTGAAGCGCTCAACAACTTTTTTGCCTCAGTTTTCAATGGCAACCTCTCTTCCCACACCTCTCAAGTGGATGGAGAGTAGGATGGGGACTTGGGAAGCAAAGTCCCTCCCACTGTAAGATTGAATTAACGACCATCTGAGGACCTGAACGTACACAAATCTATGGGACCTGATGAGATGCATCCCAGAATCCTGAGGGAATTGGCTGATGTAGTCACCAAGCCACTCTCCATGATGTTTGAAAAGTCTTGACAGTCAGGTGAAGTCCCAGGTGACTGGAAAAAGGGAAATATTGTACCCATCTTAAAAAAGGATAGAAAGAAGGACTCTGGGAACCACTGATCTGTTAGTTCTCTCTGCCTGGGAAGGCCATGGAACAGATCCTACTAGAAACTATGCTAAGGTACATGGAGAATGGGGAGGTGATTTGGGATAGCCAGCACAGCTTCACCAAGGGCAAGTCCTACCTGACCAACCCAGTGGCCTTCTATGAGGGAGTCACTCCATCAGTGGACAAAAGAAGGGCTACAGATGTAATTTATCTGGACTTCCATAAAGCCTTTGACAGGGCCCCCCACAACATCCTTCTCTCTAAATTAGAGAGAGATGGATTTGAGGGGTAGACTGTTAGATGGATAAGAAATTGGTGGGACAGTCACATCCAGAGGGTAGTGGTCAACGTCTCAGAGTCCCAATGGACAGTACAGGGCACTGTATTCAGACCAGTGTTATTTAATATCTTCACTGATGACACAGACAGTAGGATAAAGTACACCCTCAGCAAATTTACAGATGACACCAAGCTCGGTGGTATGGTTGTCACATCTGAAGGATGGGATGCTATCCAGAGGGACCTGAACAAGCCTGAGAAGTGGACCCATGGGAATCTCATGAGGTTTAACAAGGCCAAGTGCAAGGTGCTGCGTCTGGGTCAGGGCAATCCCCAGTATCAATACAGGCTGAGGGATGAACAGATCGAGAGCAGCCCTGCCAGGAAGGACTTGGGGTGCTGGTGGATGAGAGGCTGGACATGACCCAGCAGTGTGTGCTTGCAACCCAGAAAGCCAGTCATGTTCTGGGCTGCATCAAAAGTAGTGTGGCCAGCAGGCCAAGGGAGGTAATTCTCTCCCTCTACTCCGCTCTGGTGAAACCCGACCTGGAGTTCTGCATCCAGCTCTGGGGTCCTCAGCACAGGAAAGACATTGACCTGCTAGAGCAAGTCCAGAGGAGGGACACCAAGATGATTAGAGGTATGGAGTATCTCTTCTACGAGGAAAAGCTGAGAGAATTGGGATTATTTAGCCTGAAAGAGAAGGCTTAGAGGTGACATAATTGTAACCTTCCAATAGCTGAAGGGAGTCCACAAGAAAGATGGAGAGGGACCTTTAACAAGAGCATGTAGTGACAGGACAAGGGGAATGGCTTCAGACTGAAAGGGCATTGTTTCTTTCCTTAGCAAGGCTCCAATTTCCAAGACTTGGTCCCATGTCTGTTTGTCACTCAATGATATCCTTCCCCAAACTAAAATTGAGTCAAGTATGTCTCTAGGTACTTTCTCACACAGTAGAGAAGAAAGCCAAATGCAGCAGGAGCTTCATATGCCACCTCCAACTCTGTCTGCTGGGAGTGTCCCAGGACAGGCACTCACTCAGTTCGGTGTGGAAAAAGCAGCAGAGTCTCAACTCTGGTCTTTTGAAGAAAACACAGTTCCTCAAATATGCAGTTTGTCCTTCACACATGAAAGTCTCACGGAAGTGAAGTATGGGCAGAGAGATCTCTATGTTCTTTTCAACACCTGACTAAAATCTGTGCTTCTTTCAGCCCTGATGGCGACATGCATGGTTCATTTTGGGATAGGCACAGCAATTCACGGGGCTCAGGCACACTTCAGAGTCCTTGGAGTAATCAGATTCTGTTGAGCTGTTTCAGAAGTATTATCAAACTACAAGATTACAAGCAAAACAAAAGCCATACAGCAACTACATAATTTGAAAATTGATTCTCAGAAAATAGCATTAGTAGCACTAACTGTTTAAATGAAAATCACATTAGAAGAGAAGAGAGAATAATATCAGGGAAGTTTTAACATTTGGCCAGGGCTTGACCCAAGTATGGCAGAGATACAGAAAAAAATTTAGCATCAAAACACAAACAAAATTTAACAATAAAATTCCTTCTCACTGGGCATATAAGTTGTATTTCTAAACATTCAGTAAGTATAAGACTCTGAGTCCAAGCATCATCTCATAAAACAGCTTCCACAACAGCATCCTCTAGAGCAGAATATGTATGATGAGGTTCAGGATCATGCTTCATCTCTTAAAGCCCTCTCCTGCTGAAAGCATTATGCATTTTCACTCCTCACATCCCCTATGTTTTATGCTTTCCTTTGCTGCTTGTCATGTGAAAATATGGAAAAATTAGGACTCGTAGTCCTAATGCAGAACAATTTAAGGGAAACAAGAGTGCCACAAACTCACCTAACATACTTTTTATAGCACTGATATGGTAGCACATGTTACCTTGAACCCTGGGGTTATTGGTGGAACCTAGAATTCCTGGTTTATATCTTATTTGTAGTTTGTAAAATTGAAGGGATGGTGGGAGCTAGGGTGGAGGGGACCCTTCTCCCATGCCTTCCCCATTAATTCCTTACAAGGGCTGACATAGCAGACAGGAGGGACCCAGGAAAAAGTGTTTGCAGCTGCATGATGCCCTCAGCCTTTGCTGTCTGGAGAAGCAGAATTCAGTGGAAAGAGGTCGTAGCAGTGGCTGGGCACACAGCAAACAGTGGATTTCAGTACCTCAGTATAAAACACAGGAGATGAGCATGCTGTGTGCAGCAAACCCAACTTCACAGCAGGGTAAGCAGTAGTCCCCTCGCTTGCTCTGATCCCTTTTCCCTTGGAAGCAAACATGGGTGCCTAGCTGGGCAACTGAGGTTCAAGATGCAGAGCTCCCCTGCTTCCTGAGCAGGGAGCAGCACCACCAGGCTGGGCAGCCCTTCGACCTGCCAGCTTGCCTCAGCCAAGCCAGGACACCACATGCAGCCCTAATAGGCACCACAAACGCGATCTCTCTAACAGTTTAATTGTGCACAAGAAAACAGATTCCTGGAAAGCATCCCACTTGTAGCATATACAGTCAACAAGTGCTGCTCCATGGCATTTATAGCAATTACTTTCTGTTGGAAAAACGGACCTTTGTCGTTATTAAAGAGCATTTGGATTAAGTCATAATTACATGCTTGCTTGGGGAGTTTAGATAAGAGGTTTTAGGCTAAAAGAATAGCTTGTGCAGATATGTTATTCCTAAATGTGTTTCTTGCTTTTCCAACTCCTTGTCGAGAAAATTTCAATGTAATAATTTCTGCTTGAGTACTCACTGATAGGATGCCACATAAGACTGCTGTGTACACTGAGAGCATGTAAGTAGTATCAGATACTGGAAAGAAAATTGCATGAAACACAAACTCATATAGCCACATCTGTCTTTCAAATCACTACTTCCTCCTCTTGCTAAACTCAGACTTAAAGAAAAAGCAAGATCCTAAGCATTTTTTGTCTTAATGAGCTCTGAAGTTTGTGACATGATTTTACTCCAACTCGACATAAAAAAATACTTTCAACTGTTTCCCCAAGTTATGTCTTTTCTATTGATATTTTGTAAAACTCTAGCTTTGAATTCATGTCCGTCATATCCTACTCTGTCGTCAGACACTGGTGCAATTACTTTAGTGGAAATGATTAATAATTTACTGGTGTTTTCTTTTATGATATAGGAAGGCTTGCGACAGTTATTCATAACATTCAGGTTTGTTTGCTAAGGATTTTTTCCTTATTTTCCCCTATCTCTGTTATCTTACAACCTAATAGTCTACCTACCTGCCCTGGGTGCTCTTACACTCCTTCATTGTTTACAAAATGAATAATTAATGGTTGATAACCTGCAGCCAAATCCCTCCCTCCCTATTTCTCCTGCTTGGTCTATGCCATTTTCTAGTTTATTCCAGCAGCTTGGTTTACAGGACTTCATATCACTTACATGCTTGAAAGAGAGAAACGGGAGCAAATAAAATTGTAACAACATCAAAGTTCATGTTAACCTGAGCTGTAATACTTTTGTAGGTCATTTTTGTAGCTTTTGTTATTTAGCAAAATTAAATATATCTAGACCTATCTTTATAAAGTAATACTAAAATGCACAGCCCTTCTAAAGCACCAAGAAAATCGCTGCAAATGCCTTGTCCAGTTTCTGAAGCACTTTTCCCATTTTCCAACATCAGTCTACGTCATCCCTGCCCCTCAGGGCATCTTCCCAGCATCCACAAGTGCCACTTGAATTCTCCAGCTCTCATGGCTCAGCAAAACACTCACGTCCACTTATCACTTGTATTATCATATTTTGTCAGTCAATGCACAAATGTCAAAAAATGATCTTTGCCCCAACCAGCGAGGGACAACTTACAAAGTCTATGAAGCAGAGCCACCTCATGGGCACACACAGCCCTTCATGCAGGGACGAGCTTCCGCTTCCCTGCACAGCGACAAAAGTTGGGTCAGGGAATGTTCATTTTGACTTTCCTGTGATGGCCCTGACTTCTGAAGACTCATTTTTAATTTGATTTTCCAGCTCAGCATCTAAACTAAGACCTCACTTCCTTCTTGCTTTCATTAATTTGCTCTAGCAGTAATTTTGTTCAAGTCACTTGTGGGCATGAGGGTGCAGGTGCTCAGCTTGTCCTAGATGTGTTCCTCAACACCTGCACAAGGAAGCTGAAGCTACCCAAACTGCAGGTGAACAATAAAATACATAATTAAAAAAAAAGTTCCTGTGATCCAGACTAGACATGCCATGAAATTCAAATATTTGGCACCTGTTTTTCAAGCTGAAGTTGCACATATTTGTTTTGCCATCAGAGGCACCAAAACTTTGTAATCAGGAGCATTCAGATACCTGTGCTAGAAATGAGTGCACACCAGTCTAGTTTAAACCAACTGAAGTGGGCTTTTCCATGTGGAGTAGCGCTGATGAACTTTGTGTTGTTCACACACGATATCCATTCAGCTGGGTTTTTATGAACCAGAACAGTAAAGCATGTGCCCTTCTTTTTGCTGATGGTTCAAAAATTTAAGACAACACACTTTTACTGTTCTCTCACTAATACATTTTGTGCAAACAACTACAAAACCTGTTGGAATTGATAACATGTATAGTATTAAATGCATCACGTACTGTAAACTTATCAACGGAACATGATAAAATGAATTCTTGAAATGCAAAAGACGAAGTTAAAAACTATTAAAATGCATGTAAGTTGTAAAAAATGGTAATTTACAGTTTATATTTTTTCATGGAAAAGTCAAATTCATGACTGCTAACAAATAATAAAGGACAACTCTCTCACAATTAATTTGGGTCCTGATCCTCTGTGATGCCTTTAGCAGAGGGCAGAATCAGATTTCTGGATATTAGCAGCCCTTTCACCAACACAATTAGTTACTGGTAAACCCTCCTTTTCAAGGGAAGGAAATTAGTCAAGCTGGCTGGAAGATAAATGCTTTGAGACTTGATTTTGTTCCAGTGCCCATGCTCTGGAAATTCAGAGAGGGACATGATTTTCAACATGCCACCTCCAAGTTTCTAAACAGAAATTTATTTTTCACAATGCCTGTGCAATGAGAGAAATGAGTTTCTGACAGCCTCTGCCCTGCAGAGTCCTAGGCTCCGGGCAGATTCATGCTTGGTGCAGACACTGCCACTGCTTCAAACCACTTTTCTTTCAGGCTCCCTCAGAATAACCCAAGACTCACAAATCATCCCCTAGGGGATTTGAGGGACTTTCCCTACCCCAGGTTAATGATGGCCCTGACGTTGAAGCATCCTCTGGAGCCATTCACACTGGAAGGTCTGAGTGTCTGTTTGTCACAGCTGAAGTCTGAAGGGCAGAAAACCTTCAAACCTCAGTGCCTTTGACAGAGTGACAACCTACCTACATCTCAAGAAATGTCACTTGAACCTGAGAGGTTTTCTGCCGAACACTGTGCAAAACACAACACTTTCTTTCTAGAAAGTTATTTAATTAGAAAATCCTGAAAAGTTTAATTGTTTAAAATTAGAAATTAAACAGAGGGGCACTTGAAGAGGTTACCAGGGCAAGAGGGTAGAAGATATGAGAGTAGTCAGTAGGACATGAACACTATGTTCTGGATTTCAACAGCCAAAATAACTTTGCTGGTGTCTGACTAGGAGCGACATCCAACTTCTGATCATTTCTGCTTTCAGAAACTAGCATGCAGTGGTAGGATGTTCAACAGTCTGCCAGGAGGTGTTGCCTTTTTCCTGACTGTATCACAGAGCTTCGATAAGCAGCTCCGAATCAGGTCCTCCACATCTAAAGTGGAGATGTTAATTCCAAATATAGCTAAGGAGGATACTGAGGCTTGCTTCATCCAAGAACATTGTAGGACTTGTAGTTGGATGACAAGTGTTATGAAATACAAGAAAGGTTTAAAGCAAACTGGGTGAGACTGTTGAAAGGAAAAGAACAGGGAGAAGGCAGAAAGCTTTCCGCAGTCACAGGTAAAGGAAAGGGGTCAATAAAAAATGTCGTAGGTATATGGCAGATAAAAAGAGCCTAACACCTCTGTAAGGAAGTTAGCAGGAAACACATAATTTGTCCTTGCATTTGTGAGGACTTAACAAATAGTTAGAATGAGGTAACTATGAAACTAGTACATGAAATGCAGGGTAGGGAACGAAGCTCTTCAAAGGATTTCAGAACAAGCAACACTAGTCTAGTCCAGTCCAAGCACTATTTGTTTAGTCCAAATCTCAGATGCTAAAGAAAAAAATTGGAGAAGAGGGAGGCAGATACACACTGGGGGGGGGAAGAATAATGGTATCATCATGACAATAAAATAAATCAAAGAATAACATATTATTTAACATAGTAAAGAATCAAAGTATTTTTGTTGGAAAATCTCATATTGAAAATATGTATAACTGCTTAATTTTCAATTAAATCCAAGAGCTAAACCTTTAAATTCTTTTCATTAAAAAATTAAATACTGAAAAAAACACTTCTAAGAAATTTAATATTCTAATCCTCTTGAGAGATTTTTATAAAAGGATTTTTAGACTCATCAGTTAAACTGTTTCCACCAATGAGACCAGACATACACAAAGGCGTTTTGAAAAATTATATCCACCTGTGTGTTGCAAGCAGGATTTGGGGCTATTTTTTGTATTCACACTATTGCCAAAGTATCTGAGAAATAAAAAGAACCTATTAAGAAGCAAAGCAATTTTTTCCTTTTCTTTCTCTGACAAAAGTTTTACACAAAGGTTCAAGAAACAATTCTTTCTGTGTGTTTTATTTCAGCCATAAAATACACGTTATAGAAGTGCTGAAATGCTACAAGACACACTTATGCTGTGCTCACATGGCTTTATGCCACCTGGCCAAGAGACATTGGTAAGGCAGTCAAGCACACACCCTGTCGTGTGTACTCAGTTTTTATTGCCCATTCAGAATGCATTGTTTTCGTCATTTTGAAATGGAACTGAACTCACTCCAAGAAAATCCCAACCTGGATAAAATTAAAGCCAAAATGCAAAGAAATCTGAACACCAACCTACTATGCTGGAAAAATATTCAGCTGGTTCATTGACTTTTCCATTGTCATGCTGTACCTCCCTGTTACAAGCAGGACTAAACCTTTCAGAGCTAATGATATCATAGGAAGCTGCTTCATGTAATATCCTTTTCTTAGGAACTACTTACCCTCTCTATTCAGACTGGAAGATGGCACACACACACACAAACACGTGCAGCTACCTGAATTTTCAAATAGCCCAGCAATAGGCTGTGCTTAGTACCACATGCTGGGCTCTTCTTGCCCTCCCAAATCCCCAACTGCTAACTGAATAGGGGGCATTCGTCTAGGGGGCTTTTGAAACACCCCTTATGGCTGCATAGGAAAGGGCAGACACCCACTACAAACACCATTTTTTGGGGGCCCTCTAGTAGATGGTTCACACAGAGTTGTAGGAGCAGCCCTCTCAGTGGGCAGTTCCTGTGACAGAAGAAATTGCAGAGCTGGCAATCTAACAGTTGTGTCTGCTACAGAAATGGTAATGAAATAAAATCTTTTTTTAAGCGGGGATCTGCCCCACACGACCCAGCCAACAGAAATGCTTCTGGAAATAATTACTTTGCAGTATGAAAGGGAACCTCAAGGCACTGATCACATCAGTTCACCTGCTATAATTGCCTTTGGATACATTCATACACTGAGTACATAAATGATCACCAGACATTCAAAGCCAGGCCTTACCCTTATCTGAGTGATCACATTAGAGTCCCAAGTGAGACACCCATACGACTCCAGCTATGTTTGTGTGAGCAGGGCTTTCCAGGACCTAAAGATGCCCATGTGAAATCACCAAAACTAGAAATACATGGCAAAACATCAAGCACCAATGTGTAACAAGCCAAGAGTGTTTTAATAATGTTTTATAACATCAACAACAAGAGCTTTCCCTTCATGCATAGGATCCTTGTTTTAATTACATTGGATAGGTTGTTTTAGTTTGGTTTATGGGCACATCCTGTGCACGCTTGCACAGTTGAGCAATCCTATTCAATTCCAAAGGCTTACTTATGAGCATAAAGATGACTTACAGTAATAAAGAGCTCCACCCTTGTCGTTCCAGTGCTCACCTGCTTACGGATAATCTTATCATAATACAAACAATGAAAAAAATTACATTCAAATTCCGTTTTCAGCCATGCCTGAGCAAAGCACAAGTACCCAGAGAAGGATAAACAAGGATCCTCCCCCAGCTTCCAGTTCCTGTACTGGTTCAAGCTGAGAGAAGGAGATTCAAACTACATTTCTTAGAAGGATGAAATGTTCTTGTTTCATTGTGTTTCAAAGACACACACTTCTGCCATTTTTTCTTTTATAGGAATGAAATACCTACTTTCAAATGCCATACTTCTGGGGGTTTTGTGTGTTGTTTTGTTTGTGAGTTTAGTTTGGGATTTTTTTGTTATTGTTTTTTGGTGTTTGGGGTTTTTTCATGCTTTGAGTATTTATTTCTTTCTGATATTATAAACCAAGCTCTTATGCAAGACAACCCAATTTTATCAACATGCTGCTTTGAAATATAATTGCAAATTCAAATGCATTATAGTTCTGCAGGAATTGGGCTTTTTTTTAATCCTTGCTTTTGTTATGTATTTTCAGTGGTTTTATTTCAACCAGTGACAAGCTTCTATATGTCTTACTTTTTTTCCACACAGAAAATACCCCTGCCCTATGCAGATTTTCATCCTGTTTGCTTCTTGTCGCTCTCAGATGGAGGCCTTGCTGCAGCAGAGGACAGATTAACATCCTGTGGGTAGAGCCAACTCAGAAGGAAACCGGTCTTTCCCTGCCCGCCACAAACTACTGGGAATTTTCCCTACACAGAGGTAATTCAGGGAAGGCTCCTGCCAAGATAAATCCAATTGGGCTGTGTAAACGGAGAAAAGGACCAAAGACTATAAGGTCCAGAGAGAGATTGCTTCCTTGTGATAAACTAAGTTAATAAATAAGTTTTTAAAAGACCAAGATCTGAAATGTTGAAAGCTTCAAAGAAGGATCAGGTTATGCAAAAATTTTGGGTGACACTTTGGGCACAAATATTACTTTGCATTGGCCAATTGCATCCTTGATTTAGGCTTCAAAGACTAATAAGAAGGAAATCCTTTTGAAGAAAGAAGGAAGAGAGTAAAGGCCTTGCCTATAATACAACAGCTTATCCCTGCCAGTGCAACAGACTACACTGGCATGCCAGAGCCAGATACAGAGACACTGGAAATGTCTGTCCCCTAGTTTGTGCCACCTGCTAAGTCTCCTAATTGATATGAGCTTACAGCAGAAAGCTGCTGTTTTGTATCAGCCAGCAGAGTGAGACATTGAAAAGAGCAAGTGGAGACTCATTTTTTTTCTCTGGAAAAGGTGTGCTGAATTTTATGTCTATAACCCTGTCTAATTTGGGTCTATAACTCTGTACTCTGAAAATATGATCCATGCCACCCACAAATAATTAATCACTAGTTACCAGTCCTGTCTGCTCATGTTTGAAAAATCAGCCACTCAACAGCTCAAGGGATTTACTTTGATATGGTACTTTTTTTTTCTTTTTGGATGAACAATGTTGCTAATTAAATCACCAATCCAGAGAGCTCTCAAGGAACACCATTCCTGAAGAGCCAACAGTGCTCATGCACCTCAAATTCTCTGTTAAATTTTAGGTCTTTCACCACAAGAAAGACATTGAGGTGCTGGAATGTGTCTAGAGAAGAGCAACAAAGCTGGTGAAAGGTCTAAAGTAAGTCATATGAGGAGCAGCTGAGGGAGCTGGAGTTATTTAACCTGAAGAAAAGGAGACTCAAGGAGGGGACCTTATCGCTCTCTACAAAAAGGAGGCTGAAGCAAAATTGGGGTCAGTAAAAAGTGATGAGAGGAAGTGACATCATGTTACACCAGGGAGGTTTAGATTAGATATTAAGTAAAAAATTTTTACAGGAATTGTTGTCAAGCATAAACTGCCTAGGGAAGTGGTGGACACACCATCCCTGGAGGTGTTAAAAAAAATGTGAATATATCACTTGTGGACATGGTTTAATAGTGAACATGGGGTTGGTGCTACATTGACAGTTGGGCTCTGTGTTCCAACCTTAATGTTTCTATGGCTGTATGATTTTTAGATTGATTCTTAGCACAGTTATTGCAAGAACTTTTTATATTTCATTCTGAGCATTTCTTCAGTATTTTGTTTCACATTAAAGCTCATAAGTTGAAATAGAGATTGGAACAATATTGTCTGTGTTCAGTTATATCATAATGAAAATCACCTTGCACAGTTTATACAAGTGAAAAATCGGTAGACCCCAGAAGAAATTACCACCGTGTCACCTGTGTAACAAGCCAAGATTCTATGCTTCATATATTACTCCAGTCTTATAGCTAAGAATGATATATAGATTAAAAATTCATACTGCATTAAACAGGGCAGAGTGAAAAGATTTTCACTGAGGTGTTTGGGGGGTTGTTTTTTTGTAAAGTCAATATTAGCAGGAAGGGAATAAACTAAGGGGAGGGAGGAGAAAGGGAAAAAGGGGGAAATTTTTTTAAAAGAAAAAAGTTTAAAAAAGAAAAAAAGTAAAAAAGAAAAAAAAAGAAAAAAAAGATATATTTAAAAAGTAGAGAGAAAACTGAAGAAAATTGGAAATAAAAGGAATAGCAACGACAAGCCCCCTAAGGTCTCTGCCCGGGAGCCGCAGCTACCATGGACAGAGCCCGCCGTGGGAGTGGCAGTGGCGGCGGGACCCGACGGGAACCGTCCCCGCATCCCATCGCGGTCCAGAGGCCCCGGGCCCGGGCAGAAACGGACCCACAGGACAACACTGCTCCGTGCAGAAGTTCCAGCCAGGCCGCCGGTGCCGGGAGCGGCGTCACACGCGGAGCGGCGCGTTTATGAGCTCCGCCTAAGGCGGTTTTATGGCGATGTCTGGCTTAGGTCGGACTTGCCTCTGTTGATTCAGGGCATCCTTCGGAACACCTGCCTCCGAGCAGTTACCGCGGCACTGTTAGGCGAGCGCAAGAGCCATGAAGTTCAGTTGCAATAAAATGTTAATAAAAGAGTTTATTGCCGGGTGTGTAAACCTAAAATTTTAAATTAATCAAGAGTAGCTCATAGGTAACTGCAAAGCCTATTTTTTAAAACATAACATTATCCTATAATTTACAACACAAAAGCTTTGTTAAATACATTTTGTTGGACAAACTGCTCTTCCTGCAGAAGGGGAAATCATGACCCCTGATGGATTTTCATTTTGGGTATACAGTCTACTCAATACAGGAATTTCCTATTACCTATTTTGTAGCCCATTACCTCTGAAGAATGGCTGCCAGTAACACCTATTTTTCCTAGATAATGTGATGCTAAAGGGAAATCTGAATTTGGACACACTGCAGTACATACAGGGGAAAGGTACGCAATGCCATATAAGCATGGGATTAAGTGTTTGAGAGGAGAGAAAGAAACATCGAAAGAACCTTAAGAGAGATTATAGAAAATATCCCAATTCCTTGATTTGTTTTAAAAGCCTGGTTTTAGTAAAAATGTGAATTCATTTCAAAAGAAAAGCTGTTACACTTGATTGTGATAAATGTGAGCTCAGTAATGTACTTGAAAGCAAGAACATTGCTGAGGATGTTATTTCATGACACTACCTACATGCTTCGGAGAAAGTGAAAAATTCTGAATGTATTTAGCTGGATAACGGGATATTAGCATGATTCTATTTAACATAGATAGGGTTTCAAAAGATATTTTTGACATTTCCTGGGAATTCCCCTAATTACTTAATGATGTGAAACCATCTACTGGTGTTTGACTATCAAGAATACATTTTTTTGTGTTCAAAAAAAGAAAAAAGAAGTTGAGAAATTACAGTCTTCGTAATGATCTCAAGAAGAGCATGCAAATGGGCATAACTATCTTGTGTCTTGGGTTAGGGCAGGAAAGACTTTAAAAATAAACTTAATTTGCATGCTTAAAGTGTTAGTTTTTATCACCTGTTTGTTTTAGGTGTTCAGACCTTGACAGATAGGATGTTGTTATCTCCATATACCATCTTCTATTCCTATAACATACAAGCCAGCAACATTGATGGTTTTATGATAAGTGCCTAAGTGACATACAGATCAACATCTGGGATGCCTATAGGAAGCTTGAATTTAAATCCCATCTTTCCTCTTAGTCACTGCTCTGTTCTACTTTACTGGACAAGTGTCTCCAAGGACTCTGAGCCCACAGAAAAATACATTTTGACGTGTACTAGCTTAGTTGATCTTGGGCCTTGTGGCCCAAGACTTAAAACTTCAGCAATTATTTGGAATCTCATTCTATTTACAAAGTATGTTTTTTTTCTGTGCTAGCTCATCCCAGTGAAGGCTGCTTAAAGAGACTGCCAGTAACAGTAATTACTGCACAAGCTCCTCCAAAAGGGCTACAACTACTGATGATAGAAACCACCAGCTCTACAGAACTGGCTGTGGAATGGTCATCACCCAAGAAACCAAATGGTAAGACATTTGTATTTACTTTTGTAAGTCAAAGATACAACAGCATTTTTTCAAATCTAGTTAGAATATCCTTTTCCATGTGACATAAACTGAGGATGAAAAAAACGCAGTCTTGATTTGCCAGTCTGACATTAAATGTATGGCCAAAAAGAACAATGGCACTCTGGCCTGTATCAAAAATAGTGTGGCCAGCAGGACCAGGAAAGTCATTGTCCCTCTGTACTTGGCACTGGTGAGGCTGAACCTTAAGCACTGTGTCCAGTTCTAGGCCCCTCACTTCAAGAACAACATTGAGGTGCTGGAGTGTGTCCAGAGAAGGGCAATGAAGCTGGTGAAGGGCCTAGAGAGTAAGTCTGAAGTGATTGCCAAGAGACTCTGGTTTAACACACAAAATAATACTTTAGGGTTTTTGGAACTGAGAAGGCAGCTGTTGTAGGATACTTTTGTGATGCCACAGATTTTACTGGTAAACACTATCTTTTAATATATGTGCAATGGAGTTCAGTGAACCTACACTTAACATGGACAACCATCTGTGCATGTGAAAACAAGCATTTCGATCTATTCACAAAATGGGCATCGGTGTCCCAGGCCACGACAGGGGAGTTGGAACTAGATGATCTTTTAAAGTGCCTTCCAACCCCAGAATGCCTGTGTGTGTTTAGAGGGGCAGCTCCTGCAATGCAGGTCGTGATCTTTGCTGTTAGCACATATACTCTTCATCGCTTACTCCATAGCCATGACATGTATGTAGTGGCCAGCCAAGCAGATTTAAGCAATGCTCTCATATTTCTTTTGATGTCAGGTCAGATTTCCTGGCCTTTCCAAAGACAAAGAGAGAAGCCGTTTCTCCCAAGCAACCTGTCCCGTTCTGTGCATGAATACAGCCCCAAATACATACGTTATGGTAATTAACTATCTCCTGGCTTTACTGTGTCTCTCGTCTTTTCCATTTGGGAAATGTCTGGTCAACTTCATTAGTCTATTCTTCTAGTTAAACCGCTTCCATAATACAACCTAGATCGTGTTTCACTTCATACCACAATATTGAAGATGGTATTTTTTTTTCCAAAGTGGTGAGATGTTCTTGATTAAATAATAGATTTACGCTGATGGAAAATTGACACACACACCCCCTCCTATCTAGTAGTATGTTCTAAAAGATTAGCATTAAACTGTCACTCAAAATTTTCCTACTTATTGTGTAAAAAAAAAATTAAATATCTCTTTGAAAACTCAGAGGCCTGAAGTAATTTCCAGTAACATTTGATCAGAACTTTAGGATATTGGCTTCCAGTGAGGGCATTAGAACTCAGACAGTAATTCAGCCATTCATTTTCAAATCTCAAAAATTCACAGAGGGGAAAATAAAAAGTGTAATGAAAGTATTGTTAAAGTGAGCATTTGGATAAAAATAGCAGAAATTAGTAAAACTTCTAATGCTATGTTTTCTATGATGCTTATTAGCTGCTCCTTAGCTCACTAAACATACTGATGTTGGTATTTTAGTAGAATTCTAAAAATCCTTTAAATGCACTGATTTTTTTGGCTTGCTTTTTTTTTTTTTCTGTAGGCATAATCATAAGATATGAAATTTATATGAGAAAAAAAATTAAAGCTGGCTAGGAACTTGCTTCCCCATGAAATTCATATTTTCCAATGGTTGATGGCTCAGTCCTCAAACAGTTGCAGAGTCTCCTAATGAAAATGCCCTGGCTTCACCACAGACCAGTACCACAGTTGATCTAGAGCCATTCACAGACCATGAAGTTTATGTGATAGCAGTAAACTTGGCAGGTATCATATCTTCAGACAAGATAGCAAGACAAACAGGAGAGAATGGTAAGCGGTGGCTTGAATTTGTTTGATAAAAATTAAAAGAAAAATAAATTAGAATATATTCTTAATTTTTTTTTCAGGCAAAAGAAAAGCTTAAATGGATCTTCTGACACTGCACTTCCAATAATTTTTCAAAAAGTTCCAAAAGCAAATATCTTTAAACCTCTCAATAAGGACCATATGCTGACAACGTTAATCTAATCAATGAAGAATCCTCAAAATCAGAAACTGAACTCAGAGGTAGAAAGAAAAATATGTAAAAACATATGATGCTGCCCAATAGTAAAATAAAATGTTTCTTGCCCTAACTGAAGGTTTTTCTGAGTTTATCAATTTTCCTTCCAAAACATTAACACTCAAGTAATCTCATCAAAAAGCTGGGGATCTTAAAAACAAATTAACCAAAATGTGAAAATGCATTTAATTATCAGATGCAGTTTCCTTCATCTTACCATTAAGATTTGCAGGAAATGCAAATGGGCCATAGCATTGAACAGAATTGCCTCTAATTTTTCCTTTCAGCCAAACAGACACCTTGACGATGTTTTGCATTTACATTTCTCAAAACTGACTTTTTGAAAATCAAGAAGAGCCATCAAAATTGATATATTCAGGAAGAAATAAAAAAAGTTGTCATTTTTTATAATTTGTTGGGTTTTTATTTGAATAAACAAACTAAAGGTCTATCAAAGGAAGATAGGCTATTTGTTCCTAATGTTTCCTGCAGACTTTGGAGAGCCTTATTCAGTGTTGCCTGCCAACCCTCTGTATCAGCCATGATCCTGCACCACCATCTATTTCAGGAATCTCCAGGTCAGATCCCTACAACAGCTCCACCAACGTTATCAAGGTGTGTAAGCGTAAAAAGTACAACTCTAAAATGCACCAACAGATATCACTCCAGTATTTCAGTAAGAGGCCAAGTTTTCCTCTGCTGCTATGCACCCAATTGCCACAGAAACAACTGAAATCCTCTGAACACTCAGCAGCTTTTGAAAACCAAAAGTCTTACATTAGATTCTCATCCTTCATTTTTCTTCTTTCTATTTTGGGGAATAACTTTTTCTTGTTCCTGGTTTTAAGAACACTTGAAATTATAACCGCAGAGTCTCTACAGTAAGTTTTGACCCACTGTTTTCAGCTGGGCCAGGATGATGCTCTTCTATTTACACTTCTTGATTAGTTGGAAAAATGAAAGGAAAACAAAGATAGAAGTATTCTTTCCAGATGTCACTTCCTCCGGGGGTGGGAATACTAGTGGAAAAACTATGAATTACTTTTTAAACTCCTGTTTAGCCTGAGATATACAGAGGTTAGTGTCTCTTACACACATCTCTGTAGTTGAACAGCCCCACACAGGCACAGACAGGGACCCTTCAGCACAGGAGTGCATAAGGCTGGTTGTGCTCTGGGGCTGCCACCAAAAGCTCTGGTTGTGGAAGAGCTGCAGGTGCAGGCCTAGGAATACCTCTCAAGGGAGTGTCACCGAAGCATCACAGCAGCCTCAGGCAGGTGCATGGCAGTACTAGGAACTTCCTAGAACACTGCCAGTCCCTCACAGCTGCCTCAATTCCACTGGACCATGCCCCAGCCCCTGGAGCAGCCCAAACCTGCAGGCCAAGGCTGTGAAATTCCCATTAAAACCACAGCACAGATACTTCACACCTCTAAAGGAGCCCAGCTTAGAAGTGGTTTCGTTGCAGATATACCTAGTGGTCTTTGTAGACTCAGCTAAACAAATAAAACTGCCTTTCCTCTAGAAGTACATTACTCCTTCACCCTCAGCTTGGAATACTGTTCACTGCAGTTCCCCTGAGGGTGTCAGGGATGAGGTCAGCAGTCACAAGCAACAGCAGCATCCAAGCAAAGTAATACCATTACTTGCTAATCCCAAAGTTACAGCCAGCAATGCTCCTGAGCTTCTATGATCTTTCCCAACAGGCAAACTCTGGGAATCCAATGGCAGTTCATAGCCTTTCTTTCCCAGCTTCTATCCCCAGAGCACTAGACTTCTGTTTTTCAAGCCTTTTTAAACAAAAGGCTCTCAAGATATTCTGCAATGCCAAAAGGAAGCAACCAAATTGTAGGGCAGGGAAGAGGGTTGATTGGATGCTTTGCTAGCCAAGTAATAGAATCACAATCGATTTAATCCAGAAGTCCTTCCACAAACAGAGATGAACCACATGAAAATTTGCTATGAGAGTTTTTTTGCAAGACATTCTGGTAAGCAGTGAAACATAGCAGTACAATTCAGGCTGTATTTATCACGGCTTCACCACAAACAGTAAAGTACAGCTAATTTCAGAAAAACAACACATATTCTTCCTACCTGAGAGGTGATCAAGGATGGTACTGCATGTTCTGCATGCCAAACTGTGCCTTACAGTCTCACATGCCCTGGAGAACTACCTCAGGTTCATATTCTCACCCGCAGCAGAAAGGAAGTTCCAACAGGAACAATTTATGCAGTTTCAAACTTAATGAGGGAACAACCTATCAGTTGGGAGAATCATTTTCCTTGCAGAAGCCTGCATCCAGCTGCCATCCTTCCCAAGATGCTGCTCAGCTTTACCCTGCAGCAGAAAACTCCACCTCTCCATCCCTCTCAGCCCACTCAAAATAAAAGGCTACAGCTGGGGCAGGGTAACTGCTCTGCATCCTGCTTCCTCGGGCATTGGCAAAGGATGACCCTACCAATAGGCATGGTGAACCATCTGTGCAGGTGAAAAGCCAGTCCCTGATGAATATCCTTTGCTTCAAGCAAAGTCTTGCAACTGGAAATGTTTTTGAAGTAAATGGAAGAAAGTGTGTGGTGCAAGAAGGTGTTGGCACACGTCCTGCACTCATGCCCTGCCTTTGGTCTTGGGTTACTGTTGTCCACAGCAAATCACTTAACATTGCTGAGCCTCAGGTCTTTCTCCACAGACAGGGTAATACATTCCCAGGACACTGAGAGGCACCTTAGGGACTGAGAACCATATAAGTAGTCCCCTATACGAGCTTTAGTCAAGCTCTCAGCTGTACTGTTTCTGTGGGATCGAGTCATAGTTATGACAGTCATACTACAAATCACCACAGCTTATTGAGAGTTGGAATTTTGGGGAATATTCATATAACACTGGCCCTCAGTTTAGCATTAGTACTTGCATGAGAAAAACATAATAATGTAATCTAATATGTGGTTCATATAAAACAAATACGACAGTAATACTTTTTCCCACAGCAACTGAAATCCAAAGCAGACAAGCTGTATGGAAGTGCTTAGCCCACTTTCCATTGGTTTTCAAAAGGGAGTGCAAAAGAGCCCCGTGCCCACTCTGACAGAGGTCCCCGCTCCCCCTGCATCCCGGCTCTGCTCTGACCCTGTGGACAGTCTATTCCTGCTCCAATGGAAACCATCAACAGGACCTCTCCCAGCCCCTCCACCAGCAGTAACTCTGCCTGCAAAATACTTAGGTGAAAGAATTAGCTCTTCTATGTAATAAATAAATAAATAAATAAATATATGTCCTCCCTCCTTTTTTGAAGGGGACTTCGACGAAATGATGTTGCAGGAGACATTATCATGCACGGTTCTTTCAGAAGCTGGGCTGGTGGATTTAACAAATGAATAAATAAATAAAAGACCGGCCTCCTCGCACTGCTCCCAGGGAGAAGCGAGGGCGGCCCCAACTGAGGGGGGCCGGTGCCCGCTGGCTGTCGGGGGAGTGGCGAGGGGCCGGGGTGTAGCTGCCAGTCGCGGATGCCGCCCCAGAGCCGGGAGCGAGCAGGATAAAAATGTTGACTGTAGATAAGCGATGTGCAGGTGGAGACTGAGGGCACGGCGGCGGCTCCGGCCGGTCCCCGAGGTTTGCTTTTGGGGTTTATAGGAAGCAGGTGCTGCCGCTCAACGGTCTCGGGCTTATTTCAACGTGTCCCCTGAACCAGGGTTCAGTCAGTGCACGTCGGCGGTGCAGCCATCTCCCGGCTTGGCAGAGTCCTGAGGGGAGGAAGGGCTTGCAAAGTCAAACGTTTTCCCTTGCCCGGGGCCGGAGCTCCGACAGCTCTGCTGGGTCGATGTCGGGACGCAAGCCAGAGCTGCCGGGGGACTGGGTGCAGGTTCGGCATCATCCACGGGCTCACCGGCCCCGGACGGGGTAGAGGGACCGGCCACCCCCCGGCGTGTCCCTTCCCCGTGCGCCGCCAGCACAGCGATCACCGGCAGCGGCGACGGGTCCTGCGCTACCCACGAGTGTCGGAGTCCTGCAGGCCGGGGGGCGACATGGTGTCCATCCCGTCCCGTCCCGACTCCCGCACCTGCCGGGCTCCGTTACTCTGAGTCAGAGGGATTTTGCAGCGCAGCGCAGTGTTGCACTACAGCACGTACGTGATGCGCTGCTCGCTTCCCATCCTAGGCACCTCTTGCTCCTGACTGAATAAAACTGTGTTTCTGAGCAGCGGATGGGAACAAAAAAAACAACAACAAAACCCCAAACATCTTGAAACATAAAAATATCAGTGGGTTATTGGAGATGAAATGATACGAGCTGACCCCATAGGATTGAGGGATTTGCTTGTCCCAAACAGGTCTTGTAAACACCAATCCGACAAGCCGAAGAGGGGTTTACCGTGCCAGTGGCTGGGTGTCCTGTTTCAGCGAGTCACGTACCATTAAAGAGGCACTTTTACAAGTTTGCGGCGAGGCGCCAAGGCATTCAGAGCTGCTCGCTCGGGAGGAAAACCCGCGGCAGTAGCTTGGGGAAAGGGTTAACCCGCTGGCCGCCCTGCCTGGGAAATGATGGTAAATTACCCGGCGCGTTCTCCTGGGGAAGAAATTAGACTTCAAAAGGGCTGTAGCCCTTCTGAATATATATCAAGCAGATGGGCTGATGCGCTGTCTCGCTGATGTGCAGTTGATTAACCGCCCCATAAAAGTGCTGCAGCCCCGCTCGCCCGCGGCGGGTGCGCGCCGCCGCCCGCCTCTCTGCCGGGCACCCCGGCGGCGGCAGCGCGCCTCTCTGGGGCTGCTGCTTCGGTGTAGAGCAGGGGAAAGCGGGTGGCCGCCACAAGACGTCGGAAAAGGAAGATAGGAAGAGATCAGAGCGGGGAGAGCCGGAGGAAGAGAGGGGGAAAAAAAAGGAAAATATAAAAACTGGGGTGGAAATGGGATGAAATACAAAAAGAAATTTCTTCAGAAACGGAGGAGATTTGATCTCCCATCTTCAAACCTCACTTTCCGTGTCAGCACTACAGAGAGCCCATCCCCGCCTCGTCCCAAGCTCCCAACTCACGTCCCAGCGACCTGCCGCGCTACAGTGGGTGAGGCGGGTCGGCACCCCCCCACCCCAAGCAGCCTCGGTGAAACCGAGCTGGGGACGAAAAGCTGCGGGGAGCGGTAGAGGAGCTGAGCTCTCCCCGCTCTCGGCTGCAGGACGGGGCAGAGGCGGCCGCTCCGGCGCTGGCGCCCCGCGGGGAAGAGCTCGGCTGCGGCACAGGGCTGGGGGGCCCCGAGGGCTGAGGGGTGTCGCACCCACCACTGGAGCAGCTCAATAAAAACGCCTTCTCCCTCCTCCCGGTTCTAAGCGGGGAGGGAGAAAAGCACACGCCAGAAAGCCACCTATTGTAGCATTTAAATGCTTCACCGCTCAAACCGCCTTTGACACGCCTTGGCTGGGCTCCCGAAGGCATCCTAAGCCATTCGATAGCAGTTCAGAAGAGGCCTCTCTGTCTGCTCTTCTCTGTGCAGCCTGGAAATAGCCAGCGCCCGCAGCGGCAGTGCATCCCCCGCACATGGGCAGCTCACCCACCGCACAAGGGCAGCGCAGCCAGCGGAGCCGCGCTTCCTCCCACCCACTCCCGGTCGTGCAGCAGCTCTGGAAAACGTACTTAGAGAGTGTCCGCCTGAAGTTAACGGGGGTTGGTGGCAGGGCAGCACATGGCTTCCCGAGGCCCGAACCCAGCTCTGGGTGCGCCCCGGCGGACACACAGTCCTGAGCAAAGCCGCGTTGCAAGGACTTGGCCGGAGTCAGACAACTTGCCCCCTTGTCCCCCGGGGTTCGCCGCCCCAGCCTGGGCGCTGCGGGGCTGGGTTGCCCGCGGAGAGGTTGCTCCCCACGCCGGGCCGGCAGGGTTCCTGCCTCACTCACGCACAAGCCGACCCCTCGCCACTCTCCCCTGCACTTTTCTCTACCGGACAGGCACGTCACGGGCAGATGCGACGGGGGGTGACTGGACGCAAGGACGGCTTCTGCTGGGTGCCAGGGTCGGTGCCCGTGGGTGGTACACAGCGGCACACGGGCCGGGAGGTGCCCGACGCGGGGACGGGGCTGTGGGGCGGAAAGCTGCCTAGGCGCTTTTCTCTGCTCCCGCAGGGTAGGAAACGGAGGGTGTCTCCATCCCTGTGGCAGAGGCTCGGTCCCCTGTGAGCGTGTGCAAGGATGTGCACGCGTGTGCATGCCCGACCTCCGCGTGGGCTCGCCCGTCCCTCTGTGGGCGCCTGCCTCTCTGCACTGTCGGAGCAGACACGCTGGGCCGTTCCTGGGTATCCTTTTCTCCTCTTTTGTCTCCCTTTCTTTGGCTTTGACTCTTTCAGGTGCCCCGGCGGTGCCCTCGCGTGCTGCTGGTTGCTGGGAGGTGGCGTGGCTGCCACTGCGCTGCTGTTGTGCGAGGGGAGGGAGGGAAGGGGGCTTGAATGCTGGCTGTTGTGCTCGGCTGGGATGGGGGCCGTCGAGGAGGAGGAGGCCGATGATGATGATGATGGAAGGGAGGGGGTGACGATGGAGCTCACCGCGGGCGCGCAGCTCCCTGGGGAGCCGCCTGAAAGGCCGCTGCGCTCACCAGCTGACAACGCGTGCTCTGCTCCAGACACGGCGCACCGCGGCCGGGAGCGAGGCCAGACCCCCTCCTCCGCCCTCCAGCCCCCCTGTCCCCCGCATTGTCCGCCCCAAAGCATTGTCCGCCCCGCTCTAATTAAGAAACACTGGCCCCACGGCCAGCTTCCCCCCCACCCCCCCTCCGCAGTCCCTGCGCTTTTCTGGTCTCCCCTGGCCCGGTTTAACCCTTCCTCATCCTTCCCTTCCTCCTCCCTTCCCGAGGCCAGAGGTTGAGCAAACAGCAGCCAGAGAGCTGCAAGGCAGCGATGCGCCCCGGCCGTCGGGCCACCCTCGCCCCGTCACCGCCGCGCCTCGCCCCTCTCCGGCCCCCCGAAACCCCCGCCGCCGAAACGGCCGGACAGAGCCCCCACACCGGATCCCGCGGTTGCGGTTCGTCCGGCGACCCGGGCTCAAAAAGGCAAGGGAGCCGCCGTGCGCCTCGCACAAAGGCGACGGCCTCCCCGAGCCCCCCCAGCCCCCGCAGTTGTTTCGCACACCCCAGAGGACAGTTAGCGTTCAGCCAAAATTTAACGCTCGGATAGTGCGCTTCTGACTCGCCCTTTTCAAATAAAAGCCCGTTTAAGATGATAAAACCCCACGAAGCAAACCGGGCGAAACTGCTTCCAAGGGCTGGTGCGCGTCCCCGCTCTTGTTAAAAAACTTTGCGGTAGTCTATACAAAACAAACACTGTCGCGAGCTCAATAAAGCGATTTATCCATCTTCATTACTTAAAGAAATGTTGTCTCTTTGTTTGTTTGGGAGATATTAAGCATGCTTAGCTTGCAACACATAGTTGATTCCTTTGCTAGTATCTTGGATACTTGGATCTGACTTTGGAAGGTAGGAGCTAATTGCTAATAATGGAGAGAAAGGAACCAGCCAGCATAGCGGGAGTGGCCTGGCATATGGGGAATGAGCGGTCTGAAATACTCAATATTCAAGTTTCCAAAATATTAATGAGATTATAGCAACCTGCAGCTATACGTTACAGCTTGTTAACGAAGTGTAAGAGAGGGGGGCTGCCAAGCGGTTGTTATGCAAACTCTATAGCTGAACCTTAAAATGGGAATGCGGCTGGGTAACCCTTTCAAAGAAGCGTTAAAAAAAAAAAAAAAANAAGCGTTAAAAAAAAAAAAAAAGAAGAAGAAGAAGAAAAAGCCCCTCAGACGGCGAGTGCTGCGCTGCGGCTGCGAGCACCAGCCGCGCCATGCGGTGCGCTCATCTGTCGGGGGAAGGGATCCGACAGAGAGAGCGGGGACGATTTTGCTGCGCTCTTTTCCACCACCTCGCGTGTTCGCAGCCGCAGAGGCAGCGTCCGGGACGGCTTGGCCGAGGGAGGGTGCTCGCACCCTTTCAACCCCTGGCGGGCACCCCCGGGACCCCTCCGCGGGGTGCTGCCCCGAGGTCACTCACGGCGGCGGCCGCCGCTTTACCCGCGCTGTGCACATACCCAGACCAAACCAAATAAACAAAACAACACTCCCAAAATTTGCGATATTTTGCTCCGCCGCATCACTCCTGTGCTAGGACCCCACGCGTGCCCCCGAAGATGTGAGACCGGCTTCCACAGTCCAGAAATCAATGCCCGTAAGAAACGGTGACCCTCCCCGATAAAGCAGTCGTTTTTTACGAAGGGAAATAGCCCTCCCAATGAACTTTCCGCCCTGCGAGACCGTACGCCGCTTCGGCAGGTACGGGCGGTGACCGCGGGTGTTGACGGTGGGCAGGGCAGTGCGGCAGCCCGGGGTTATCGGAGGGGCAGGTGCCCTGTTTCTGCAGGGGAAAGCGACACCCTCATGGGCTTCGCTCCCGCAGGGGACGCTCACCCGGCCGCGCCTGGTTAACTGATCACTCCTTAGACACCCCCTTCCCAGGTGTCACCTGCTGAACTCAGCGGGACCCCGGCAGCGACACGGCTTCGGTTTAGCCCCGGGTCTGGTGTCACGGGCAGGCTGGGCAAAGCATCATTCCCCTGTCCCCCGTGTGTCCCCCCCTCGGGTTTAACCCGAGCCCAGTGGCCATATCCTGATCCCCCGGCGACCCACTGCGCTGCTCGCGTGTCCTCCAAACTCTGCCGGCTTCCCCGCTCGCTCCTAACCCTTTCCGCCCGGGTTATCATGAGGCTCCGTGGTGGGATCCGCTCGTGTCCCCGACCGGGGGGGGCAGGTGTAAGAAAGGAATGATGTGACTCGAGCGGCGGTGCAGGGACAGGCGGCTACAGAGCAGCGCCAAGCCCCTCACCCTGCACTTGTTGTAATTATATCCCGGTTCCGCTGGGAACGGCGGGACGGAGACTGGGGCACGGTCCCGGCGGAGCAGGCAGCGGAGGCAGCGCTGCTCCACGCGTGGCACAGCCCGCCCCGGCCCCGGGGCCGCCCGGTCCCTCTGCAGGCAGCCGGGGCGCCCCGCCGGCTCCCTGGAGCATCGCTCCGCGGCTCTGTCTGTACCTCTCAGTCCCGCTGCGGGGTTTGACACCATCCCGGCTCGGGGAATGCGAGGGGAGAAGCTGAACCGGACCACGCTTTGAGGCTGGTTTTGTTTTGGGTTTTTTTTTGTTTTGTTTTGTTTTGGGTTTTTTCCCCACGTTTATTTGATCTCAAAAAAAAATTAAAATTAAAATACATAAAACAATGGCAGCTGGCTTTGCTAAAATTAAAATAAACGAGTCTCGTCGTAGAAAAGAATTTTTAAAAAAGCAGAAATAATAGCAAACACTGCATAATAAATACGTTTCCTATTACCACAAAAGGAAAATAAAACGGACATAAAAGTTTGACACGACAAAGCTGTTTTCGTTTTTAAGAGAGTTCGGATTAAGTGGCTTAATTAAATATCGGTCTCCAATTGGCGGTTAGTAGCTTTCCTCTTGAGACTGCATCTCCAGCCGTTGATAAAGTGCTTGCGCCAAGTTTCCCCCCAAAAGACGCCGAAATGGTGCTCTAAGGAAAATCCAAATTTTCTCCGCTATTTACAGGTCAAGACGGTGCGTTATTGACTTTTTGTGTGTGTCTGTGTTTCCACAGCAGTACGACCCAGGGCAGGATCGGTGTCCTGGAAAACGGGGGTGTCAGGGCGGGTTCACGGCCGGGTGGGGATGGCGCCGGCGGCACCGCGGCACCCCCGGCAGCGGGGCCAGGCTTTCTCCTTGCGCATCACCTGCTCGCCGGCAGGGCAAGCCAGGCTCCGCGCTGCGAGGTGGCGTGTTGGCAGAAGGGAACGGCAACGACTTCTAGGCAAAAGAAACTTTTAAAGTGGTAACTAAAAATGGAAACAACCAACCGACCCTGACAGACAGGGCGGGTACAGTCACTCGCTAACAGCCATCTCTCCTGGACAGACCCAGGGGCTACCGGGGGTGGGAGACGAGGGGGTGAATTTCAAAGCGACCAAGGGGAGCTGATGCCGTCCGAGGCAGCACCGCGGCCGGCTGCTCACCCCACGGCGGAGTCTGTGCTTCTAGGGGCGGCCGCGGCCCCGGGACGGCCGGGGGGTTGCCGGGGACGACCCCCCCCCGCCTTAGCTGGCCTCGTCCGAGTCGCTGTAGTGGGAGCGGGGCGAGAACTCCCCGTCGCTCCTGTGGGACCGGGGCGAAGTTTTGCTCCTCTCCTGCGGCGGCTGCCCGGGCTGCGGCATGAGGAGGGCGGGGGAAGGGGCTCTCTGTCCCATCAGGGCGCCCTCCGCAAAGGAGGAGAAGTGCAGCGGGTCGAGCTGCACCGAGTAGCCCCCCGCGGCCGGCGGCGGGGGGAAGCGAGTCCTGCCGTGCCCGGGTGGCGACGCTCTGGGCGGCCCCGGCGGCGGCGCCGGCGGCCCCGGCGGCGCTCCTGCCCCGGCGGCGGCGCAAGGCGGCTCGAAGGGGGCCCCGCGGTGCTCGGCCTTGCCGGGGCCGTCGGGAGGGGCGGCGGGGCCGTGCAGCAGCTCGGCCAGGGCGCTGATGTAGATCTGCGCCATCTGCAGCGTCTCGTACTTGGAGAGCTTCTTGTCGTTGTTGAAGGAGGGGATGACATTGCGCAGCTGGTCGAAGGCGTGGTTCAGCCCGTGCATCCGCCGCCGCTCCCGCGCGTTGGCCGCCAGCCGCCGCTGCTTCTGCACGCCGCTCACCTGCGCCCGCAGCCCGGCACCGCCGCCGCCGCCCCGCGGCCGCCCGCCGCCCCGCGCCCCGCCGGGGCTGCCCCCGCTGGCCCGCGCTGCGCCGCCCTCCGCCGCCGCCTCCTCGTCCTCCGCGGGCAGGAGGTAGCGCGGCGAGGCGGCGGCGGGCAGGCGGGCGGCGCAGCACACGCCAAGCCACGAGCCCGGCGCGAAGCCGCCGCACCCGCCCGGCTCCGGCCCCGGCCCCGGCGACGGCTCCGGCGGCGGGTCCCGGGCGCGCTCGGCCCAGGGGAGGCTCATGGCTCTAGCGCCGCGCGCACATGGGGCGGCGCGCGTGGCGCCCCGACGGCTCCGGTGTCGGAGCGCGCGCCGCGCCCCCCTTTAAGGAGCGGCACGCGCCGGGGTCCCCCCCCCCGCCCCCTCTTCCCCCCCTTCCCTCCCCTCACCTCCCTCGCGCCCCACCCCT
>NW_016690276.1:393127-427340 GCF_001604755.1 Lepidothrix coronata | reverse complement strand
CCCCGCCCCGGCACGGCGCGCGCCGGGCGGGCGCCCCGCGCGCGGCCGTGCGGGACCTGGTGCGGGGGGAGCCCCGACGGCGCGGCCGCTCCGCACCGGGGGAACCCAACACCCGCCGGCACCGGGCCCTGCCCGCCGCCTCCCCCCGCTGAGGATGCTCCGTCGCGCCGGCCAGGGGAAACATCCCTCTCCTTCCAGCCCCCGTTGGCCAAATCCCGGAGGCTCCGGTAAATGCCCTCCTTGGCCTCCCAGCGCCGGACGGCGGTAGCACTTGGTCCGTCTGCGACCCTGCCCGAGGTATCGGTAAGGGAGCGCTGCCCGCCCCGGGACGGCCGCCGTGCACGGGTCCGGCCGCGAAGCCGCCGAGGGTGTGCCCTCGGTTTTAGAGCGTTGATCCCGGAGACGCGCGGGAAGCCCGCGTGGGACCCGGTAGCTGAGACACATTGGCGTTTGCAGCCGGGACAGCACATTGCCCCCGGAGCTGCCACGTGTTCGGCAGGGTCCCGATCCCCCGCGAGCGAGTCCTTTTGTTGGGCCAACAATAGCTGCCCAAAGGTGGTAGAGAGGGAAATAGCTCCGTGCACGCATCTTAACTTCCCTTCCGCGCAGCCTCCCCTCCCGCCACCGCCGCCTGCCTGGAGAGGAGAAGTGGAGGTTTGCCCATGTGAATAGGCGTGTGGAGAACAAAGTGATGGGCACAGTATGAGGTAGATATGTTTTTTCAAAAGTGAATAACTCACGAGCCAAGGAGGGAGCGAGGGAGCCCAGCAGCTCAAAGCTGAGCGGCGGTGACATGGAATGAGCAGCCTCACTAGTTTAGGAAGCTGGCTGGGCACGCTTGGCGCATGGCCACCTTCCACAAACAACTGGATGTTTTTAGACAAACGGGACGCTGATGGTTGGCTTTCTTTAAAAACAAACTGAGGCAAGCCTTTGCTATTATTTTTTTATTTTTTTGGCAATTCTGTTTCAAAGGCAAAAGCTGCTGGACACCCCCAAACCAAATTATCAATTTCTAACCAAAATGAAAACGTTTACTTGGTAAGAAAGATGATAAGGAGCAGAAGTTAATACCTTGTTTCTGTATATTATCCACAAAGTTGCCAGACTATTTGTATCTAACAACTCTTATATACTCCTTTTTTATTACAACCCACACGTAAATGCTTATATCACGAATGGAATAAAAAGTCCTCTGAACCTCTGAACGGTGCTGTTCGCCAGCTAAACACCCAGCCCTCCAGCTTCTCTTTCAGTCTGCAGCAGGCACTGCGTGCTCCCTCACTGAGTCCCCGTGGCACAAGCAGGCTTTGCCAGCAGCCCTGTTGCACTCTCCTCCCCAGGGTTAAGCTTGAGCATTCCCCTTTCGAGCGCCAGTTGCTGTGGCTGGGAGCTGCTCCATGCAAGGACCGCAGACCAAAGCTTGGAAATGAGAGGTAGCCTTGCTAAGCAATACCCACTGACACGCATTTCCAGAAGCCTTACGAGCTCCCAGGCATGGGGAGAGCCATGATGGTGCAGCGTTGAAGTCTTAAACATCTCGCTCCAGGCTGATGGGCCATGAGGCTCTTGGGGCCTCCTTGACAGCAGGGCCCATCCTTCATCCCACAAGCCACCCAGCAGACCCTGGGCATAGAGGGGAGCAGCATCCCATTAGCATCTCATGTGGATGGGAGGCGACTGGTGCCCTGGAGGGGCCCTGGCCTCTGAGTACCCTGCACTGCTGGCTGGGCCAGAGCTGCTGTCAGGTGCTGGTGGGCTTCCCTTAGCAGTACTTCAGTGACTTCATGGAGCACTGGGGAGATCAGCCTAACACCCCAGCACGCTCCTTGAATGGTCAGCATGGCTGAGAAACACTACCAGCTGCTTATTTTTCAAGCGCATGTTTTGTGAGCGCGTGCACGCTTTGAAACTGGAGGCATCTCAGACTCACTCGAGAGTTTGCCTTTGAAAGGACACACACAAAAAGCTATTTTCCCCATCAACACCACTGCTCAGAGGGGGAAAAATGTTTCATTGAAATCCAGTGCTCTCCATATGCCTGTATCTGCTGTGCACGCTCAGAGTCAAAGTCAAAGGCAAAGAGTGGTTTATGTCAGTGCTGGGTTTAGCTCTGCTCTCCCAGAATAAGATAAATGTAAGTGATGAAGAACTCCTGGGGCTGGCTGAACTCATTTTGTATTCAACACTGCCCGGCCCTTTTCTCTTCCCTTTCTCCCTCTCTTTGTATGTTCAAGCCTACTTGGGTTTCTTTTTTTCTTTTGTAGAAGTTGGTTCTTTTGAAGCGGTTCGAGGCACGCCCTGCTGCAAAGGGGACTTCATGGGAGTCGGAAACACAGGCACACCGGTCTGAAACACTTACTGTACAATAGCAGGAATGTAGGAAGCCTTGAAAATGAATCTGCTCTCTCTAAGAAAGTGTCAAAGCTTTCAGAGGAAAACAAACTGAACTTATCCCTGTATCTTTATGCAGATTTCCCCTTGATGCTCCTTTCCTAATCCTGAGCCTGGTTAAGGGCTGAGGCAGTGGTCAGGCACATATTAGTGTTACAGAAAAATGGGTTACAAAAGGGGGGAGAACAGACTTACAAAAAGCCTCCTCTGTCATTACAGCCAGAGACATTTTGAAAGCACACAAAGCACATGGGTCAGTCCTCAGCTTAATTGTACTCAACAATCTAGGTGCTCATTCAATCCCATTTCAAGATCAGCTGGCTGCTCTGCAGGCATCACCACTGGTCAGAAAGTATTTTATTCCTTCTCTTCCCTTGCCCCACTTTCCCCACATTTTCTCCCATTTCCTTCCTTCCTTTTGAAAAGTGGGGGATGCACACAACCCTCTTTCTACCTCCCCTGGTCTTCAGGCAGTAAAATACATGAGTGGGTAGAGATCAGGTTGTGAGTCTCACTGAGATGAGGTAATCTATGCTGAATCTCAACCAAAACCTGGCCAGGCCTCCAGCAGGAGGAGGAAAATGGGATTCCTGCCCACTTGTGGCTGTCTTGCACCCTGGAATGCCCAATCCCATCTAGAAGCTACTACAGTGAGCAACAGCAAACACGTAAAGACAACATACAGCTGAATAATTCTCAGTCTCATCAACTGCATCATCAGAATAGTCACCCAAATAAAGTGTTCATATTTACATTATTCAGAGCAAGATTGCTTAAAGCAGAAGATGGTCCAGCAGCAAGTCTTTCTTAGTCTCCTCCTATGACCAGTGCCTGATGCTTTACTGTCAAATGTGTTTTAAATAGACATTAGAAGTGATGACTGCAAGGAATGCAAAAGCCCAGGGAAATCACTGCAGACTTCAATGTTTCTGAAACCTGCCCCTTTCCACTCAGGACAACCAGGACCACGGTGCTGCTGAAGAGAATGTGCCCTCATTTCTGCAGAGTAATCTTCCTGGGCAGATCATTACAATTACCCAATGTCATTTGCTTCAGCTCTGAGGGTTGGTTAAACTAATTCCCATTTCTTGGTGACATTTACCCCCATAAATATCTAGTGCAGACTTAAGCTGTGGGGCTACCCCTGAGGACTCTTGCTGTTGTGTACAGTTAATTCTAGTGTAAGTACCTCCACTGCCTCCAAGAGAAATGCAAAGCATTGCTGTAACAATACCTACCTCCTGCAGTCATTATAAGGCATAGTGAATTTGGGAATATGGGAATCTTATCAATGGAATTTCTACCTACATACACTTTGCCTATTTATTTAAATGGCTATAACTGTTACCGAGACTTTAGTCTATGCTCATCTTTTAAAAATAAAAAGCTTCATATTCAAGGAAGTGTCACTCATAAAACAATTTTCCTTTGGTCACTTTGTTTTAAACACTTCCTTTTATTACCCTTGGCTTGTCAAGGAGGTTCCATTAAAATTGCTAAATGCCTTCAGTCCCACCAAAGTCTCGGAGAGTTCAGGCACTTCTCAGCTGTGTGACACTTTGAAAAACAGGCCTCCAGAAAAACCAAACCAAACCATCAAGGCTCACCACACAGGGTTTTGCAGGGCTGTTGCTATGGTCTGATGCATACTGCCATGGCCCCAGACAATCAGAGGATTTTGTTGGGAAGATGGCAAGCAGTTTTCTCCTGTCCTAAGCTGAAAAAATCTGACTGCAGAGGTCTGCATTGGCTTGGACACTGCTTCTGAAGGAACTGTAACCCAGAGTGTGGGCAATAGCTCAGACAAGCAGCTTTTGGATTAGGATGTGTATAACTAAGCATAATCCAGAGCTAAGCTCTTGGAAGAAGAAGGGTTAATGACCGAAAAATATTTATACACTGCACAGAATTGGAAGGATTTCCTTGCAGTGAAAGACTGCTTTAATGTAATGGGAATACTAATATCAGACCCAAGGGATCTGCTTTTGTCAGAGGCTTTATACCTTCCCAATCCTTGAGCTCCTCACGTCTCTAACAGTAATGTTATTCCAGGTGTAGTTTGTTCGCCCATTGCAGCAGGAACAATTCTGCAGGGCTTGTGCGTGCTCACATGCACCACCCACAGGTCCATCATCTTAGTCACTCTTGAAATGAGCAGTAACAGAACACTAATGACCATCCCTACTTTATGAACAAGTGTTATCTAGCATGCTTTCATTAGGCTGCTAGTTGGGATATTTTACTAATATAAATCGCTTAGCCAAGAAATGACCAGTGCCATCAACAGTTTTACAGCATACGAACAGTACTTCATCTGCTTTAAGATCAGAAAATTAACATCAATCCATCCACAGAGATAAGACAACATATTCCCTTCAAATCACATCTGGTCACTTCCACTTGCTCTCACCGTCTCTTGCACAAGAGCCCAGGGAGTGTAAGTACTCCAGATTTGCTGGTACTAGATTTGGGTTTTTTAACTGATTGCTACAGCATTCCCTCCTTCACTCTCACTTTAGCCATCACACAAAGTACAGTTATAAAGGTTTGCTCTGGAAAAACATTCTAATCATAGGCGTGAGGTATAAACTAAAAAGTTAGCTTGAAGTCTCTCTGTGGCACAGTAATAACATATCGATGGACAAGTCAGGAAAAAATAACAGCTGACGTAAGCAAGAGGAGAAAAAGGAAAAAAACCAACATCTGAAACAGTCTGCCTTGCAACAGCAGCATTACTTCAGCAGTAACCTGGGAGCTTAGGGGAGCTGCTTCAATTGTACTGGGCCTTGATCATGTTCTCACATCCATCACCCACAAAGCTCTTGACAATTAGGCAGCCCTGTGCCTGAAGGAGGTTTCTTAGTTGTGGAAAAGCCAGCTCGGAATTTGAACCTTTCCGGGTCTCCTGAGGAGAGAAGGTCTCTAAAATGTAAATAGTAAATATTTACAGTTACACAAGCCAAAATAATGTGGAGAACAGTGGTCCCTCATAAGGGGAGAAAAGCAAGTGAATAGACCCAAGCTGGTGCTGCTCAGCAGCTCAGAGGTGTTTATCCACGAAAGAAACACTTGTCAGCCAAGAAAAAATACTACCTTGCCATCCATGGGAAATCCTTCCATTTAATCCCTGACAGCAAAGAGCAAAGTGGCTTCTAGGAACTGTCCATTTCCAACACAGCAACAACAGAACTTTCAGGAACTACCCTTGTGAAAGGCTGTGAAAACAAACCCTTCTGAAGATATCTTCATCTGGTCCTCTACCTTGTAGATTAGGATGTCTTAAGAATTTTTACTTGCTAAAAACTAGAACCATTTTTTTTTCATGGGGTTAAGACAGAAAGATATACACAAAAATTAAGCATTTAAGGGAATTAAGCTTTAGGGGCATCTCAAAATTCCAAGCTATGCAGAAGACTCTCTTCAGTCTATTAGCCAACAGACAGCTTCAGTACAGCATTGCTTGCAGTGTTCTCGTCAGTGACAGTGTTCTCATCAGGTTTGTTCAAACACCAGTGCTCAGTTGCAGTCCTGTAGCTCTTGGGAAGCAGTTCTCCTGTAATAGTAGGCTTCCTGACTGCAGCAAGATCCATACTTCTGGCATCTGGCATACCCATGATCTGCAGACCTGCTTGGTCTGGAGCTGGAGGGAGACTTGTAAGCATTTTTATTTTCCAGGCATGCGGGATGCTTTGAACTCCATAAAAGTTTTAGAAACTCCCAAAGGGTGAAGCCTAGTGTTCATCTGCAGTGTGTAAAAGCTCTGTTGAGGCAGAAGGTGAGGCTAGACACAGCTGATGGTCTGCTGAGGCTTGGGACCTTCCATCAGGAACCCGCAGTTTTCAGTAGCCCAGGTGTATGGCTCTCACAGTCTGTGTGACAACCCCTACAGGGGTCACACAAGAGTTCAGTGTGAGAACCAGAGTTGTTCAGCTTTGGAAGGAGGGATGGTAGGAGTAACAGAAGTAACAAGCATCCCACCCTGCCTGGTTCATGAAGCAGAAACCCCCACAACTTGCTTCAGCACAGTTGTTGCATCCACACTATAAGAAATTATCTCTGCTGTAGGCCTGTGTGCCTTTGCATCCTGGTGAGAGCAAGGGGAGGTGACATCCATGGAAAGGCAGCACACAAGCAACGTCCAGCAAAAGCTGCTTTGCTTAATAAAAGCCTGGTGTCTCCACCAGGTCCTTGAGTGCCCTGCCACCGCCGTCTGGGATGGACACGAGGGCATTTCTCTCCTACCTCTCCCAGCTCGGGGCACCTGCCCTGGCAGTGGGCAGTGCTCGGTGGGCACCGCTCGCCAGTCGGGCTCACACAGCCCACACCACGCGGCTGAAGGTGCCCCGAAAAGCTTCTCCCCGGCGAGACGGCGGTGAGGCCACCACCCCGTCCGCTCGGGTGGGGTGTGCGCCCGGGGCCGCCCCGCTGCCGGCAGCAGGTTGAATATTGTAGGTGTGGGCGATTAAAGTGTCGCCGGCACAATGGCGGTCTGTGTCCCATTCTCCACGCCCGGGCTCCTCTTTGGAAAGCGCACACAAGAGGTGACACGGCGCTGGCCCTCGCCATTATCCCGGCGGCATAGCGGCGCGGCCCGCCCCGTTTCCCGGGAAATGGGGCTCCTCCGGCCGCCGCGGGACCACCGCGGCCGCGCACGACTCCGCGACACTCCCACCCCCGCACCGGGGGAGAGGGGCACGGCGACGGGGGACGAAAAGCCGCCGGCGGCGCCCCCGAGGCACTTGTCGGGGACAAGAGCCCCCCGGCCCCGGGCTGCTCCCAGGCAGATCCCCCCCTTCCCCCCCGCGTCGGGGCACCGGCGGCACCGAGCGGGCCGCGGGCGCCGGGGCTGTGCCGGAGCGGGAGGCGGTGCCGCAGCGCCACCGCCCGGGCGGTTCCCGGAACGGCAGCGCCGCCAGGGCAGGGCAGGGCAGGGCAGGGCCGCCGGTCCCGCCGCCAAAGCCGTCCCGTGTCGCCGCTCCTGCACCGCGGCTCTTCCCACCGGCTTCCCGCCTTTCCCCGCCCCTGCACCCCGGCTCTCTCCGCACAGATCCCCCGTGCGAGGCCGCCGGCAGCGGTGAGGAGCCGGATAGCGCCCTCGACGAGCAAACGCCGTGGATATCTGAGGCAGAAGGTGTGCGCGAGATGATGGATAGCTGTAAATTCAAGCCGGGCTAAGATACAAGGACAAATTTAGCCCCTTCAGTCTGTCATTGCCTCAACCAAGCAATGTTTGAAAATTGACCAGATTAAAGCCAAAACTCGCCATAAAGGAAAAATCCAGCTAGGTTTTACACAACTGTACTAAAAATAGTATGCTGTGTTCGTGGGCTTCCAACTCCAGCAGCAGAGTAATCAGTGCTAACAGTGGGTTTTTTCCTTATCTCTTTCACTTGTTTGGTGGGGGTTTTGTTTGTTTTTGTTTGTTCGTTTGTTTTTAAATTTAATTTTATTTTTATTTTTGTCCATGCTTTAGCAAGTGACCACCATTTACTCAGGAATACGAAGCATGGGGTAAAGGATGGAGATGTGCATGCAAATGCACCATGCCTGATAGTTCCTTACAGGGCTTCAACCCATGAAATAGAAATTCCTGTCTGTACTTCAGATTGACTTCTATTTATACTCCAGCAAATTATTATATGCCATGGATAATAACTGTCTGGCTGTAATGCCATGGATAGTAATCCACTGGCTGTAAGTTTTGGAAGGAAAGCTGCTTGTATGTGTCAATACTTATGGAATAAATGTTTAAGAATATTTATGGATATGTTTTCCCTTTTCAAACAACTCATACAAGACACAACAGACTTAATATACATATGAATAGGCCTACATTTGTCAGATGATGTAGCACATCTTTAAAAGTGAAGATGACAGTGATATTTATTGAAAACAATAAATGTGTTTGTGAAAAGTCAGATTTCCAGGAGTATCCCCTCTAGTTCTGCCTATCTTTTATCTTGATGTAGGAAAAACAAAGATCCCTGTGTCCCAAATCAGCTATACCTTCTGTTTTGTATAGATAGACTGACAGGATAATTTTTAGTCACATAAAGGGGTTTAGGGAATTCTGTTTTGCTAGAGGGGGGGAAGTAAGAAAACTTCATCTGCAGTCTCCGAAACCTGGGGAAATATAAAACCAATCCAAGCAACAGCAGATATTATTCAGAAAGGTCTGTAAAGGTCAGAGCAAGACAAACCAGTCCAGTGTTGCCTGAGCACTATTTCATAAAGCAACATGCTTTTTTGTTACACTACATCAATTTCTTGCTGTGTTAGCTGTCATGCCACAGAGACTACTCCTTAAAAATGCGTCAGATAGCATGAGTAGCAAGTAACCACATTACTTGCATTGTTCACAGTATTTGCTTTCTTTCTCCTGATCCCCCGTGTGTAAGGAAAAGAATTAATTAGTAACAACATGGGTCAGCTGTGATTACTCTTACTGTGGTCCACAGTGAATATTCATATACAGGGAATATTCAAAACCAAACAAGACCTCCCCACTGTGTGTGTGAAGAAGCATGTCCCTGACCAGTGGGGGAGAAAGGCAAGCTTACCAGTGGTGGCAGGGCTACAATGCACTCACAGAGCTGCCCGCTCCTCCTATTTTTTTCCCTGGCATTTGACAGGGACATGAGCTACACTTAAGAGTGAAGCAAATACAACACAAATGACCCACAAGAAGGTGGTTTTTTTTCCAACTGTGCTTTTTAATTTCTAGCAGTTGTATAATATTAAGCAACTTCACACCAGACTCCCAGGAAAAATGCTTGCATCAGAATCTCTTGTCTGCTTCTGATGGTGCTGAGTAGGAAAAGAGGGTCTCTCTGCAATCAAGTAAGGGGAGTAAGTGACATCTCTGAGTCTTTCTTCGAGTGGCAACAAAGTTAGATTCAGGTGGGGCATTTTCCTATATGTAGAAGGAGAGTATGATATTTCCATCACGAGGCTGATTCTCGTGGATATTTGCAGATGGGGCTTTGATCCAGCTGATGATGCATCCCACGCATAATGAGTGAGAGAGTTAACAGGAAAGCTGTAGAATTAGAAGAGGCAGCTGAGAAGGAGGGGGCTGCTTTTCACCTCCTTGCTACACTTTTCTGGTGATGTCCCATCTATAGCTGTGTACCAGTGTGGGGGACTGGGGATACTGCACCCTGTACAGCAATGCTGCTGCTGCAGCCCTGCAAGAAGGGGAAAGGCAGGCAAAGCTTGGCTGTCCTGTTGGGTAACCAGGTATGAACCCTCAAATTAAGTGGGTGGGTGTGTCTGTGAGCATCTTTGCCAACAAACTCAATACAGCTGCCAGTTTTCATGCCCTGTGAGACCAAGTTTACTATGATGCTACATCATCTGCTGCAGGGGCCAGGAGAGTAACCTAGGGGAGCACTGCAGCTAGGTGGCTGCTTCAGGAGCTTGATGACTGTCTCATGCAGACATAAATGTGCATCGCCCAGGCCTTTTATTAATGGGTTTGACTTTAAACTCTTCATTTTGATTTGGTGGGTCAGTCTTTTAATGGATTATAGCTAGATTTGCAAATGAACAAAAAATTATCTTGCATTGAAAGAAATGTTGACCTTCCTAGTGCTGATAGGAATAATTAGCTACAGAAGCACTGAGCTGTCATGTCGTGGTGAATGGGTGTCCTGAGCGTGCTGGCCCGCAGGTAGCTTTCTTTTTCCACTGGTATGGCAGTTACTGATCCCAGCTATTTGTAGAAGGGCTCATATGGTCACTGTACTTGTTCATATATGCCTTACTTCGGCAGCATGACCAGCATACCCAGGGAAAGCTCGCTGTGGGAGAATAACCTGGAGTACAAAGACCTCCTGCCCTGACATGTGGCGTCCTCCAGCTGCTGGTGGGATCACAAACCTGTCTGATAGGAGCTAGGGAAAAATGCACAACCTACATCTCTGCCTCTATAGACCTGCTTATGAGCCTCAGGTGTGTACATAACAGCCCCTGCTCTTCTTAAGGGGCCAAAACTGGTCTGAAATGACTGCTGGGGCAGAAGGAACAGTGGTGAAAGTGTATCTCTGGCCTGTGAGCAGGACAGCCATTGCCCCTTCCTGCTGCCAGCCCAGCTGGGTGATGTAACCCTCTCCTTGGCTCCCTGCTTGCATCTCAGCTAAAACCCCATCTCAGCAGTGGGGGAGGAAAGATTTATTTTTTCCCTTACATGAGTGTACTGGCTCTGAGATGCTGAATTCTTCCTCCTGCCTCAAATTTCCTGTGTGACATGGAGTACAGTAGTTAATGACTTGAGAGTTCAGTTTTCCAGCTGTAATGTTTTCCTTTCTTCTGACAAATGTTACAGAAATAGATTCTGTAGTACACACAAAGCATCACACCAGTGCAGTGAATGGGAGTGAGGGGGGCAGATTTTGTAAGTTCTGAGAGATAATAAATTTATTTTTATAACTATACCTCTTGAAAAGTATTTTTTTCATTAATTAAATTCTTGAGTCTTGTAATTTTTGGTCATTGGTGCAATTTTTTTGGGTTAGCAATTTGTTCAGCTGTGAATCATTTTGCCTGTTCTGACCTTCCTTTGGAGGCATCTATTTCTGACCTCATGAACAATGCCTTGGGTGAGAAATGAGAACCTGATAGATCGTGCTGATGTCTTCACAGTTGCCCACCGCTCCTGATATGACATGCGCATGTGTGTTCATGTCACAGTGTTTATCAAAACCTTTGTCTATGATTCAAATTAAGGGATAGATACTTGGTTTGGACTTTTATTTCAAAATAGCTCTGCAGAGTGAAGATGAAACATGGATATTGGGACTGAGAGAAAAATGGTTAAAGCAGGGGTGTGTTGGTATGATGCCTTTGTTGTTTTGAAGACTATTTTTTCATTAACTACAGCATGAGCCTGCACATGGGAAGTTGGTTTCCTTGTCGTGTCATTACCTTCATGCAGAGTGGAGAAATTAAACTTATCAGGGGCATTAACCTCCAGTAAACTGTATTGACCCAGCTACTGTGAGTGTTTGAAGAAAGGCAGCTTTATGCTCTTGTTTCATAACATCCTGTGGAAGTCAGAAATAAAAAGGTGCTTCTAAAAAATCTGATTTAGTTAGGGACACAATATGAGCACTTTGTTTTGTGAAGACAAGACAGAAACACAGGAGACTTTGTCCTGGTCGTGCTGTGCTGTGTCAGTGACGGCTATAATCATTCACTTGATTGGCTCAGCAGGACTATTTATCTCCAGGTATTTCACCACTGGTCAATAGAAGCATCTTAATAAGTGATTTTTTGAAATCAGATAAAAATGTTTTCTTCCACTGCTTTTTGTTTGCAGCTGGTATCTCAGAATGGTCGTATGACTGTAATCACCATGTAAACAACTCATCTTTATACAGCTGGCTTGTATCTCCACTGGAGATACTGCAGCACACACATGACAGTCTTTAACACTATTACTTCACTGGATTTTTATTTAAAGAAAAGCAAGTGTCACATAGGGTTTGCCTTGATGTAGCCTATTACAGAGAGTCTGTATGTAGTGTCTGTAAAACCACCTAGCTCTAGAGAGGTGTGTCTGTGAGTGTAAATGACGTGGCCAATGCCTCTGTTTAAGTGAATGAATTATGATACAGGCAAGACAACACTTTCCAAGGGGTTATGGTTACTTTACAGATCAGCAGTAGTGTAAAACTAGGGCCCTGATCATGCAAGCGTCCTTGTGGTTAAGGGAATCTCTACTAGATGCGCTGAAAGGTGCATGAGGGCTTGTAGGGTCAGTGCCTCAGTTTGCCATAGCTCTGCCTCATATAAAGTAATTAGAGCTTGTCTCTTGGTTGATTTTTTATGAAATAATAAAAGTAGCCTGATTATAAAAGCTTCTAGCATCCTGTGGCTAGGTTTTTAGTGCCCACATACTTACGAGCCTATTGGCATTATTACACAGGCACCTTTAAATTGTAACCTCAAGTCACTTTCAATGATCTAACTTCCTTCAGAGTTCTAAGTTATCTGTATTCAGATTTTTCTCATGTAGCAATGAATCGAGGACTCCTTCCAATGTACTTTTGAAACTATAAAATGAAATCCCCTGAATGCCTGCTAAGCTTAATAGAAAACTGTAAGAGGTCAAAAATATTATTTAAGTAAATAAAATACACTGAATGTAAAAAGCCAGCAGACAAATTTTGGATGCTGAAAGTTAAATTGTCATGGCTGATGTTATTGAAGTGATTCTGCACAGCTTGCTAATGACTAGGTCATTAAGGTTAATGTGTTAATGAAACTTAAAAATTGAGAAAGCCATCCTGAATGAAATAAGGGCTCCCTTCTCTCATGTAAAAACTTTTGTTTTAGGTAGTGTATGTCCAGCTCCAGAGCAAACTAACCTCTGTACAAATAAAGATGGCAGAATGTGATTCTATAAAAATAAAGGCTGTGTTCCAAGAAAATGCCTACATTACACTAAAACAGATGAACGTGGGATGCAGTATTTCTGCAAATCATGTCCCATACATGTTATTGCTGATGAAGTCCAAAATCATTATCCAAAATGCTGTTTGTAAATGTTTTCTGAAACCTAAGTCTGACATTGATAAACGTGGTAAACCTTGGATGCTCTTCAATGAGCTGACTCACAGCAACCTGGCAAGCTCATCCCATCTCCATGGGCTAAATCCCCTTCAGTAACAGTGCAGCAAAAACATTTATAAGTGGACACTTTGACCTAGGCTGAAAACCCTATAGCACTCAGCAATTAAACAGGAAGAAACACAAGTTTAGAAAACAATTTTATTAGACAAATTATTTAGACAAATTATACACAGAAAGCTCTGCCACTTGTAACTGAGGCCTCCAAAAAGTGTTTTGTGTATCTGTATAATAGGCAACACATCAAAATAGGCCTATTTTAAATATCGTACATGGTTAACAGGTTTTTTAATAGCTAAAATCACTGCAACATCTGGTATGTCCCTATGTAGCTTGTTGGAAAAAAATTTTTTTTTTTTTTTTTTTTTTTTTTTTTTTTTTTTTACTCAGAAGTGTGGATGAGTTCATGAATGTTACAAGGGGGAAGCAAGTTGTGCATGCTTTTAGACACTTGCTACCCTGGAAACAAAATGGCCTTTTGCACGATAAGAATTCGTTCTGCCTTACACAGTAGACAATATTTGAAGATTTAGTACAAAAAACAGTGACAGTACAAGATGCTCCCCCAGAACAGAATTAGCATCAAAATAGAATAGATCTGAAGAATATACCTTTTAATTTATCCTAAAGCAAATCACATAGGCTGATTCCTATTAATCCTAGCCAAAGAATGAGTTAGATTAAAATATGTGTATGGTTGCATTTAAAAGAAAACCAAACCAAAAAACTCACAGGATAAACTGCTTGCTTTCTACTTAACCGCATTTTTAGTTTTAAGGATTACAAATTGAAAGCTCTTCCTACGTTTCTAACAGGTAACAGTGTTACTTAAAAAAGCTGGTGCCAAAGTGGGCACTGGTTTTGCTCTCACTGCTGTTCTTTTTCTTACTCTATACAGTTGGCACTAATGTAAAAAATACACAGCTCCTCTAAACCTAACTTAACATAGAAAGGGTTAAAATGAGCGCCTGTTCATATTTTTTTTTCCTTAGAACAATACATTATTATAATTAAGGCCACATCTGTATATCTCAAGGGCTTATTTTTTTTTTCTCTACTAACACCATTATTGTATTGATCAACTGTACTGACTTGGAAAAGGATTTATTAACCTTTGATCTATGTTTAACTTCTCTAGAGCTATATTAGTTGTTCATGAACATGGTATACCTAAGAGAGAGTTCCATTTGTCTAATTAATTAAAAGGAAAATTATCAAGATTAGCCTTATAGAATGCTCAATAGCCAATGCAAAACCTAACCAAAGGAGTTACATCTAGGTACAAATGTTAAATTGCCCTGGATGTTCTAATAAAAAAGTATAAAATATGCTCTGTTGGCAAACGATGCAAGTCAGAATAACATTAAAGCAACCCGTCTTTTCTAAATGAAAAGACACCCTGCACTGTACATCTCTCCTGTATACAACACATTTTTACTAAAGCTTTATTAAATGAATTGCAATAGCAACGGCTGCCATTTTATAGCTATATATACATGTATATATATATACACATACCTTTGTGTATATATGTATATATATATATGTATGAGATACTAATTTATTTAACACAACAGAGGCTTCTGCCATATGATACAGTTTACTGTACATAAGAAAAACTTTTAACACTGTACAATCACATAAAGGTCATATGCACTGTTGCAGTGCAAAAGTAGATTTAACTGTAGTCTTTACTGGCATAGTAATGGCTTTTTGTAATCCTACAAAATTGCATTCTTATATTATGGGGCCTGAATGATCTTTTAACTTCATTTGTTTTCCATTCCTTTTTTTTTTTCTTCTTTTGTCTTTTTGCCTTTTTTTTAAAATTTTTTCCATTTTTTGAACTGCAGGGTTTGCCTTTGGTCCACAGTTAAAAGGACACACAGCAGTGGAGCGCTGACCGGATGCAGCAGAGTACATGAAAAATACTTAAGTTATTGCAATTATAGTAAAAAAAGGTGGTGGGGGAGGAGGAGCAAATGCCCTTCTGTAAAGTAATCCTCAGGGTTTTTCTATGCATGAATCGCTGCACATTTCCTATATTTAAAGTATATGAAAAGCCTGAAGTAACCAAAACCTAACGCGGTGATAAACCAAAGAATAAGTGATTCAAGTAGTAAAGAGAATAAGGGGAGACAGAAGAGACCAGACTGAGAAAGCAGAGAAGAGGAGGAGGAAGAGTTGCTACTAATAATTCTGATTCTTAAATAAAATAAAGGAAAAAAACCCCAAACAACCCAAACAGAAAATAACCCTCAAACAAATAAAAAAACCCCCAAACCACAACCCTCAAAAACAAAAAATAAGGAAAAGAAGAAAGGTTACATCCATGTTAGTCCCACAATATTACAGCTGCTCCTTGCAAAGGGAGTCCTAAATAAGAAACAGTGAAGAAACTTGTTCTGGTGCTCAGATGGAGGTGCCTCGGTCTGGGTCACTACCAATATTCAGACCCAGAGTAGGAGTTGGTTGGTAAGGGATAGATGACATTGTTTTGATGGGGCTTCTGAAAAAGCCACCGTTAGGTGCCCTGTGCCTGAAAGGGCCAGTTCGGTGCTCGGGCACGCTGCCGAAGGAGAAACCCGAAGCGGCTTTAGCAGACAGAGTGCGGCTCAGAGTCTGGATCTGCTCTGGTATGAAGGTGGTTGTGGTGATGTGAGTGTTTCTGAAGTCACTGATTTGCTCCAGTGCCTGACGTGTGGGTAAAGTGTCAATGTCCAGCGGGGTCAAGTCAATCGATGAGGTGGAGAACTGTTTATGGGGACTGTCGTCGTCTGTGCAGAGGCTGTTCACACGCCTGTGGAGGTGCTCCAGGTCGATCTCCTTGTCGTCCTGGGGAATGAGAAAAACAAGAGGCACCACTCACCACCGCCGTTTGTGCTGGATTGAAGTTTCACAGGGTGATCAGAACGGCTCGGGAAGCACAATGCACAATTAACTAGAGCTGGCTGTTGGCTCATGGTGTCTCTGAATGTCACCAGCAAACACCCCGTCACCTGAAGCCAGGGGGGTGAAGCCAAACTGAGGCAGACCCTTACACCACAGCTACCTTCAAACCCTGTATCCAAACAAAAAACCTCAAAGCACCACTGGTAGATTTTCAGGAAAAGCCAGGCTCGGAGCTAGGTGGGTTAGACTAGCAACAGCTGAATAACAGTAAACTGCATAATCTCAAATGCCTGGAATGATGCCAGTTCTTCAACTCCGCAAGGAGAACTAAATTTGGATGTCAACATGGGAGGCTCTGAGGGATCAGGTTGCCATCTTTGTCATCCTCTCAGGATTCAAGGAAGGGCTAGAAACATCTCAGGTTCCTTATTGCCTTTATAATGTAAATTGCGGTATAGAAAAGCTGAACATACAGAGGAAAAATCCAAGTGCTGGTGACTCATTGACATCACACAGAAAGGAGTACACCAGCCGATTTTAAATTACAATGCCAACAGAGGGATTAATTATCTTCTTACCTACAAAGAAGCAGTTCCATCTATTCTGATGGAATTATACTTTTGTGGGTGAGAAGGCGGCCTGATTATTTATCATAATATATCATTGCTCCTCTTACCTCTGTCCCTTTTCCTTCTTAAATCTCTCCTCCCAGAGAACTCAATTAAACAGGTTTGTTTGTTATAATTGAGAATTTAAATGAACAGAAGTTAAAAAAGAGGAGGAAATCCCAGGTGACCCAGTAAATCACCTGTATTGCACATACATATTTCTACTTAACTGCAAAGCTTAATTCAAAGCAGCATTAAGTATACATGTACAGGGGTATTCCCTCAGTCTAGGTTGCACAGCTCATTCAGAACAAAAATCAGTTTCAACTAACCTTAAAATTTACCTTAATCTCTGTGAAATTTACTGGCTCTTCCAGGCCACTAGAAATATCTCACACTCTAGGACCTCACAGAGGATAATTAGGCAGCCGATAGATGTGCACTGATGACTTCCAGCCTTGATTACTGAAATTCAATGACTGGCTTGATCCAGAGCTCCCTGAATCAATGGCAAAACTAGTATACCGAATGGGCTTGAGATCCCTCCTTTGTCTAGGAATGAAGTCAAGCACTCTGAAAAAGTCCACACCTAGAATAAACTGCAGGTGTTCATCTATTTAGCGAAATGGATCACTGAACATTTGCACTGGTACCACGCCGAACACAGAGCCCAACTGGAAGGAGACTGAGAGGCCAGCTCCTCTCTGGGATTTTACCCTCCGAAGGCAAGGGCAGGGAGGCAAACCAGGGGAAAAGGGGCAGGGAACAGGGCATCAGGGATCTCCCAGGGACTGGATGATCACTGACCACAGAGGCTTTGGTTTGAGCTCATCACGGGAAGGAAAAAATGCAGTGCTCATTTCTCGGACTTAGCTTTCTGTCTATAGTTTATTCACATGTGACATAGACATGGATGCACAGAACAACCACACAGGTGACATCAAATCCAAACGCATTCACCAAACGCTCTCTCCTAAAAAATTTGGAGCTGCATATGGATGCAGGAGAACATCAGAAAGCTAAAGAAATATACAGAGGCTCCATTAGCACGTGCAAGTCATGACTATGTCTCTGAGGGACAGTCCTAAATATTTTTCTCTTTTGCTTGGGTTTTGTTTGTTTGTTTTTAATTTTGAAAAAAAAACATACAAACACTTTGTAATTTAAAATGCCAATTGGGAAAAGACTGGAATTTCATAATTTCTGAGCCTCTACAAGTTACTCAAAATAGTCCTCTTTCTTTTACAGAGATGCATTTGGGGCTAGGGTCAGACCAGTGAAAATATATAAGCGGTGATACTCTCCCATGCTTAGCCCACAACCCAATCTCCACCCAACTGATACACCAAAATGAGACCCACTCACAGTAAGATTGTGCATATCTCCATAATATGATCTTTCCTCTTCTCTCTTGTGTGATCAGTAGTGAAATATTCAGCAGTTTTCACATTTAAATTATCATCAGGCTTCAGAGTCAACATCCCATTGAGATTACTGGGGCGGTTCATACTTCTCTCAGAGCTACTGTTTAAGGCTGTCTGCAGACTCAGGCAGACATCATTGAATGGGTTACTTCTGGCACGCGACCGAAATGTTATCTTCGCAACCATAAGACAATTTTTTTCAGTATAAATGCTTGCATTCTGGAGCACAAGATGGCAGCCACCAGGAAAAAGGGTTGGCTTGCTGACCACAAAGTGGCCCAATCTGACCCCCGATTCTGGACTAGTGGCCTGGAAGAGCCAATGGATTTCATGGAAGCTAAAATGAATTTTAAGAAAGTTAGTTAAGATGTATTTCTTGCTGAATGACCCCCACATCCAGGATAATGGGGACATTCAGCACATACGTCCATGTTAAACTCAGTTTTGAGCCAAGCTTTTCAATTTAGCGTTGAGATGCAATTTTAAATGCTAAACTAATGACCATATAGCAAAGATCAAGGAGGCCAAATTATACCATTTGTGGAAAGTATACACTTGAATTTCTCAGCATTCGAAAATTGAAATAGAAATTTTTTAGTTGTATAAAATATCTGTGTGGTTTTTTTGTTTTCCTTTGTTATTGATTTTCCTGTTTTGCATCAGATAAATACAAAGTATGAAGTTCTGAAAGTTTGGATGAACAACAATCAAGTAAATTTTAGGTTTTTAAAATAATTTACCAGTTGAAACTATATGGTTTCCACTCCTGAGAAACCCAATTTAAAGACTAGAGATTCCTTTTTTTTTTTCCTTTTAATAATGGTCCGGTCCAGATCTTGAACAAAAAAAAAAAAAAAAAAAAAGCTTGGGAATTAAAACAGGCAAGAAAAGATTAAACGTATTTTAACATCAGTACCAATGCTGTCTAGTTAGGTAGGGTAATTAATCCTTCCCTAATATACAGCATTAGATTAGCAGGAATAAACACAATGGAGAAACTGCAGAGAAAGCAAGACCACTGCACACAAATTAACAGCAATACCCCACAAGCTACACAGATGTGCCTAAGCTACACAGACAGAAAAGCTATATTTGACATTAAAGCTCATATTTGGGTTCAGCTTTGGGTGTTGCTGCCAGGTTTATTTTAATAAATTGTTTTGTCCCTGATTTTTTTTTTTTAGTATTTTGTAGATGTAAATACTTAATTATAAAGGTAAGAAATTTGGTATAAAGTTGCATAAGGCTCAGATGGCTGGTAAAGGGACAGGTAGGTTACCACAGGAAGGAAAGCATTACACATGCAGGTGTAGAAGCAAACTCATCTCAGATGTAAAATAACATATCTCCCTGTGGCCTCCATCCAAGATTTTCTGAAACAAGTCTGTAGTAGATTTCAGAAATAAGCCTGGCCTGAACCTGAAAAATCTAATGTAGCCTTACTTCCCTGGACTTCAGATGCAATAATGAGAACTGAAGTTCATGGAAGTCTCAAGAGGTCAGTATTTCTGAAAATGGGGACAAGACTCAGCCATTGAGCTTAGGGGATATATTTTTCAAGAAGTAACCAAGAAACCTGGTGAGAATTAGCTGTCACCAATGGGAATAATGAACCAAATATTGATGTATTAATAATGTACTATTCTACAAGTAACAGATGTGTTTTACTCAGAATAGTTGCATATTTATACATCATCAACATATATTTATTTCCATTCAAAGAATTTATTTCTAGAAAGAATAACTTAAAAGGTTTTGAGGAACATAATTTATCTTAAAAAATCAGGAAGCTAATGAAGTATCGCAAAATTTGATTACCCACCCTCTCTAGTGCTATAAAGTCAAGGCAGCAATATTTAGGGTGCATGAAAATTCCCCAGGAGAAATGGAGGGTCTAATACCTCTTTTGATGGAACCCGGGAGCCTTTCCTTTTATTCCACCACGTTTCCAACATTGCAATGAAACAGGATAGGACAATCCCTGCAGCGAGGATGCAGAAAACACCTGCAAAACTTTTTATGTCCAGGGCACCTCCTTTCTGTTTGGTATCCACAGATGAGTAAAGATCACACTGACCGTTCTTCGGCCACCATTTATGCTTCAGTATGTCCATGTCACCATTCTGCTGCAGCTCCAAAATCCTGGAGGGGAAAGCACAGAAGTCAGTGGTTATAGTGGGGCAGTGGATAGCGGCACCTGAGAGTGTGAGGATGGAATCTGACTACTTGCAACCTTCCCATATGTCTTGGAAAGCCAAGAAGCTGATGAACCCAGGCAGACTGATTTAGCCAGAAAAGAAAGCTTGAATATGGGGTTGCCTGTTAGACTGAGCACATAGATATCCATATTCTACTCTAGATACAGGAAAGCACACATGACTCTCTCTTGTCTTCTTTTAACAACCTTAATGAAAAGACTTTACTTCATATACCGTATTTTCTTAATTGGCTTTCACTACAGACTATGTCACTAGACTTTTGTAGTGCATTATATATTTGACAATATTTTGCATTTTAATCACTGGAGAAGAGACATTTCAATTAAAAGACTCCCCAGACCAGAAGGAAAATACAGTCCAGACGGACCACAAGTTACACTTTATTATAAATTGATCCTCATCAGGTTACCTACTTGCTGCTTTGGAGAGAGAGAACAAAGCCATCTTATTACAGTCAGTGGTGACCTAAACTAATCTTGCTTAATGTGAGAGTGTGACCCGATGATAAGTGATTCCACAGGAAGGTTCCTTGCTGTGGAATTCACTTGTCCTCGGACCTACATATCCAGCCCATGAAGATTTACTGGGCAGCTTGCAAGGACAATGCACTTAACTAGACTTCCTGTGGGATGAGCAGTTTGAGAAATGGGAATTTTATTTGTAAGAAGATTTTCATATTTAGTTCATTTATTCCTGAGGAGAGTGTTTTTTTTAAAAACATCCAGAAATGACTAGAGTAACAGCTGGGTGTCTCTGGTTATCCAAAATAAAAAATTCAATGATCACATCTAAAAAGAGTAAAACAGAGGGAATGTTTTCCTTCGTATAATAAATTTGTTTTTCATTTCAGTGTTGGAAGACAAACAATTACTTGCGCAATCATTTGACACAGCATGCAAAGAAATCCAAGTGCACACAAACCAGCAGAGGTCTGGGATGTTGCTGCCAGAGACTGTACTGCATCAGAGGGGGAAGAAAAGCTGTCCTACTGTCTCAGGGCTACCCTAACAGCTCAATACAGTGGTCTACATCATCAGCCTTGAAAGGGAGTTTGAATGCACCTTGGAAGCACAGAGCAACTGCTCTATACAGAATTTACTCAGTCTCCCATGCTGCTTGAATAGGCAGTCGTGTCAGTGAAGTCACGTAATTTTCTGTGGCACATCCAAATGACCATATATTTATGCTGTGGTCCTACCAGGAATGGGAGACCTGACACAGCCACCAGGGGCTGAAATCTCAGCACAGCTCTGTAATAAGCTTCCACTTCCTACCTAGTAGTACAACTGGTGCCTGAGATCCTCACCTGTTCAGAGGGGAACTGCTTGTTTACCTCTGTGCTGTACCAAAGGGAACAGTGCCCTCAAGGAACAGATCACAGGCAATACACGTCCTTGGAGATGCCAGGATCACCTTGTTCGTATAGCTTTGTGTTTATAAGAAGTGGGACAAATTCTGTGCAGTGCCTGCTGACACTATATCGCTGAAGGTCCAGCCCTGGAGAGGGGCAAACAAGAACACAGTTGCCTGGGCTATATTTTGAATTCTCCCAAACTCAGAGCCAACCTGGGGAAACCTCATCCTGAAGCTTCCTGAGGCAGCAGGGATGTGTCAAGGTTGGGAGAATTCTCCATTCTGTTACAAGAGACAGAGTAGCTGTTATGAGACATCCATGTTCGGAGGAGCTTTGGAGGCATGTGGACCATACACAGGAGTGCTGTCATTGCTGCCTACAGCTGCCTATTGGGAGTGTGTAGAGAAGCTGAAGCTAGACCCAGTGACAGGAAGAGATGCAACTGGGATAAACCAGAAGATAAGAAATTCCAACTAGATAAGAGAAGAATGGGAGAGGTCAAACACTGGAACAGAGGATTTATGGCACCACCACCCTTGACAACATTCAAAGACCCACTGGGAAAGACCCAGAGCAAACTGACCTAACTGGACCTGCTCTGATCAGAGGGCTGGACTGGAGACCAGATTACTGCTCTGCAACTGCAAACACAGTCCATATGCTACCCTCTATCATGGCATACAATCCTTACAGAAAGAACTCACCATAATCCTGGTTCCTGCTGCCCTAGAATCCTGTAATAGGATTTAGGTGAGCATTTTGCCCAAATATGCCAGTCTGACAGGTTAGCAGGAGCAGATAGTAAGCACAAACAGAACCTTTTCGTATAAGTTCTTGTGGAATAACAGTAGATTAATTTTCAATGCCTAATCCAAACATACGTGGTTTTATATTTAGGAATTACTGCACTATCTACACAAGGCAGTAACAGAACAACATCCATGGGGCTTATTTCTTCCAGCAGTGGCTGTAATCCCTGAGCAGGACTATTTTCTCTGTTTTATTCAGTCAGGAATAGAATGAACCATCCAAATGATTGCTCTATTCTCATTAATTAAATGATTCTTCACTTGTCAGTATAATTCTTGATTACACAAGACATCTTTTTAACAAAAGACATTTGCATAAAAACACTGAGCTTTGGCTTGTTCCTTAATGGAGATTTATTCCTAATTGTACTCCTGGTAATTATTGGCAATTTTCTTTATGGATGTAACATATAGTTCAATTATTTAAAGGAAAACATAAAAAAAGCAGCAGAAACCAGTGATAGTAATGGTATCATTAAACGGAAAAGCTTGAGAAGTCAAAAGCTTATAATGAAGCCTTGTAAAACTGCAGCTTAAAACAGATGTTGAGGGATAAAATATATATCAACAGAAATGATAAGAGCACGAATATCTAACTCTATTAATGTGATGCAGAGAACAAGGAAGATCATGCTTCTCTTAGACTTCGCAAACACTTTGTTCTGAATTCACCTGTCTGCGGAACTAAAATAATAGTTAACATACTAAGAAGATTTAACACTTCTGACCTGTTTCTAGTTATGAAACTTCCTATTTTAGTAGCTCATTTTCATAAACAAAAATTGTACTTTAATGAAAATGCCAGGAAAAACACAGGAGGATGGGAGGATAGCACACGAGTACTGCTATCCCTGAGTGCTGCAGGAGCCTCCCACACGATGGCACTCTTTCCATAAAAATATGTGATTTTGCCGCAGCTCCTGGTGGGTGCCCTGATACACTCTAATCAGATGTACCTGTTGGGTGGCAGACACTACAATCAGTTTGATATTTGATTTTCAAATTTAATAAATGACTAAAGTAATAATGCATTAACTAAATGCTCTGAATGATAATGATGTTCTAATGCTATAATTCCAGCAAGTGCCTCTTTTTCCAAGTCCCAGATGTTTAAAACAACTTTTTCCTCGAGAGACTTGGCTCCTTTGAGCCTGCTGTATTGGTGTAGAGTAGTATTGCAACACATAAGCCAGTAGAAAGAGTGGTGGAAAGTATTAAGTAGGAGGCAGGAGTTCCTGCTGTTTCAAAATACCACAGTCTCAAAAGGCTTACAAAAGAAGTCTATATATTGAAACAATCTGATTTGTCCAAAAAATACCATGACCTCTGAAACTTGCTTATGGATAGAGTGTAGATCTTAATATATTTTTCTTTAGCAGGGTAATGTTAGAGTAACATTTTTCAAGGCAATGACGTAAATTTATCGAGCTGCACAAAAGAAAATGTCTGCATGCAGTTTAATGGATTTGGCTCTGAATTCACAGTGCCAAGTGATGTCTAGAGGATAGAAACATAGAAAACTAAACTGCCTGTGGTTTCTAAATCTAACAGGGATGTGAACAAATCCTACTGAATCAATGGGAATAGGGCTGGATTCCACTCACTAACTACATACTTCTCTGCTGGCAGTGAAATGTGATCACTCCTCCAAAATACCCACAGATAAAAAGCTCCCAGCCTAATATGTGCAAGGTGTCACAAATGCTACACAATTGAGACTTCTGTGACAACACTTTTTTTGATGTAATTTTATTCTGAGCTATCAGTAGTGAGCAAAAGATACGACAGGACACTTACAATGCTATCAGAAATGCCAGTGCATGTTCTGGGATGTCAGAGGTTACTGAATATCAGCTTCCTGCACCAGGAACATGTTATCCAGAGGGATAACTTCACCATTGGCACTGATGGGGAAGAGGAGATGATGAGGCGCTATTCTGTCCCTAGTCAGAAGATCAGGGTGCAGTAGAGAGCAGATGCGCAGAGTTGTGTGATGAATGCCCACCGTCGAAAGGGGGAGAAAAAGTAAATTAAAAATAATAAAAAAAAAAGAACAAAAGAAGTGGCTATATTGGTATACCTTAGTGGGCTGTGCCTTGGGGGTCTGAGCCAAGGTCCCAGGCCTTGTGCTTGCTCCCAGGGGGCTCCTGGGAAACTGCTGTGGATTGCATTTGGGAGCACTTGGTACTTGCAGATGGGGCCAGGTGGTTACAAGACCTCTAGTAGCTTCTGCAGTGGATAGCCAAGAGTCAAATTCCTCGGGCAAAACCTCTTCACTGGAGTTTTTCTAACAAAAATCTGGTATAAAGTTTTTGCAGAATTTGGTTTTCCTCTTCAAATAAGATATAAAACTAAGCATCCTTCAGTTATCAAAGTAGACAAGTAGGAACCCACAAGGAAAATTTGTGGTTTTGTTTTTTTTTTATTTCAGTGAAGCAACTGCCTAATCTTTCTTATTCACTGCAATATCTGGAGTGATGCCAACTCCTATTGCATCTCCCATTGCATCTCCCAGAGCAAGCTTTAGGTTTTGGCAAAGCAGCTTTCACCAGTGCCACCTGGAAGGCTGGCTCAGGGCTTTGGTGCCAGAGAGGGATGGCTGCTGCCCAGCCTGGATTGCTGCCTCTTGACAGGGAAAGAGGTAGTCCCAGACATGGGGAAGGAAATGGGAAATAAGAATGGAAATAAGAATAGGCAAGTCCTCCTGGAGACAGGACTCTTGGGGTCCTTTCCATCTCCTCCCCCACCAGTGGCACCTCATCGTCTCACTGAGACCTGATGAATTTTCATATTTTGCCCTTATCCTTGAGGCCTTGAGGGAAACACATGTTGATGCTCAAAGCCTTGACTTTTATGCTATAAATCATGTTTGCATCATATTTCAGCAGGAAAAGCATGTGTGAGAAGGTGTAGGGCAGAAGTCATTGTTCCCAGGTGAAAGAAAGAGGGGAGCAGTGCCAGTGCCTGCTCCTGGGTGGACTGAGGTGATGCTAGGAGAGCTTGCCAGATGAGCCAAACACCCAGAGGCAGAGAGATCATTGCTATTCCAGTCCTTTCTTTAACTACAGATCTTGATATCTGTGAGAATTTTTAGGTTTGAAGAGACTGTTTTCTGTGTGTGGATTTTTTTTTAAGCCAGCTTTTTAATGAGCTGCCAATCACGGGCTCCATGAGAGGAAATTTTTCGTGCCAGCCAAATGCTGCCAGATTAGACGAAGCGGTGTTCCCTCTCCACCCATTCCCACCACTTAACCCAGCAAAAGAGTGCCCTTGGGTCCAGCTGCAAAGCCTGTTTTATGGCAGAGACTCCAAGCAGATTTAAACCCAACTAGCTTGTGGCCCATGAAGGCAGGCAGGTGGTCGTCTTCTGATCTGCCCTTCAGCAGTGCTCGGCATCACAGTGCTGTCACTAGGAAGTCAGTGCACAGAAACAAGGATAAGCATCTCACCTTCTAGAGATAGAAGAAGCAGCAGTAAACCAGAAGCTGCTGTTCAGCATTAAGGATTTGCATATCAAACAATATTAAAAGAGAGAAAGCAGTTGACCTTCTGTTTTGCTCAGCAACAAACCATTAGCTTCTAAAGATGCAGCACTCATGACTCAGATCCCATAAATTAGTATCACTTTATTCAATTTAGTGAACTTCTTCTTACTTAAATCTTTTTGAACTTACATGGACACTCTCTCAAATACAGAGGGCTAACCTTAAAAGAAATGGCATCTGCAGTAATAAGAAATGAGATATTAACTCTGTTATATGACTGGTGGAATTTTATGAGGACAGCTCTACAATAATTTTTTTCAAGCTGCACAGCTTTGCTGAGTACATACGAACAATTCAGAAACATAGATAAAGATGAAAATCAAGTTAATAAAGACCTTCTGCTTACTTTTTATATCGAAAAATAGAGGTGAGCTTTACTGGCCTTTCATTGTGAAGAACTTTTCTGCTCAGGAGAAAGCAGCAATAAAAGTATTAGTACCTATTTATAAATCCCAAATGACAAGAGAACATCTACAGACAGCTACATAAATATCATGAGTTCATTAAGCTCAGTGCTGTTATGGTAAACACCAAATTAATTCATTATGGTGAGTCACGGTACACCGCCAACCTTATTAAAACAAAGAAATGTACTTTCAAGGTACATTGGTTCCCGTACACTACCCATATTCCAGTCCTCTTTTAGAAAATTACTTGAGAAATGATACTTACTAAGCTTTATAAAAAATTCAGTACTTCATGGCCACATGAACAGCCGGGACCTAATTTTTCTCTTGCTTTCATTACCATAAGCCAGAAGCAAGTACAGGGACAGCTCATGGAGTCTGCAGAAGAGCAAAGCAGACTTTGATGCTCTCCCCTCAACTAGGACAGCTCTGTACTCACTCTCCCTGGTCTGCACCAAGAAAAGCATCTTGCTAACTGCCCATGTTTCCAACACTGTCTCCAAGATTCAAAGATCAGGTGTGATGTGTGTGACTGCCATAGAATGGAGATAGTGCTCATTCCTAAAATTACACTTTCTTCAAACTATCCCCTACAATAGTTCTTGTGAACACCAGAGGCAGTCAGAAATGATATTGTGGCTATGTGTGAGTAGACTGTATGAATACACATATACAACTTAAGGACTTGAGTTGCAGGTCCCAAGCAGTGTGTAAGTAAATCAGTAGCTCCTTTCATAACTGTAATAATTGATAATTGCACACAAAACCAGGAAACCTAAATGTCCAAAGTCATCAGGATTTTCATCATTAACTTACAGACAGCAGAACCCAACATAGAGCACACCTGGGAACCCCAGCCCTTCTGGATAGGCTGTGAAAAAGGCATGGCATTTTTCTGAATCAGGATACCTAGACTAGCCCAAGATGGAAAGCTTGAAAAGTGCCTTTTCAGTCACCACATATTTCTTAGATGTCTTCTCCCCAAAAATCTCACCTCACTGAACATTTCCTCCAGCGTCACTTGTCAGCTGACCCCTGCCTGAGCAGCCCTGTGGTTAACAAGCCATGTAAATAACCATTCTCCTGCTTAGCAGCAGAAAGAAAACAGTTGAAAAAACCACTTTAGTTTGACTTTGTTATTGTTTTTTTTCCATGAGTGAGATGCAAACAGACAGTTATTAGGCTCAATTACTATTTCATCTAGTGCATTCTCAGATTTTTTTGGACACAAAGCAATAAATCAAACACTGAAAGTTTTCATTAAGAAAACATCAAAATGAAATACTAAAATATTTGTCTTTTAAGGAATTATTATTTAGTTAGATCATAGGGAATAACTTTAACTAATCTGTTTAGATCATCTGCTGCTGTCCTGTCAGAAGGATAAATAAATCAGTTCACTGACCTAATGTAGCACTGAACGAACCCACAAGTCTTGTCTTCAGCTGAGAAGGAATTGCCTTAGAAATCAAATTATTAACATGATTAATCTTAAGAGTTGCAGTGACTAGTGAACTTCAATTTTTTTATGTTGTACATGTTTATGCCACCTTTAAAAGTCAAGCACTTATTATAGCTATGACAATATGGTATTTGCTAATATCAAAATTGGACTCCAGCGAATCGACAACAGGCAGAATGAAAGCAAGCCAAAGAGACGCAAGAGAACTGAAAAGGAAAAGACAGTAAGTCCCACAGAGACCCAGAGCATATCTGCAGTCAGAAAGGCAACACCTTGGGTGGTCTTTGAAAATGTCAGCATCATCCTTAAGCACACTGTGATATTTGGGTTATTGGGTGCAGGAAAAGATCTTTCATTTTAGTGTAAGAACCTGGAAATTATCATCTTAGCTTGGAGTCATGCTTTGGGCAGTGCAAAGCCTCACACTATACAAACTACCTACATCCACATTTTGAGAAATACAAGACACATCAGTTACACTAAGTCCTGTTAACTGACAGTCTAGCATATCTCTTTTATGAAAGTAAGAGATCTAGGTGGCACTTGCATATTTGACATTTATTTGCTATATACCTAAGCAAAAATGACAAAAGATATTTTGTTATGATGGTTCTCTCAAAATATATAGCCAATGATTCTCTCATGTTTTAAACTGTTTGTACAGGGCTTTTAAGACAAAAAAACCTAAAACCAAAATCTTCAAGATTTTCTTTTTGATAGTGTTTAAATGCATGATTTACATAGCTTGATTTAAATATCATAATTTGGATTAGAAAGACCTCAAATCAATAGCTTAAAGCTATTTCCAAGGTGAACAGAATTGTTGATAGAATAGGAGAAGCTAGACAGATAAATACAGAGTCTGAAGATCAAATCACAGTAATACGCTTTGTGTCTGAAATTTGACATTTAAAAATATCTCAAATGCTTTTATCTTGGTCCTTGGTTACAGCTGTGAAAGCTTCCCAGATTCATTCCCATCCAGGGTTTTAAACACATTGAAGTTTGAAACCAGTACTTCTGTACATCAACACTGTAATAAACAACCTTATAGATTAACATTATACTGAGGAGAGCCCTCTCCAGAAAACCCTTTGGACAACGAAAGTGAAAATGTTTAAGATTATTGTATATTATTGCCTTAAAATATATTATTGCTTCAAAATTTAATTAATTACTTTGATTTGCACTCTCAAGCAAATCCATTTCATAGAGGAACCGTTTCTAGAGACACCTCCAAAATATGTTCTTTCTTTAAAGCCTATCTCAGATCATATAAATACTCTTCAAATATTTACATCAGTATAGTGCTATCTGGGGAAGCCTAAGGAATAGCCACAATTTTGCCTTAGAAAATTATGAGACCTTGCCAAATTTACTGGAGATACTGAAGAGTGGATTGGACCACACTTAAAAAAAATAATATTTCTTATTTCACACCTTGAGGTTTGAGGAATTCTACTCCTGCTCTTCAGTCTAAACTTGTGTCAAACCAGACTTCTGACACAAGCCTGGCCCAAGTTACAAACCGATTTGCCTGAGATGGGTGCCCTGGATATATTATATTGCCTAGGGCACCTCGGCTGGTCTGGGGCTCGCTCTGCCTACTTTCCCTTCTAATATGCATCAGGTAAGCCTTCCTCAAAGACATGAGATCATAAATTTCTCTACTTTGATGAGCATTCACATTTTTTAACATCCCTCCAAGGAGGGCTTTAACCTGTCTTAAAAAGAAAATTATGAAAGACAAGATAGTACAACTTTGCAAGCAAGAAGCTGCCTGACTGCTGCGCTATGGTCGATCTGTGCACAGCACTAACTGCGCTGTGTTGCTGCTCCCTTTTGTAACCATGTTGCTCTTACGTATGGGGAGATAAGGTAGGAACTGGTGTAGTTTCTCTTCTTCACCAGACTTAGCGATCACTTTCAATAACGCATCAGCGTGTCACGCTGACACCTCTGCGTATGCAGGTTTTGTGCCAGCGGGAGAACATACTGGCCATCAAAGCACCTTTCTGTGCTCTTGCAGGGCTACCAGCAATGCAGAGAGATGAAGAAGCCTGGCAGAGAAACCCTGCTAGCTACTGGTGGTTATAAAAGTTAATAATTGATGATTTATTGCCCACCTTCCACTGCAGTGTGTGTCCTGGGGGGTTGCAGTCTACCTTGCATGATAGGAATCAGGGCTTTAAGCAGCACGGTGTTTACTCGAAGGATTCACACTACCTGAGATTTCCATGTTATGAAGAAGTGTCTCGATAAGAACCAAGTGCCATTCAATCCAGATAACAATCTGCAGGAGGACTGAGTGTTTATTCTGTTAATAAAGGCATCTCCATAGTAATGCTGCAGTTTTTCAAGAGTCTGTGTTCTTGTCTCACAAACTTTGCCTAATCAGGTCCTCTGGTCCCTTCTGCATTGCAATAAGCAAGGGCTGTCTTCACCTGTTTGTGATGTTAATTTTTAAATTGATTTTATTTCTTCAGGATTTTAGTGCTTTGGAACAGGGCAGAACAATCCAAACCTACCATTACTTTTGCTGCTGAAGAAAGCAGAGCAGAAAGGAACCAGGGGGAGGATCTGAAGTTTCGCATTTCACCTCATACCTTTTTCCCCCTCAAATCTAGGCCCATATTATTCACACAAACTTGAGGGATGTCTGTTCTGTGCAAAACAAGTTTGTTAGACAAAACATGCAAGCCTATAAAGGCACTAGAATACCTAAATCTTCTGTCAGAAATTTCAGCCCAGACAGAAGCAGGAGGAAATAACTGCTTTTCTTTGCAGCCGATCTATCCAGATCAAAACTGAGACTTTTACATAAAGTAGAATAATATTCAATTCTTGCCACCTGCAAGGACATACCCCTCTAGTGGCCTTTATTTCTAATATTTCATATTGGAGCATCCAAATTTTTGATTCAACAGCAAACATACAGAAGCATGTTAGAAATTATGTAACCATGAAAAGTTTCAAAGGATAATCTTAAAATTAATTCTTAAATTGAACATTAAAAAAAAATCAGCTTCCTGACAGAGCAATATACAATCTAAATATTTTTTAAAACTCAGAATGATTTTGAAACATTTGATATTGTAATAAGACTTAGTGATTTTCATTATGAACCCTGTCTTCGTTCACTGCATATCTTGATTATCAAAGTCCACATGGTTAAATCAAGTAATTTCCTTACATTTTATTCTTAAAAGTAAGCAAAATTTCTGTATGTAGTTTTTCAGTCTTGGAACTCCTAATTGTTTCTCAGTGTTTGAGGGGTTTCTATGTCTTTAGAGGTGTGGGTTTTCCCCCCCCCACCAATCTGTTGGTAACTGACCTGAACATTATCTTCTATTCAGCTCAGGGGAATAGGAGAAAGGAAACATAAGCTTGCATAGCAATGACAGCAGACATCACTTGTGTCCTAAAAGTGTTTTACAGCTTGACCAAGCAAATCTTCAATTACAGCAGATGCCTTGGAGCAAAAATCTTTCATAGTCAGCCAGACCAGATAATGGGCTCATTTGCCCTCTGTTATTGTACCTACAGTCACTTCTTTCATAAAATTATTAATCCTACTTGCAGTTTTGCAATTTCTACCATGGAAACCTCAGAGGAGGAACCTTAGGAGCAAATAAATGAACCTTTCCCTCCTTCTCCCTTTACTCCCTCTCCAGTAGACACAGCTCATGAAGCAACTTTCCACAGGGACCACTGAGCTGCGTTTGCTCATTGTCTCATGACGCTGTGCCACAGCTGACTGGCATGGTTCACTACTACTGACAGAGGGCAATGCCAGGATTTGCTGTGTAACATTAAAAAGCACATCCCATCGTTTTCCTGTGCACTGTGCCAGATAAACTGTGGTTGAAAGAAATAACCCCAGAAATAAAATGTGAGGAACTCCCAGGTGCTTTCTATCATCTTCCCTCTGCAGAATGCCAATGGCTTTATAGGAAATTTAACAATTTTATAGCATAGGTCAAAACCAAGCAACTTGGCACTGAGATTCAATTTGGATAAGCCCATGAGCCTGCTCAGTTGATCTGTGCATATCTTTTTCAAGACCAAGGACATGAGGGCAAATTCTGCAGCTCTTTTTCATACAGTAGGGAAGTGAGCTCCTTTCTGCTGGCAGAGGCAGATCCGAGAGCTTGGTGAGGGCTCCTGTTGCTGTTATGCTGCTTGTTGCACAGCTCAGAGCATGGGGCAAGTTTGGTGAAATTCAGGTTCCATCATCCCTAGTAAGGAGAGTCAGATGTAGAGTAGGTGCAATCAGATGTAGAGTTTAGAGGAGAGACAAGAAAAGGGGAGACATTAAAAAAAGTCACCCAAGTTTAGAGGAAGAATCAAGACCATGCCAACTTCTCTTGAAAAAGTTGTCTGGCAGAAGAGGTGGGAGCATGAATGGCGGGGTATTCTCAACCCTGATTTCCCAATTCCAGAAAGTAAAAGTTTATTTGTGGGAGGGCAAAGGAGGATATTAACAGGTTTTTATTTTTATCCATCCAGTTCACCTTTCTCTGCCTCTGTGTCAGACTGAAAATTAGGACTCCACCAAATGGCCCTGTCGCCATCCTGCAAATTCACAGCTGCAGAAGATGACACACAGTAAATCACTGTCCTCTCACTGAGAGCTGCCATAAATAATGCCACAGGAGTTTCCCCCCTGCAACCAGCAGCTGCCTGCAACTGCTGGGCACAAAGCTGTAACGCAGCCCCCAGGTAGGGAACAGAGAGAAGGTAAAACAGAACAGTCTGGAAAATAAGATCCTGGCATTTATCATCGTGTTAACTTGTAAGCTTTAAAAATATTTGTCTCTTCTACAGAATTTCTATATAAGTTGTCATAACTTCAGACAAATTTCAGGAATACTCTATGTTAGTTTTTTAAACATACCTAATCTTAAAAGATTTTCATTAACAAGTTTTACCACTCTGCCTGTACAGAGAAGAAAGCTGAGTCTGAGTCAGAGACCACGATCAAACCTTAGGTGTGGGGTGAAAGCAGTGGCTGAACCCAGTCCCTGCTTTCTCTGTTCCTTTTTGCAGTTGGTATATTTATTTGTTTTCCTAAGAGAAGTCTAGGGCAAAAGAGAAGGCAAGGAAAAGAGCAGTTTGGAAGGCTACATTGACAGGTAGAAAAGGCTGAAGACGTGAAAGTGCATTAGCCATGACTTCCCCAGCAAGCAGCTGGCTTACTCTATTGCTCAGTCTCTACATCAATGACAGCTTTGAAGGCTTAGCCTCTCTCTCACAGGCATTTCCCAAACATGGGAACAACCTTAGGGTTACCAGCAGGGCCAAGCTCTGGGCAGGACTGGCCCACAGGGAAACTCCAAAGCACTGATCTGTAGAGAACTGGAAGGGACATGGACTTCATGGCAGCTGGGCAATATCACAGCCCCTCTCCAGCTCTGGAGGGATTAGAGCAGCACCAGTGGGCAGGGACATAAGGGGGTGATGGAAGAAGGGATGAGATCCTTCTTTACATTGCCAGCAAAGCTGTAACATTTCCCTGCCCTTTACAGCACCACTTGGCACGTCAAAGCTCTGCACCATTCACACCTTGGATAACACACTATCCATAACTATCATTTCTTCACCTAATTTGGGTCAGACAAGCTCCAGGGGATACTTCTCTCCCTGGGAGCACTTCACTGAAGAGAGAGATCAAGGATATGTATTGCAGTACATCTCATGGACGCTGCCTGCAGATGGGGGTAAATAGCTAAAATTCTAAGGTAATGTCAGATTCATTCCTATCCTGTTTGGGAAAAGTAGGAGCAGGGGCTTTTTCCAGTTCTGTAAATACATATTATATAAATACATAAATAAAGATATATTCAAACACTGACAATTGGTTAAAAAAAAATGCTAGGAACATTCAGATATGAAGATAAGGCCATGAATGACTGTGGAGATTATGATGATAGAGGGAGCTTTACATGGAGATTATTGTGTGGATATTTGGGGTTGAGCATATTCCAATGCAATTTCATGTTGCTATTTGGTTTTTTTGTTTTGCTTTTTTAAAAAATTTTTATTTTTTAGACTAGTTTCTAATTCTGATTTAAATTATAAACTAAGAAGACTAGTGTTGTTTTTTCTTCCAGTCCTCCCTTTTTGTTTGCATTTCAGATCAAACTGGATATTCTGATCCAGTTTCTCAGAGAGCAAGACGCACACTCAGGATGTAGGCAAACTGGGCTTCTATCCTGCTTGCCTAATTCAAAGCAGGGACTGGAAGTGAAATCACCTTTATAACAGGGATTATAAGGTAGAGAATTCATGACAGTGACAGCAATAAGAGTCTCTTGCCCCTGCAAGTAAATCTCTAGCTTAGGAAACTATTGCAGGGAGCAGGAAAATCAGATACAGGAACATGCCTGCATTAAGGAAATCTTAATGCAGGCAGGTTGGAAAAAACAGATACTGAAGCTTAGGTTTTTTTTTTTTTTTTTTTTTTT
>NW_016690276.1:292810-392434 GCF_001604755.1 Lepidothrix coronata | reverse complement strand
ATCTACAAGAGAAGTCAAGTTTTACTTCTTTTCCTGATGGATAAGCTCCTTAAGACTGTGCACATATTTGCAAATTGAATTAATATTTAACACTGTATACCTGATTTTTTTAATTTATTTTTACTGAAAGCTTTGAGTTTAACCAGGTTTTAAGTGAAACCTTTTAGAGTTCAGAAGGAAGTTCAAAGTTACAGCTTGTTCTTTGATTATTTTTCTTAAATAAACAAAGCAAAGAACAAATGCCAAGTGAAGACTCACCAGCTGATAGGGGAGTTCAGTAGAAATAGAGATTCACATTTAATTTTAAAATAATTTTTAGGACACACTGTGTTTGCGAGGGTTTTTTTGTGATTTTTGCTCAGAGGACACAAACCTGGTTTGCATTTGCGACTATTACCTGTCTTCCCAGTCCTGTGCATGGCCCTGGGGCTAGAAAGAGAAAAGTGGCCACAGTAACAGTGGGTTCTGGAATACCTGAGCTTTGCTTGTCTGCTTAGATTTTTAAGTCAGAAGAAGGGCTCTGCTTTCAAGGGAGAGATTAAGATCACAGGCTTACTTGAAGTCTAAACACATGGAGAAATCTCCATGGCTCCTTGGACACACTGATCCTTTGCATTGGCAGCATGTTCAAGTCTCCTAATAAAGCCTTTTCACTAAAGTACGTGCTGAGAAAGGCCAAACAAAATTTCAGGTTTGCATTTTGTTAGCTGTTCACTACTTGCAGTCTGCCTTGCTGTGGGGTAGAACTGCCACAGTATCACCCTAAGATGCTTGAACACCAGAGAGGAAAATGAAAAATGAATTTCCTTTTCCTTAAATGTATTTCTTTTGAAAAGCCAGTATCTGTTTTTGGGTCTCCGATTCACAGCTTTGGGGTGTGCAGTGTTTTAGACCACCACTATTTCTCTTCAGCTTGCAAATATGGGGGATGTAATACAGCCCTGTTTACCTCATAATATCAATTGCCTTCTGCTTTATAGATCACAGATTAAAAATGAGGCAAAATAGGTCATACACAAAGCTAAGAGAGGTTAGAAGACAAATGAGCTGAGGCTAAGACAAGCAATCCTATATGTAGGAAAGAGATGCAAAGATGGGACATGAGTGGAGACTGCAAATACCTGGCAGACAGCAGAGCATCTATCAGGAGGTGATTTGGCTGGTAGAGATAATTGAGTGGCTGAGCTGAGACAGGATGTTTAATAAAGGCCACCCACAACAGGGGAAGGAAATCCTGGTAGAGGACAGGAACCTTTGGCACTAATCCTGGAAAAATCTCCCTTACCTGAGGGAGATGTCCCCAGGTTGGGAGGCTGGGCACACTACGGAGGCATGGTGCTTGCAGGGTCAACAGCAAATCTTTCCCTAACCAGGGCTCATGGACCCATGGACATCCAGTGTTTAATTCACTGTCAAGGAGATGTTGACCTCCTGTGCCTTATTGCAGCTGCTCTCCACAATTAAAGGTTTAGTGGAGGGGATGGGGTTGTCAAGCTGATTGACCTCATTCAGCTGGAGAGGGAATGGTGACAACATGGGTAAGTAGCCAAGGAAGGTAAATGGGATAATTTTAGTCTCCCTGCCTTCTATCGCAGTAAATTATGTATGAGGGCTTTTATGGCAGTCTGATAAAAACCAGTTACCTGGTAAGTGGCACTGGAGAGACAGGTGCTCATGAGCTCCACAGAGACATGTAAAAATGGCACATAGCTTGTTAGTCACTGGGCCTTAAAATGTAATGAATTTAATTTCTTTTCATACTGACACAGAGCACATAACATCAGCACATTATCTTCCAAGATGAGAATTTCAGGCAGTATTTTTCAAAGCAGCTAAATAACATGAGCATCTCAGGCTTTTGCAAAAATACACCATAGGTTTGGGCAATTTTACCTTTCTTGGCACATCATAAACACGACCCAGTCTATCTCTAATCACTAGAACAAGCTCTGCCTGTCACTGAATCACTGACTATTTTGTATGTCACTATATTGCAGCCAGCAGAGTGGCAGCAGATTTGGGGAACAGAAGCACCTCAAAGGGAGTGCAACTAGATCACAGGGAGAACATGTTATAACATTTCCTCATGTGCAGATGCTGTTTAAAGAGAGACAAACATTTCTTGTGCAAGAGTTTTTTGCTTTGGTATAATATGAGATCCCAGTACTGAGACCACCAGACACATGAAGATGGCCCTGTTAGAGCAGAGTAGCAGGCAAATTCCATCATCTTTATGGAGCATGCAATACCACACGTGGCAGTCAAGCAGCAAAGCTATTTTTCCCCTTGTAATTACTTACAACAGCTCCTCTTAACCTGTACAGCACAGTCCCCTACCCATCCTACCCCACTGAAATGCTAAGAACAGCAAATGAGGTGTAAAGCCCTTACCTCACCTCAGGAGCCATCAAATATGATAAGGTACAACAGGCTCTTAATTAGGCTGCCATGGTTTATAGGAACGATTTAACACACACAAATCTTTTGAGAAGCTCTGAGAGAGAGGTCCCTGTCTCCTAGCGCTCATACAACATGAGCTCCAGGTAATTACTGACCTTGACAGAAAACACAGAACAACTGCCTATCTCCCTCCTGGTTACAAGGGGCAGGTGGGAAGAGCAGCCATAGGAAGCTGTACTGACAGCACCAGATTTTCCTCCAACATACAGTACCCACTGTGCAGAGATAACAAGCAGTGCAGCCATAGCTATGTTGCTTAGCTCGTTGCCTTTATGGTTTGCATCTGACAAGACACTGGTTCAGAAAAGGTCCCCAGCACAGATACTTCATTAAGAATGGAGACCATGGCCTTTCAAACATGGAGTCTTTCTTATTCGCTAGATTATTATCTGTTTCCACTGGGATAAGTTAAGCAAAAGCATCCCTCAGCTGACTCATTTCAGCACTCAACAGTTGCTCAGTTTTCCTTATTAGCACCTTCCAAAAGATTTTCTAATGTGTTTAATTTCAAAAACCTAATAGTAAAAAAAAAAAAAAATCTAGCTAGAAAAATAAGATAAAAGGCAACTATAGAAAAAATAAATGTCTTAATTATGCAGCAGCTTTGTCCTAGAAAGATGTTAATTCTGAAAAAATCACATCAGCTGAAGTCACATAGAACAAAGGTGTTGCTTTGCATGTTCAGAAATTCATTAAGGGCATCTTAACATACTGGATGCCTATGTGGCTCTGTCCAAGGAGACCTGCAGCAGATTCTGAAGATACTACACTGAAGATACTACACAGCTCATAGCCTAAGAGAAACAGCATTAAAAGCAGTCATCTGCTACATTTTTTTCCTGCTGTATTGTAGATACTCAAAGTCTTTATTAGGGTTATTGTTTTAGAAGAAGAAGAACCTGTCCTTTTCAGATTTTGCATAAAACTATGCTTCTCCTGTGCGGGGGGTCAAGCCTTGGAGAGTATCGGATTAACTCTGAGACTTGAGGCTATCTCATAAAACTTAAAGAGGATACACAGGCTGGAAGATTCATGCAAGCCTTAAGCTGAAATCTTTACATGGGAGGTGTTTCTGATCAACAGTTGCTCTTGAAATGTACAAGGGCAGTTTATAAAAGAGATATTCTTTTACAAAGATTGAAATGCACAATAATAGCTTTGAGGAACCCATTGTCATGTACGTGATTAGAATGAGAAGATGTGACAGCTATGAAGATTCCTAAAAAACACTGAAGTGACTCAAAAATTGGAAGCTACTTGAAGATTCAGAGCACTTCACAGTTTGGAAAAGGCGTTTTGTTGCCACCAGTTTAGTCTAGTAATCAACATTACCAGAAAGTTCTCAACTTCCAGCAGACTTTAGCTGGCAGAGAACACGCTTCATCCACTTGCTTGGATGTAGATGGGACAGAAAGGAACACCAGTGCTGAAGGGCAAAGCCACAACTTCCCAGGATTATCTGTAATATCCCAAACAGGAAGTTGGAGGTATTGTCTGACTTTACTACTCATTGCAGCTGAAAAGTATTTCTTGTTTGCCCCAATAGCTCACAAAGACTTTCTGTCAAAATGAAGAGAGGGCTGAAGCACAGATCTGATGTTCTGGGGGTATATCCGTGGGAGGATGCTGGATGGATGGTCCCAATATTGGTGCCAAAAGTACTCTTGAAGCTTTCCAAAGTGTCACTGTAGAGTGCCACAGAAGCAACTAAAGGAGGCCTAAAGTATATTTCCCAGCAGGCTTGTAGTCAGGCTTAGTGATCCACACTTTCTACATCCAAGGAGCTAGGCTGAAGTATATCCCCTGTTGCACCACGAGAAGAAAGGATCCTTGCATTTGGACACAAAGGTGACCAAAGCTATCATCAGAAAGGCTGTCCAAAGAACAGTGAGCCTCATGGAAACATACTGGCAGCTTTCAGACTTGTGGAAGGTCTGAAGTCGGGTCACCCTGCTCAGAAAAGCCTTTCCCAACTGGCACACATGAAAGGCATGACCGTGGCACTGTCGTGGGCATAGATCCCACACGAGAATCTCAAGCCACTCATCCCTGGCAGACCCTCAGAGATAACAGAAACAGGATTTCCACCTTCATGAGAGGCAGACAGAATTTCAGGTGCAGCACTGTGTTGAAAAAGTGCCCCTCCTGAACCTAACAAGAAAAGTTAGGCCCTAAGGTGCTTTTCCACTCAATTTTCATTAATTAGGTTTTTCTCTCAGTGTCCCACTTCAAGTTCACAAGACAACTTATGACAAAGACATTTCCTTTTCTGTCAAGAATGCATCACCCACTGTGGACCCATTATTGATATGGACAAAGCATAATAAGATTTATTTCTGAACTTAAGCACCACTTGGTGAAGTAGTTGCAATTCTCTTAATTTATCTACGTAAAAAAAATATGTATTAATTCACCTCCCTAACATCTGTTCAGGATTCTTTTTGATAAAAGCTATCTGTGGTGCAACATAAATAGGAAATCTAACTATTCCATGCAAATGTCAAGGCGCTTTCTAAATATTGTGATCTTACACAATGCACAGTGTCAACTGTGACAATGAAGGCAGGATTTACTGCTCCTGGTAAAAATACATAAGCCACCATTAATTCAAGTGCTGCCAGAAGCTGATCTACTTTATGTAGAAATATTACACTCAAATGTGAATCCAAATTTGAGCTATGTAAGCTGAGCTTTCAGAAAATACTGGAAAATATAATGCTGCAATGTTAAAATAATGACTACAAATTGTATTTTCAGCACCCAGCTTGGCATATATAATTGCCAATTTCAGAGAAGATAGTTTGGGTCAATTTTTGATAATTTTAGTGCAATGTTTTAGTCATATGGTGGCTTGTGTAACATCAGTTAAATGAGAATGCTCATACTCGCAATTCCTCTTTTTGTTCAAATAGAGCTGCTCATACTTGCAATTCCCATTTTTGTTCATGCACTTGCAGTCATGGTTTTCTTGCAACATTTTTTTCCTAGGGATGGGTGTAGTATTTTTGAATATTACCATCTGTAGAAGAGCTGGCTCCTTGTTAAAGATTCAGAAGTAATAACCAAGAAATACAGATTCAGTTCTTTACCAGGGAACAGCCATCCTGTGCTCTCATATAGGAAAGCCTGATTTGCAACCTTGTTGAAGAGGAGACAATGCAAAGTACAAATCGATCTTTTATTCTGTGCTGCCAGGGAAAAATACATTTCCACTACAAAAACCTAATTCCCTTCAGAGTTTCTATGTCCTCATTCAAATACAATGAACAACCAATAGGCTGTATCTACACTCCTGTCTTGATCCATAAATATCATTGTGGAAAGTGTTTCTGCAAAAAAACTTAGAGATACTGCAAAGCCTGATTCTCAACTCTAGAAAACTGGGTTCAAATGTTGGAAATTAAAATTAGGTCAGTATAATGTTGACATAAATTTCTTTCTTTCTGTTCAAGAAAAACTTAAAAAACCTATCTCCAAAATTGAGAAGACAGTCTCTTAAATCATTAATCAAGTCTGGTCATTCTTCCTTCAGTCAAAAATTTAAGTTTTAGCAATAAACAATGATTATTTTGAAAAGTAAAACGTGCCAACAAACAAAACAAAAAAACGCTGTAAGAGACAGTGTCAAAGGCTTCAGTAAAGTCCAGGTAGACTACATCCACAGCCTTTCCCTCATCCATTAAGTAGGTCACCCTGTCATAGAAGGAGATCAGGTTGGTCAAGCAGGACCTGCCTTTCATAAACTCAGGCTGGCTGGGCCTGATCCACTGGTTATCCTGCACATGCTGCGTAATGGCACTCAAGATGATCTGCTTCATGTTCAAAAGAAAAACATAAACCCAAGCTTTAACTCATGACTGAATTCACCTGGCTGCTATTTCCAACCTTCAGATTTTGCTATGCTTTTCTAAATTAAAGCACCCTATTATCAATTTTTTTCTTCCCATGTAATCACACTATAATCACACCAGAACTGATCACCTTTTCCCTCTCATTTTGATAAACTGAATAGCTTGAGCTTCTGACATCTTTCATGATAATCACGGTTCTCAGATTTCAGACTGCTTATATAGTTCTGAATTTTTATGATGTATCTGTACCAGAAATAAACTTAGTATTAATGACCAATAAAAATGCCACCACTGTTGCATAGAGAAACAACAAGTCCTTTTTCCCCTGCTCAATAGCATAAAACTTGCATATTCAATTCCCATTATTTCTCCTCAGGACTCTCCATGTAATTAATTTTTCTATTACTTGTAATAGAAAAAGTTAATTTCATTTCTAAAAAAATATTTCATCTGGCCTAGAGTAAAATGCTTTGTTATAGACTTAAGCACCTAAGAACTTCCATTTTTTTAAGTTGAAATAAAGAACAACTAGATTTAAAAGTATTTTTTAATAGAAAAAATTTTATTTGCCTTTTTATATCAATATTTATCATTCCTTTTTGGGCCAATTTCTGAATAAAAAAGAGGTTTATGTCACCATCCCAGTGTATTTTGTCTCCTTTTCCCTCTTGAAATCGTCTCAACAATTTCACAATTTCTATGAGGACTAACTGCAAAACCAAGCCACAAGGACTACAAATGTCTCGTTTCTATGCACTTTATTCCACTTCAGAGTGAATCAAGTTAAATAAGAACACGAAAACTTTTGAGAAATAATCTTTACACACACACAGAGTCATTTAGATGAAGGTGTGTTGTAGCAACCTGAATGCAGGGCTCCCATACATGGCAAAAGAAAGGGGAGTGCACTCAAGGCAAGATGCAGTTTGGAGACACTTTATTAACCGTGATGCTAAGTTAGCACTGAGCTGGCTCGGGAAGCAAAGAAATACACCTGTTTGAAACATGAATATCACTGATTTGAAAATTTTAAAAATTATAAACATGGGACTCAGAAGTGTCATTTTATAGCTAATTTTCAGAGACCTAATACAAAAGCAGTCAATGCCGGAATAAGCAACACACCTCACCGAACTATGTATTGCCTGAACAACAGCTATGATACACTCCACCCTTATTCTGGAAAACAGTCTTAATATTGCTTTTTAAAAGGGTAATGAATGCAATAAAAGGTTCTCAGCCACTGCAAGAGCACTAGCAATATTAATGTAATTTGAAAAGATGGTCAAAACACTTTGCTAATGCTCATGAATCATCAGCTGCTTTTGCAATATGACTGCTGTGTTTGGAAATTGCATTTCCCCACTCATTCATATTATTCCAATCATTATTCCAGTCTGTCTGTTTTTTAAAGAGTCATCACATGTCCAAGAAACAGCAATCATGAGCCTTGAACGTGCTTTTATCCTGCTTTCATTACAGAGAGGGAAAATACAATTACAGGTGCCCCCTCTGAGCAAGAAAACCTGTCTTCCCTGACAAGCAGCTCTGCAATATGACCAGGAGCTGCTGATGGAGTTGCTATGGTTATAAAGAGGTCCTCTGTGGGAGACATCTTCACTTGTGCTTAGGTTTTGACAGAGACAGAGGGATGCTTGATGTGGAATGAAGGAAGGATAAAAAGAGCTTCATCCATTTTATCGATGTGAAAGTGGAGTTACACAACATCTGAAGTATTTTTGGAGAAAGCCCAAACTTTGTTCCAGACATACAGGGGACTTCCATACAGGCCAGAAGCAACAACCACACACAGAAATAAAACAAGGAGAAGTAGAGTAGCTCCCGACCTGTGGGTTTTCCTGCAATCTCATGCAAGAGGCCACTACACTCTCCACAGGGCAATGAGACTAAAAATAAACCTAAGAGATGAGCAAATACCTGGATGTGGCAAGGCCTAAGTGAGGGTTTGTGCCCCTGCACGAGAAGCACTAAAGGAAAACAGCATTTGGGCTTTTCATCCTATTCCACTTTTGTTCCTGAAACAGTGCCTCCTCATTAACGCAGGCTGCTAACGAGAGGAAAGGCAGAGAGAAGCCAGGGAAGATGGAGGTAGCCTATGCTAATTGGGGCAGAATTTAAAGGAGTAAACTGCTGAGCATGAGTCTGCAGCACTTACAGACTGCTGAGGAGCCTGGTTAAATCATCAAACAATAAAACACCACTCTTTTTTTATCTCCCCATGCCTCTTTTCTGACCTTTGGGATGTAGCCCCTTGCATAACAGTCTTCCTCTCTTCCTGCGCACTTTTTTCCATCCATCCTGCCAACTACAGTTGAGTTGGTGGATCATCTGAGATAGCAGGGGAGGGGAAGCTATGCTCCACTTTGCCGTTTATTAAATTATTTGCTTTATCGTATAAAATGTGTGAGTTTTCTTCCCTCTCCCCACATTCTCATCTTAGATCTTCAGAGCAGACCTTTCCATGGGAGAATGGGATTGGAGAACTACATCTGATACAGCGAGATATATACCCCTGTAAAAGGCAAAAATGAACCAAAATCATTTTTCAAGATACTAGGAGATCTGAAACACCAACAAGCAAAAATCATTTTGAATGAAATCTTAGTGAAATAAAGAAGGCTGATCAGAACAGTTCAGAGTGTGAAAAATTGTGACTAATAAAGAATATGAGTCCTGTTTTACTATCAAATATTATCACATTACAAAATCGATCCTGTGAATCACCCTTGATGATGGCAAGCTGACTCTGTGTTCAGAGCACCAAGTCTGCACTGTTCATAAATATTATTATGGCCAATAAACTCAAGGCAATGACAAGGGGGATGTAAAACCATTGAGGGTACCAAACACTGCAGAGGTTGTAAAAAACACTGTAAAAGTAAAATGATCTTTTGTTTGGGAGGAGCTTTGTATTTTAACAGGGCATTTAGCACACAGGATAGCTTTCCAAAAGCAGCAATCTCTCTGCCCTTAAATTGGATTTGAAGTCCTGTGTAGTCCCAAAATTACTTCATCCAAGAGGGCTGAAGATGGCCTCATCCCCATCTGAACAAGCAGGATGTTCAGTGCTCAAAGATCAGCTCACCATCCCCTCTTCCCTGGTCTTTTACAGCTTTTATCACACTTGATGTAAGACATGCAGTAAAGACTCTAAGGTAGCCTTTTCTGCTCCAGTTTTGCTTTCAGCAAATGGGAACTCCAGTTTGCAAACCTGCTCTCTACCCAGCCGATGCCCAAAGCCAGCGTGAAGCTCCACTGCAGGCGCAGAGGCAGGAGCAGACCCCATGGCACAGTGCACCATGTGCAGGGTCACCACTGCTTGCGAAGGAGCTACTCCTGAGCTGCTCCTCAGGGTACGTTTGACAGCTCAGAGTCTGCGGACGGCCTGTGGGACACATCCCCTCACTGGTACCAATCCATCCATAGTTAGCAAGGCAAGGCAGTGCATGCCTTTCACTTGCAATGAATTCAAGCGAGAGTGCAGACTGCTAAGTCTACCTGTAGTTTTCTACGTTCTCAGCTGAGACCAAACCTTCATTGCCTCACTCAAATATTTTTAATTCAAACACGCAGAAGTTTAGGAAAAAAAATATTATCTTCTTCTAAAAGCTCAACACACAAGTGTAAAAGCTCAGTATGGGATCGCAAAGTCTGACATCGAAGAAGCTACACACAAGCCAGCTAGAACTAAACCCCATCCACTTTATTTATCCCACGTAGCTAAAGGCAGTGGCAGCATAAGAGAGTTGCGTGGGGCCTGATGGGCCAACGGTTGTGCTGTGGCTTAGTACCACAGCTGATAACCAGGCTTTTACTGCTCTTTTCCTGCATCTGGAAGCACTCTGAGGTGTCCATAAAAATCAGAGTGGTGGGGGGTTTCTGAAGTGCATCCTACAAGATGAGGAAAAAATTTGGTCTTGACCTCTAGGGTGTTTCTTCATCTTAAGGCAAATACTAAAGGACCTCCAATGCCCTGACCAGAGTGGAGACAGCTCACATAAAGACACAGATATTATAAAACTCAGTTAAACTGCCTTCAGTTCAGGTATCAGGACTGACAGTATTGTGACTGAAGCAAGGGAATTTTAATATTAAAAAGCCAGAGACAGCATTTTCTCAGACTAGACAGACAGATGTTGATTATTTAAATGAAATAAAAATATATTGCTCACAAAATAAATTAATATTTTAGATAGCATTTGTCAACATGTGCAATCATAAAGAAATACAATACGCTCTAGAGATTAAGTATGACTCTTGTGTAATGCCAAATTAGTACTTTGGGAGTTGTTTTTACATATTAGAGGTTTAAAACTTGCTCCTAAGAGCATTAATATTTCCTTTGGAATAACACATTAACAGCAAATCCAGCAAAATCCTTCACAGTACACTGTAAAACACATCTAAAACAAACTCTACCCTCACCCACACAGAGGTTCAATCTTAGGATAATTCCACACTTCTCATTCTTATTAAAAAAAACTTTTCAGATTGACATGAATTCAATCTGTATCATCTTTTCTATTGCAACACAGTCTCTCTATATTAGGACATCCAGACTCTAATCAAACACAAATGTTTGCTTAAGCCAATCAAGCTCTGTGTATTTTGTACTAAAGCCAGCATATCGTATCTAATTAACCCTTCTGCTTTCCTGGCTGTGTTGCCTGCACTGCACTGAACTGAGTACTAAACCTGTGACAATGAAATTTAAGTAAAGAGCTCATGGGGGGAAAATTGCACTCCATTCACCTTAGCCTTCTGTCGCATAAGGTAGTAATATTTTTAATACGGCCTGTGTTCCACCAAAATGCATCCCCAAAATACTTCTGCAACTGCACTGAGGGGGAGGAGGGCAGCACTACTTCCATCAAAACAAGATTTGCAGAATCACACTGTAGGATATAAGAGCAGTATTTGCTCCTGCAGGCACAGTAACTGAATTTCCAGGTTATAATTGGATGATGTGGCTTGCACCATCTCCAGAACCCCTTGATGGAATTACATCTGCCTGATAAATTACATAGTTTTCAGAACTGTGTTTTACACAGTGTGTGGAGCCCTGTGTCCTAATGTCTTGATGGGTATCATCTACCTTCTGCTCCTGACATCCCAAGAGAGGCTTAAAATAATATGAGCTGCCCTTTGCTCAGACATGAAGCAGAATGGGAATGCCCATGAGCTCACGGGAGCCTGCTCCTTGCCAAAGGGTCTTTCCTTTTGCAGACTGATGTTCATTCTCCCTCCTTGGGCTAATGGGAGAAACAGGAGTTGGTGGGGAAATGGGATGTCTGCTGTTGTCTACAACTCCTTTTCTTCCCACAGAAGAGCAGTACAAATCCACAAAGCATCAGCTGTTTTAATATGCTTGGTAAACTGCAAGCATGACCAGCATCAGGGACAGGCTGCTGAGTTTGGTTTGACCCTATAAGTCTTTGTTAAAGAATCCCAGTATTCTTTTACACCTGAAGTTTTAATGTGTTGAAACAAAGTGGGAGTTAAGCAGGATTACATTTTGGCTTCCTCTGATGCCTTTAAGTAGAAGACAGTATATGCCAAGGGACTGAATTTTAATCTGAGAATATAGAAGGAATTGAAAAATAACCTATATATAACTGCAGTAGTCCTAACAGCAGCCTAAGCCCCTGAGAACTGATGTAAAAAAGGGTCTGCCTTCCTCTATCTATCCCCTGACTAAAAGAGAATACACGATGAGGTTGGACAGAGAATAAATGAATGAGAAAATAGTCATTTAGTATACTTATTTAATTAGTTCTTTCTGCTTCTAATGGTAATGTGGCAGAATACGAGACTGAACAGAACAAGGTAGCTGCCTACGGCATAATTAGGCCTTTTAAGGAGGGAGAAAAAGACATCAGTCTGCAAAGGCTGGTGGGGAAGGCAACTTCAGTGAGCACCCAATTTCCATAGCTGGAAACACACAGCTACTTTAATGAATGCCTCTGACAAAGCATTTAGGTTTTTTGCTTATAATTTTTAAATAAAACGCAACTGTTACCTGTCAGTTGAAATACACTTATTAGGCTTTTCTTCGCGTTACTGGAGTACCCAAACCTGGGGCTCTCTGGCCCCGAACGTGTAAAAGATCACTTTAACACCTGAATGTTTTTAACAGGATGGTGAGTAAGAGCAGGTCAGCAAGAATGGAGGTCCCCAAAAGGAAGCATGGCACCAAACCTCCTTTCTCCTTCCCCTCTCCCTCCTTAGGGACAAAAATCACCACTTCGTACTCTGAGTGCCCTGGGAGCCGAGTGCTCTCACTTTTCTAATACACAGCAAGGGGCATCCTAGCACACAGCCACATATGCCCCACTTCCAGCCCTCACTCAGATGATTTGGTTACCAGCAGCTTGTATAACAAAGGTAGGGTAGAAAAAAAAAAGCTGACCTTGTAAAAGACGGTTGATAGATCTGCATGACATGTTTGACAAATACATCCATGTATCAGGACCAAACATGCTGTTAAAAATTCTGGTTACCATAAAGAATCAGCCTTAACTAAAACTCTTAAATTAAAAACACTATTTTGTGCAAAACATAAATATTTTTGTTGAGCCAAAATGTATAGGCATACTTATATATCCTCATCTCCAGGTGAAGTGTAACCCTATTATAACCCTACATCTGTAGCATTGTAATCTAGAGACACACATGAATTGATTTTTTAATGGATTTTTGGTCTCTCTAAAGAATCCTGCCCCAAATATCTTTGGTGAGACTTCCAATGTATCCAGGCCCCAGAGAGGTTCAGTGTCCATCTGTGACATATGCAGCAGCTTGGCAGAACTCTTTAACTAATCAAAGTTTTGCTCTAACCTACACTTGTGTGAGATGTAGGACAACCATTATCTTAAGTGCATCTCTGTGTATTTAATAGCCTAATTTAGGGTACAATAAATACACACAAGCAGAGATCAGGATCATATCTGGTAAGAAACTGCTCTGACTGAAATTGATAAATACCTAATTACTGATTTTAGTTGAAATTAGATTTAACTACCCAATAGGTCGATAAAATTAGTATCTACTTGAAAATTACTATAACTACTCCAAATTGTCACAAAGACTTGCATAAAATTAATTCACAGGATCAGATGAGGAATTAATGCCAAGACACTAACAAAAACCTAGAAAGTAGCATTAAAAAAATATAGTCTGATGGTGACAATATTTATTGCTAATCCAATGACATTAAAGTTTATGTCTTTCTTAGTATTAATAAACTTGTATTTCCCTGAAATACGCTGATCCTTCAGTCTTATTTATCAGGTAGATAAGCATTTAATCAATTTTTTTGGTTTTTTTTTTTGCTTAGCCATGCTTTGCACAGCATTGCCCTTTCATCAGTTGCAAGTCTAACTATGCAATTAGGAGGTTTTTTCCTTCTCAAAAATTCAGCTCAGCCTTGTACTTCGCAAGTTATCTTTATCTGGGGAGATAAATAACACCTCTACTTAACTTTTATGGTTAAACTTTCGAAGTTTGATGCTGTCGAGGTTATTCCTGGCAGGTGTTTGGCATCAGGCTTGCTCCTGTAGAGCAGGTACCTGGGTTTATCAGCCTGCAGGATTGCAGCTGGCCTCCCCAGCTGCTAATAAAGAACAGCATCAGGTACCTCCACACTAACTTGCCCTGGTATCTCACCATCCAGGGCTTGGGCTTGGCATTTTCAGTCCAGTTCGCACACAGATGCAAACTGCTGTGACCAGGGGCTGTGCACCTTCATGTAAACACAGGAGGTATTGGTTGAGCACCTGATGGTCTGACTACATACCAAAATCAGTCTCTCTGGGTCTCATAATGATGTCCACCATGCCTGCATAGAAGACCCAGAACTGCACTGGCAGTAGTTTTCATTTTACCTTATGCATGCATTGCTTTGTATAAGCCTTGGTGCTGCTTCTGCAAATACCCTGCTATACCTGATTTTGAAAATATAAAGTATAATATCTTTGGAGAAGAGAGAGACAGTTGATAACAACACTACTAACCCACTGAATGAATATCTTGCAAAAAATATTAGTATCTGAAGTGACTTCCATTCCTTTAATCATACTAGTTAAGTTGGAACAGAAATTTTGCAATTTTCTAAGTGAGATTTGCTCACTGCTAAGAACGAAAGGTGAGCACAGTTAACATCAGACTAGGCATTGCACCTTCTGAACGTTTTCTTTCTTACTGGAAGAAAATAGTCATGTTTTTCTGATCACGCTCCTTGGACAAAGGAGCAGCTCTTTCCCTTTCAGATGGGTTTTACTTACGATGACATATTTAGTGTTATGTGTACCAAAGTGAACAAAGTAATAAGTAGGTTCTGGGTCAGGTTTTTTGGTCACGTACAAAGCATCACTTTAAAATTACTGTGCCCAGCATCACTTTAAAAACAGAAAGGGTGAACATGGCAGTATTGTTTACAGGCATTTTTTTATCTAAGAGACCAGGATGCTGGGGGGTTTTATAAGTGGAACTTTCAAATCTCAGCATTATATAAAAACTGAGATTTGCTGAATGAATTAATGGGTTTTTTACAGTATCTATTCAGTGTATTTATTGTAAATGAATGTTTATGAATTACATAATATCAACAAATTGAAGAGAAAAATTGTTATTAGTGATCATTATGTTACCTCTTTTTTACTATTATTAAAATGATAAAAAGTACTATGTGAAATAAATTAATACATAACATGTAAACATTTTTTTAAAAAATACATAATAGTTTTTATTTACTATCAGCTGCTATCAGTGTTGGGTTCACAGAAGTCAATGCAGAGCCATGATCTAACCCGAATCAATAAGACTCAATAACTGGCAGCATCTTTCTGAATATGCAGCATTGATGCCAAACCAGTCTGATGGGAAAAGCACCCTAAAACTATTATTCTTTAAAAGGAATTTGGCCCATGGGTTTCATACAGTATCTCCATTTCTTCTGTCCTTTCTTGTGTTTCCTGCTCTTGCTGCCTGCAAGAGCCTAGCAGTGCATGTGATGTGGCTGTTCAATAGACCAAAGTATGAAAAATACTTAATAATGACTTTTCTCTACCATGGTTAGCATGCATGAAATGAATGAGGCTTCCTGCACAAGGGATAAATCTATAACTAAATGTCAAAAACTATAACTCTCTCTGAAGGTAGCTTATTAAGGATTTGCTACGGTTCATTTTACAGTGACACTTCCATATTCAGGAGTGTCAGAGTATAGAGGAGCAGCCTGGGATCAATTCATTCTGACATTAAAAAAAAAAAAGAGAGAGATTAAAAAAAGGGGAAAGGAGGGAGAACAGAACTGCTATCTTACAAAGCATCTGGACTCATTCAAAGATAAAGAAGATTCAAGATTCATTATTGAGCCCCCCAGTCCCAATCAGACAGGCTCCGTGACACAGTCAGGGTGATTATAGCTCACCAGAGGAATGCATAGCAGTCCTAAAGCCCAATTTGCTTAAGCAGCATGATATGGTTCTTCCTCCCAAATCACATATGAAAGCTTTATAGAAAAATAGCATGAATGAAATACACAGTATGCATATGACAGAAAAGATCAACAACAAAGCTGTTGGGAGGAAAGTAGACTATAGTAAACTAAGGTTTCTAATAATATTAGTTTTTAAAACCAATACTGGAAACAATGCAAGGTTTTGCTTAAATGTAATAGCAAAAAGCAGATCTAATTCTGCAAATTGAAAGACAGCAAGAACATAGGTTTGGGCTTAACAAGTTAAAAAAAAAACCAAACAACTGTTCTAGGGGCTGGTGAAAAAAACTTCAGGTGAAAACTTCCCTTCTGGAACATGACATCGCTGTAGCAGTGTGACAGCCTCACCAGAACACCACTAGAAGGGAAATGCCTGCCTATACTGCCTCCTCCAGCACACAAACTTGATCACTGTTTGTCATCATCTTCCATTTGGAAAATGAGGAATGGGCATTTAGAGAAGCTTTTAGACCTTTCTAGACAAAAAAATTGCAGTGGAGCCAGGCACAGCTCAAGGGAGCACTGTTTAGCTCGTTTGCTGCCTCCAAACTGCTGCAGAGGAAAATGAGGAAAATGAAGGGGAAGCATGAAAAGTCTCAATGTGTCCCTGCTGGCTCAGTCAGTCCCCAGCAATGTGTGGCAACAAATGGGTGGTTCTGAGGGCATTTATCTATGAATTTCCTCTCACAATAGCTGTCTGACAGCTTAGATGGGGCAGTTACCAAACTACCTGGGTGGTTATTGGCAAAGTACTCAATAAGAAGGAATAAGACAAGTTCTAGCAGCAATGTGATATGCAGCAGTATTCCTGGGAACTACCACCTCTTCATTAGAAAAGTCTGAGGTCACCTTGTTTACCTTTCAGTACAAACTGGAGAAGAAAGCCTGAACCAGAGATATTTGCAATATATTTTAGCTTTGTTAAGCTTTCATACTTCTCCACCTCTGGGGCAGTTTCACCACTTATGTATCCTAGTTCCAAGTTTTTACATTGAGCTTTACACCCTAGTATTTGTAAATATTAATAATAATAATAAAAAAACCAGCTATCTCTTAATCCCTTTTATCTTTTGGGGTTATTTCTAACACCACATCAGAAATGAAACATATCTTCTAATGAATTAAAAGCACCAGCACTTCCAGATCTGTACATCTTTTATGAAGGTTGGTTGGTAAGAGACAGTTTATGAGAAAGAAAATTACTGCCTGGCCCAGAGCTTGGACTCTTGGGTTCTGCCTGCCTATAAATTTGCAGACTGTCCACAAGAAATAAAAACCACAGGGAGAAGAAATTGGGATGATCTTAAAGATTCATACAAGCAATGGTAATTGCGGACCACCCAACATATCTTTATGGTCTTGGGGGGGATAAGGTTATTAGTAAAAATGCACAGGTATTTCTAATAAACTAGCAATTTTCTCTTGGGTCCTCCAATCCCATTGCCAGTGTCTCACCTCCATAGCTCTGGCTTTGGGTGTCAGTAAGGTTGGATGTGACCTGGAAAGGAGAGATGGTGCAGAGTTGGGAGGAGGCCACAAAGAAACAAATTTGGGGAGATGTTAATAGCAAGGGTCTCTTCTCATCTCCTTTTAAAAAACTGTAAATATATGTAAATACGAGGAATATAAAGTCTGGTCATGCCACGAGAAGTTACCTCTGATTTCTAACGGGCAGCTTTTCACTCTCTCCATTGGAGAAGATGCCTCAAATGGATCACAACGACATTACCCATGCAAGAACAGCTCAAATGCTGCTGATTTTTCTGTCCTTATGAAAATGAGCAAAATCTGATGTTAAAGAGTCATCTGACATCGCCAAGGTACTGCTGCTACATCGAGTGCCAGTTTCGCAGATGCTTTATACTGTTTATTAACGAAGAGAGAAAGTTAAAATAGCTTGAATATTTTAAGCAATGAAAACAAGTCAACAACTCTCTACCGCAAATAGATACAGAGAGATCAAGTGAAAACAACAACAACAAAAAATTAAAAGAAATCATTATTTTAAAAAGGATGTTTAGATGTGTTGCTAAGGATTCTCCTAATTCTGGGGGAGAATCCCCATGTCCTCATGGAGGATGCTAGCGTCTCTAGTGCCTGAGTAACTTGCTGCTTGGAGACTGTTGCTACTTGGACCATACTTAAAAGCTCTCTATGTTTATTCTCACCTGTGTAAGTACATTAACCTGGCTTCCCCTCTGGCAGCGTGCTGTCCTGCTTATTTGCTTTGTGCTCCTCGGTGGCTGGAGCTGACTGCTGGGTCATCAAAAGCAATGTGAAGGGCAGTGCTGGTTAGGGGATTGTGTCAAGCCCTGTGCTTTTTGCAAAACTCTTCCAAGTGCATCCCATCACAGCAGCAACTATACTCTCATCCAAGTCCTTAGAAAGAAGTGCTTGGAGAGGGATCATCGTGGTTTAATTGATGAGGGGGGTGTGAGCACTTCTAATGCCCTAATGCAGGATAAGAAGCTTCTTTAATAACTCTACTGGTGTCAAAGAATGAGTCACATCAGAAAAGTTAATCACACCAGCACGTGCTTCAGGATAAAGCTGAAAAATGTTAGATAAATACTGCATTTTATAACCCTTTCCACTTATGTTTTTTTTAATGGCTATGGTCTATTATAGCACTTTTGTGCATTTTTAATCACACAGTTTTTGAGTACAGAGAAACAGGATATATAATTAAAATATATTACACATATACTACATTTCATATTAAAAGGATTAAAAAGACAGCTCTGATGCATGTAATGAAATAGTGGGTCTGTTCTCCCTCCAAGAGGCAAGGCAGGAGATTTTTGCTGGAAATTTCTGGATGGGAGATAGTTACATTTGCAAAGGAACAAACCGAGAAACTCTCTTCTCCTATCACCTGACATGATTTTCTGCCTGTTTTCGTCTGCCTGTTTTAGAAGAGAGGCTTTCTTGCTTGCATAGGGAAGAGATAATACCTCTTATTCAAAAAAGCTCTCATTTTAATCATATTAGCATTAATGAGCAGAAAAATTTGATATTCTAATGATGATACTAATTGCTTGCAGAGATCTCAGTACCTTCAAAGCATTGCATGAGAATGAGTAGAGTAATGCATAACTGTGCATGTCTTTTATCAACTCCAGTATTATTTGATGTTCATTAAATATTTTCTTGAATTAAAATGCATGGTAATTGATAACTGACAGCCTAGTTTTTTATAAGAATAGACGCCACAGAAGTAGCTTTCTGTGATGGAAGAAAGTTTAATTTTCTCATCAGAAGAACAAAACATGTTTAGCTTAGCGTGTTTACTGTTTATCTTATTATTCCAGGGAGCACTGTATATTGCAGTTCTGTGTCTGTTTTTCAGAGGGACTGTGGATAAGTAGAGTTTATTAAACCCTGCTGAGGCAATCTGTTGTGTCTGTCTGTTTTAATGTTGTTATAAGTCAGTTAAGCATGTACCATACTTGTTAGCTGCATATATACAAATTTAATGTATTGATGGGCTGTCAGTACAAATACCTAATGAATATTAAAATACAAACTCAGATACAGAAATGCAAAGCAGAGCCAGCATGTGGTCAACATTTTGAGGGACAGGAAGAGAAAGGAAAAGACCAGAGTTCAGGGTAAATGACAGTAAACACTCATGAAATGAACCTGAAAACAAATCACTAGCAGCTTCCCAGGAAAGATGGAGGAAAATAATAATTAACGGTCTCAAAAACATGTGCTCTAAATATACACTGTGAACTTTGTCTTCTGCCAGCTGATTTCAATATAAATGAAACAAAGGGCAGTTAGAAGACCAGTATGCCAGTAAGACAAAGAGAACTAGAGAAGCCAGAATAAAGACACTGTACCAGGGGAGGCAGGGGAGGGGAGAAGGAAAAATCTCCCACTGTCTTTTCCGTGATGCTAATTTTCTCTTGAACAATGACTCTAAAAATGGATAGCAGTCGATACTTTGCATGCTCCACATAATATCGTCTTTCAGCAAAAGCATGTACATACAAATCTCTTCTGCTTCAAGTGAATGTGGCAGGAGTTTGCTGGGCATGTTGCTCCCTATTAGATCATATTCAGAGCTGCAGCCAGCTGCTTGTTAGAGATTCAAAGCCTCGTGCACCATTCAGACCGAGCTCAGAGGCATGCTGTCTATCCTTCACAAGGTTTGAAGTGAAAAGCGAATTACAAAGAGAAAAACCCTTGGGCCAGAGGAGAAAATATCAAACCGCTGTGAGTGGGGAGGCAGTGGGATAGAGACACGTGAGCAGCCACAGGGCTGATGAAGCCAGGAGAAACAGCCCAAGTAATGCAGGATCTGTCTGGGGTTCGATTGCTGCTTCCTTCTCCCTGTCCCACCTCTCCAAAATCATACAAGTGTCTTGAGGGTGACAGGGAACTGGCACATCTACCAGCTGCAGAAAAGGGAAGAAGGAAAGAGCAGTTAAATAGGAGGTGAGCAGGAGGGAACTCATGGTGAGCTACCATCCGGGAACACCTTGCCAGTGCAGCAGAGTCACTGGAAAGGGTCTGGTTCAAAAAGCTAGCTCCTGGTGGCTACCTCACAGGTGGAAAAGCCTGTGTGCACCTTCTGCTCCCTTCCTGTGGGATGGTGACCCACTGCCACCCATCCAGCCGGGATTGTAGGGATCAGCAGCATCCTGGGAATGAAGGGACTGCAATGGAGATGCTGCATACTCATCAGTGTGTGGGGACATGGGGAGGTGTTGGGAAATTTCTCACTCCACGGGCAACAAGGGAGATGCAAAGCTGAAGTGGTCTCCATCTGCAGTCAGTAGGGAGAGTGGTCAATTTTGATTTAGAGGTGAGTGACATTTCTCAGTGAAGGCCTTTATGCAGGACAAAATGAAGGGGGAACCAGCAAATTTATCTATGGCAGAGCTTTCTTAGTTTGCAGCCAACAGCTATGTTTGTTGTTGGGGAGGAGAATATGTCTTCATAGATCAAATGCATAAAGATCTGTCAAAATTTCAAGTGTTACGTAAACACCCAGCAGAAAGACAGACAGTAAGACTGAAATGAAAAGGAAAATCAGTGAAATTGTAAAGTTCTGTTAAGAGTCCAAATTCTACATTACATTAAGTGTACACTTCCCTAGTGGCATCAGTCACTAAAAAGATTTAAAAATAATATTCAGATTTAAATACAACCTAATATGATCAAATACTTCACCTTATTGTTTGAGCTAGAAGGGTAAAGATATAGTTTTCTTTGACATCTTTGTGCTCCTCTTCCCTGGTTTCTTTTCAAATTACTTCAAATGACTTCAAATGTCCCCCTATAATGCTACGAGGTGTGAAAAGCTCTTTGCTTCCCAGTTCAGTTGGGTTCTGGCTGCTCCTCCTCCAGCCCAGGAGAGTAGCTGCAGTGGTGGCCATCAGAAATCTGTCTGAGGAACTGCAACTGGGTGGCAGGCTGGGATAGTAAAGCAGAGGAGGAAAGATTACCCTTAGCTTGGCAAGACGTACTTCATCACCTTTATTTTGTAGGTAAGAAATCTTGCTGGGTGAAGTGGTGCAGGCAGGGACATTCCTGCTAGAAGAGAAGAATAACCTGCTGGGAAACTTCAGGAAGAAATTACCCTGTGGTCCACTGGCAAACATTGGGTAGATGATGCAAAACTCAACTACAGAGATCAGGCAAGGAGAAAGAGCATGTGTTTTGAATCCAAGGGGAACTACATTTTGGGATGGGGAAGAGCAGAAGTTTGCACTCATTAAAGTTTTCTTACTCAAACCAAAATATGTGTTGTGGAGAGCTCAGTGCAAAGCCACCACCAAAGTTTTAGTGAAGAAAAGCAGGATCTGGACAAGCACTAGCACCTAGGTCCAACCAATTTGTAAATCACCGTTCTCCGAATTTCCAGATTTTTTTTTTATTTGCTTTCTGCCATCAGAATAAGGCCTGGTACACAAAGGTAGATGTCAAGCAAACATTCAGTTCAGTTTAATAAGATAGAGTGTAAATAACACAGGCTCTACTTTTGACGTTCACTAAATATGACTGCATTATTCCTGTCTCTTGTGGTTTTTTTCATTGCTTCTGGCAGGAAAACATAGAAAGGCAGGAAATCACTTACTTTGAGGTAAAGGCTTTGCTTCTGTAATAACTCACTAAAGGTCTAATTCTGTTGAGATTGAAAGACTTTGGTAGGACAAAGGATGTTTAATTTAATCAAGTATTAAGGTCATGTGCAAAACAAAAAATAAAGAAAATTAAGATGAAATAAAATGGAACCCTTCCACTAAGAGGCTGAAGGCAAGACAAAGAAATAATAGTCTAACCGATGGCTTCATGGATGAATGGCTAGAAATATCTGCTATGCCCAGAAAATAACTGAAACATATGAAATCACCCTTTAAAACAGAAAACAGCTCCTGCTGCTGAAAATGGACAAACCCATAAAATGCTTCACTGCGCAGAACTGAGCAGTGGTGCAACTGCAAGAACAAGGTTGCAGTACTAATCAGCCCAAAACCAGGGAGGAGAGGAGGAATGCAGGCTCAGCTTCACATGCCTCCACTCTCGGGGAGGGATGGCGTCTGCAGCACACTAGCACAGCTCCCAAAAAGTGCAGCTAGAGGGAGAGGAGGCTGTGGCACTGCAGGGATGTGCTGAATGAGACAGAATAAATCCCTGCTCAGGAGAAGCTGACCTGGTGAGCATGGTGAGGTGTAAGTGTGCCCACTGGGGCGAAACAATTCCAAATTCATGCAGCTGTCCACACATCTATCATCCAGGCACAGGGGCAAGGAAAGCGACCTCTTTTTCCTCGCTCAGTCATCTTAACAGGAAAAACAACCAAAAAAAAAACCATCCTGAAAGCTTGGCTTAGCTAATATATGCAATCTCTACTTCCCATCAGTGTCACTCCTGCCTGCTGCCTGCTTCAGCCCTGCCACATGCCAGGCCCATTTGTCTTGCCTTGCTTTTACCTATATAGTAGGTGTGAGGGTTAGCTACTGTTTCAGATGCAGACTCAAGCATCATGTGCTGAGAGTTTTCAAGATACCCCTTTTTGCATTGCTCTGGCCTTGTGATTTCTGTGTTGCTAAAGGTCCAGAAAATAAAATGGTCTCTGGCACTGTCTTTGGAGGAATTGAAGAAACGGAAATGGATTGCAACTAAATTTCACATTTGAAGCTATGTAAAGTTAGTTCCAATCAGGCCATCACTTGTCAAAAATTAAGAGAAGGCCATCATTAGGCATCATTTCAGCTGGTTTGAAATTAGTAACTACCTTTGTACAGAAAACAGATATTTTGCAGGGAATCAGAGATGACATTTTTACATGTGATGTATTTTGTGAGCCAAAGGAGTCTGCATATTGACAGTAAACATTATGCCAACAAAACTCTGTATGTTGGAATAATCTCCTGCCTTAATTGGGGGTGGTTTTCAACAGTGAGGATACTAAAGCTGAAGTAAGGCAACACATTTAAACTGCAGTAAGCAGAGCACTGGCACTGAGAGGTGTTTTTATTAACCACTAGCAGAAATCAGAGAGGAATAAACATAGCAGTGATCAGCTCTGCCCTGGCTGAGGAGCCTTGATCTGGGATGAAGCAAGCAGGGAGGGAGGCAAAGTGACATTAGCCTATCGCAAACCCTATATTATGGGGTCTCCAGGGTAGGAATGCTCCAGCTCACTCAGGGGCTTTGTTCTTGCAGGGATCTCATGCAGACCAGGCCGAGGAGCAGTTGTAGGCTACAAATCTGCTGGCAGACCTTCCTGTGTGGTGACACCAGGGTTTCTTTGTAACTACAGTGACCAGTTGCATTTGCATGGGTTGGTTAGTTGTTCCCCACTTGCCTTTTTTCAAAAAGCTGGGAATTTGAGAAATTACAGAAAAGCCTATCTTATCACATGCCCAAAAAACACTGATACAGAGTAAAATCAGCAAGCTCTGTAAAATGCTGCAACTTGTTTAAATGAACATATCCCCATGCACAAGTGTATGTATTAGGAATAGAGCTGACAGTCATAAATCATGCCAACTCACTGTGCATACTGAAAGAGAAAAGAAAGCTGTCACTTTGGTGCTTGACAGTACAGTGATGGGCACTGCACAAATGGATAGCACTCATCTAACATAAATTAGGTAGTTGTTGCCTAAAAGATCACCATTAGGGAGTACAATGCACTGAAACTTGGGTAAACCAATAATATAATATTTCCTGTAGCAAGAAAGACAGGAGTGCCATGGGAGAGTGAAATTTTTCTTATTAATGACTAGATAAAATACTTGATTCATTCCACTTTGAAAAAAACCCCAAGACAGCAGAAGCACAGGGAAATGCAGAGGATGGATGAAGCACTGGGAAAGACAGAGACAGATCTACTTTGTCAGTCAGGGAAATAAACTGAGTGATCTAACAAGCCTTTTCCATCTCCAGTTCCTGTTCCTATGTTAAGGACAGAATTTTCTTCAGTTTGAAGAACTGCCTCTGCCCCAGTCAAGGCAGTGTGGGAGAAAGCACACTAGGGGAAATTTCCTGGCCTCTTTCTTGGAGGGGTAAAGGCATGTGAATCTGCTAACCTGCACCCTCACCTCATCTCAGAGGGTCTCAGCTGCTATGGTTCTACCCAAGCACCAGCTCAGCCTTTGCCACTCCAGATAAGGACCAAATTGGTCGCTTTTATGTTGTAAAAGAAATTTAATACAACCAGGAAAATCAATTTTATTTTATTTTGTTCCAAACAAGGATCTACTAGCTGACATGGATCATTAAGTAAAGTAGAATGAAAAAGTACTAGGAATGACTAAAATCCTATTTAACAGAGCAGCAGCACTACCTCTAAGGAATAACAACAAAAAGACAATGCAAAGTATGTAAGGTGGTGGATGACATTTTATGTTCATCTCATCATGCCAGCATACTCCAGCTATTCTGAAATTTGTTCACGTAAATAAAAAAGACAAACAGAACATACTGTGGCAATGTGCAAGTTGATGAGAGAAAATTAAATTCCGTGCAAGAGCAACGCTCAGCACTGTTAAGAAAGTTGACCCTTGGAATGTTTTTTATTATAATCTCTGTTCTACTAGGCTTTGAAATGTGGCCATTAAAAAAAAAAAAAGCTTCATAATAAGACTTGGCACACAGCACAAGAAGATCTTAGCCCAAAAAAGAGTTGTTGATTTCCTTTCTTCTCTGGGTACAGACCAAGTCCTAAATTCACTTACATAATAAGAACATATAAATACATTTTCATTAGAGATGAATTAAGCATGACAGTTTGGCCTGTCTAACACATAAAAGAGAGAAAAGGAGATTGTTCCTCATTTAGAAATATACTGCCTTCTTGTGCCACAAGGGCAGCTGGAACCTAAACATTGAAACCTGGCAACTGATTAATTGCTTAGGGTATTTAAACAAGTTCTGTAGCATACAGATTAGCTATCATTAAAAAACAGCATTTTCTTTCTTAAATCTCACTATTATACTTCATCTGAATATGTAATCAGAACTGGCCTAAAGCTGTTGAAGCCTGTAAAGTTGTGAGATTTGTATTTCCAGTGGGTCATGTGAGTAATTCAGCCCAATGAGACGTTGCAGCACTGGGGTGGGATGCTGCTGAGACAGAAGAAGAGCCCCATAGATCCTTCCAGGTAGTACACCCTTGTTTAGTCTACTTTCCTAACAGGGACTTTTTGCAGGATCTGAAATTTTTCTTCCCAAAGAGAGGATGCTTGGGATGCTGGAACAAATCATAGAATCATAGAATTGTCTGGGCTGGAAAAGACCTCCAAGATCATCGAGTCCAACCCTTGATCCAACACCGCCATGGTTACTAGACCATGGCACTAAGTGCCACATCCAGTCTCATCTTAAAAACCTCCAGGGACAGTGAATCCACCACATCCCTGGGCAGCCCGTTCCAATGTCTGATTACTCTCTCTGTAAAAAATGTTTTCCTAATATTCAACCTAAACCTCCCCTGGCACAGTTTAAGACCATGCCCTCTTGTCCTCCTGGGAGAAGAGCCCGACTCCCACCTGGCTACAAGCTTCTTTCAGGTAGTTGTAGATCTATGCCAAAAGGCAAAAAATCTTGAAGGAATAAGCAGAATAAGCAAACCAGGGAATAAAGTATTTTCTACAAACATCCCATTTGCAGGCTGACTTATACAAAAACTCTTGCTTTGAAATGACCAGAGCCTGAGTACTGCTGACTAGAAATCATTTGAGCATATTTATAGACACTAAAGAAGTGGCTGTCAAAGACAAGTATCAATTTCAGCAAATACCTAGTTGCTTCAGTAACAAAGTGCACAAACGAAACCCCCCAAAAGTTGCTGCAATGAGATCTCATAGGGATCCAGCCAATGAGAACAGGTGAGAAAAGACTTGCAAAATTCTGAATTATCCCTGCCTTTTATCCAGTCAGTGTGGAAGGTGATGTTTTAAAGCACTCTTTTAAAAAAGGGATAGAAATTAAAGCTAATTTTGCAGGACATATGGAAAAATTTAAATTCTGAGAAATTAAAATACAGTTCTCCTTTTTACAAATGTGACATGCACAATGTAAAATGCTTTCTACAGTTGCTCATGCATGATTACAAGAGATTGAAATAGCAGCTTTATGAGTTTCAATGAAAGCTAAATGTGTCCAACCTGTGAGACTGCTTTGTTAAGAATATTGGCAGGGATGGTACAAAAGCAGGAATTTTCTAGTAGGACTGTGTTGCTCAGTATATATAGTACAGACTTTTGAAAAACAAAGGAGAAAACCTCCTCCATTTGGTGAATTTGATTCCTGGCTATTGTCTCTCAACTTTGCCAATGGCTATTATATGCAGGTGTCCTTTATGTAATAGATCCCTCTAATACATTTTATTTCCTTGGCTCCCACCAACAGTTTCTAGAAAGAATGCACTGTTATTCACTTAAATTGGACAATTCAACAATAGTGGAGGGAATAATGGAGAAGAACCACAATTTCTCAAACTGATAATAACCTGCAGAGATATTTCACTTCTCATTTTTTAACCAAAACCTGACATTTCTCATTATTTCAGAGTGCAGACTACCTAATCCAGAAGTATATCTATCACAAGTAATTCAGGTACAGAACTGACATTGCAATTATTTTTACTAATACTACCCAAAAGTGAACTATGTCTCAATGATCACAGATCAAATCTCTCCTACAGATATAGCAGTATACCTGCATTGAAAACTTCAAATTATTGGAAAGAGAACATACACTTGTCTATCCAAAGAAAATGTTTAGGGAAGAAAGGGTCCCTGTTTGACTCCATTTATTACTTTCCAATAGCCTATCCCTGTCAAATAATGACCATACTTTATATGTTATTTAAGATGTAAAAATCCATCAGAAAGCATAATAAATTTATCTCTCAAGCAGAAATAACAGTAGTACTAGTGCAAAATGATTGCAATAAAATTTCAATCCCTGGGAAATGCACTGGAGTTTGGCTTTTGTTGGAGACTCAAAAGCATGTCTGGTTTTGCTAAAAGCTTCAGGACGTGGGTGAAGAGCACTGAGGCAATTTGGTTTTCATCTCGCAGCTCTTACATGAAACCAGTTTCCTGGTGGCAATCAAAAATACTACCTCTGACTATAAGAAAAAGAGAAAAATAGACTTTGTTCAACTTTTACCAAGGCTGTTCGGCATTTTTTTTGCAATGAAGTACAGTAAATCTCAGTGGCACCATAGAAAAATTCAAGATTCCTGTAATTGTCCTACTACAATGAATAATCAGAGACCAAACATTGTATTATTATCAGTTACATCTCTGATGCAATCTGCATTTATTATTCTCCAGGTTTGCAAAGAATAAAGACTTGCTTGGAAGAAATGCAAGCTTTCGTTTACAACAATGGCATTTTCTTCTGTGCTATCATTCCCTTTATGCTGAAGGTGTGTGGGTGTGAGAGTGAATGGAATTGAGCTCTCTCTCAAAAAAACCCACTGAACAACCAAATAATTTTTTTCTGAACTGAAATAATACATTTACATTAGGTCTTTTCCTACACATGTGAACAAACTGGTATTACTACATTGTTACTTAAGTACATGATGGAGATTTTTGTGCTCTTTGGTCTTAGAGTAAAACCAAAAAAAAAAGGCAAACCCACACCTATATTTATGCCTACTATATTTATATTTTTGCCAAGGTTTAAGAAAAAATATCTACCACATTTTGAGGGTTGGAGTGCACAGCTGATGAAGAACAGCTCACCATACCAGCCAGGCATTCATCTCTTGGACATGAATGAGGACAGCAAAGGTTGGGGTTAAATTGTGACTAACAAGCACTAGCACAGTGAAGTTGCAAAATGGGCAAATGCTGTGCCAGAGTACATCAACCAAGGTATTTCTGATTAAAATTCTGGAAAGTACATGTGTGATCTCATCCAACACACTCTACACAACTAGCATTTACCCACCCTCAAGAAATCAGAACCAGTGAAGGTAAGAGATACAGGGATGAACAGGAGAACAGAGCTCTTATCCCAGGAGAATAAAAGCCTTACTGACATGCATGAAAAAGGAGAACTGAGAGTGAGAGAAGGCAGAAACAGAGAAGAGCAACGAGAGGGAAACACCAATATTAACAAAAGCTAACAGTTACACACTGGCTATGAAGAAATCTGGACTGTAAAGAAATGCTCCTGGGAGTAATAGGAAGAAGGAAAAGCTTCCCAGCAGGAACAGCACCAGCAAAACAACAGACATCCCTGATGAAAATGCTCAACTGAACAAAAATCCCCCAGACTGGTATTGAGATGGCTCCTGATGAAGTTATGAAAGGACTCATACGGTGTGCTTGCCTATCATAGCAGGATAATGGATTCGGTGACCCAGCAGATCCCTTTGATTCTTATGGTCACATATAAGCAATAAAGCAAATTGCCTGTAGCTTTGTCACTTGGGTCATCTATCAGAAAAATGAAGATCTTGGACTGCGGATCTAAAACAAGCACCCCAGTGCAACAGTAACGGGTTTTGTCATGCCCCATTGGTGTTCCCCAATGGTATGAGAGACATGTGGATGAAGGACACCAGGCCTCTCAGCTCGTTGCTCCTCCCCCTCTCTGCTCTGTCCTCTGGACAGTGCCCCTTGGTGCTTCCCCGTCCGTAGGCCTGCCTGGGGAACCTGGTGTGGGGAACCTGGCTTGCCCAGCTGCAAACCCCAAGCCTAGCTCCCTGGACAGCCAAAATGGCAGAGGGATCTTTGCCCAAAGACCATATTAGATGTCATTTGGAGCACCTAAAGCAAAGTAACCTCTGGAGACTCTAGTGCGGTGCAACAGCTGCCCATATCTGGCTTTTGAAAACAGTTTAACTTTCAGTGGCCTACAGTAAGTGGTCTTTCTAAATAAAAATGCCTATGTAATATTAAGGAATCATAACTTTATTATTGCCAACCAAGCTTACTTAAATATTATTATAAGTGAGCACATAAAGAGCTAAGTAAATAAGAAGTTATTTCAGATTTCCACAGGGGGTATTAATAATGATAACTTCACTGTGATGAGACCCTGAAGACTCTACTGAAAAGTTAAGGTTTCCTCAGTAAAAATACACTTAAGGCTTCCTAATCCAATAGAAATCTATTTACAGCAACCCACTTTTAGTATGGAGGACTCGTAACACTATTACTGTAGCAATATTATTAGTGGGTAAAACACATATACTAGTGAGCTTAAGGTAGAATCCAAGTGTTTTATGGATGAATGGTTCAGAGGCCAGCCCTCCTTTCTGTAAGGATTCTGCACTCTTTACTGTGCTAATTTGTGATACTGGGAAGCAATTTCTTTCCTTTCACTCATTACATGTCCACAAAGGAATATAAGATTAACTCTCACTTCACCAGCCTTATAAATACCTGTAATCTTAAACTGCTATCTCTGGTACCTTTTGGTGATAATAATCCTTGATATACAATGTCAGCACAACTGTGAAATTAAAGCACGTTACGGCAAAATGCCTTCCAACACTGCTAAAAGTTTTGGCCTCCCACATGAAATGAATCATTACAGTATTATGTTTCCTTTTAGCTTTGCTGTCAGGTTCTCTGTACCAAAAAGCTGCTAAAGGGTTTTATAATGGCTCCTGTCACCTTGCACCCGACCGCCTCAGAAACACGTACTGCTGACTTCATCCACTGCTTTATCCATAATTTCATCGTAAACAACCCCAAGCCCATAAAAGCCACAGAAGAAAAATTCCCACTTTATTATCATATTGAACATGTCATATTCTTGAAATAAACCAGCATCATGAGGCTTTAATCCTCTTTCAACTTCCCCTAAATGTCATCAATCAGAAAACTGTCAGCTCAAGAGTGACAAAAAACCTGCTTCCACTCCCCTGAGACTCTGGTGAAATGAATATTATTAGCCCATTTTTTCCTTTAAAGGGGACTGTAACAAAGAGAGAAGCACCAAGAAATGCAGTCTCCAGCACAAGATCAATATTGATACATCCCCCGTTGAGAGTTTTAAAATGCTTCCCAACATATGGCAAAAACCTTTGAGGCTTTCCTAAGTGTGTGATTAAGAAAGGGGCTGGAAAAGTGGCTGTGCGACTTCAGCAGGCATGTGAGAGATCCTCCTGGCCACAAAACTGAAACATGTTTGTGACAACCTGTGTGCAAAGAACCCTCTTTTACCTCCATTATCAAAGCCAGACTCTCATTAGAGAAGTAGAGGATGATTGTCCAGACTTTTGCCAATCAATTAGCTAAAGATCCTTCTTCTCCTCTTTGTCTAAATATAAATTGACCATCAAGCAGCCTGGGACATTAAATATAAACTGACCATCAAGCAGCCTGGGACATTTCAAAACATCTCCGTCTGTGTCAAGTTGCTCAGCAAAATAATAAATTCATACCAAGATTTGCCAGAGACACAAATTTGTCCCGTTAGAAGTATCTGACTTGGAATGGCTGTGAAAAATTTTCTCCAAATTTTGTCAGAACTGAATTTGATTTATGAAGCTATGAACTGAGAAAACTCAATACACACTTCTCCTTTCCAGACTTATTTTTCATGGAAGGGGTCATGTCATTTGAAGAAAAGATTCCAGAGGAGCATATTTGGATAGGTATATATTGTAATACTGCTCCAAGCCCCCACTCTACTAATTTTCTCTGTCATTGTTTTACAGAAAAGAGCATTGATAGATTACTCATTCTAGTATGTTTACACAATTTTCTTTACCTTGCATTTTCTCTGTCAATTTATGTCTATTTACAAGGACTTCAATTTCCTCAGTCAATATAGACAAAATTTCCAGGGGGTGAAGAGGTTTAATAGTTGAGGGTATGAAGCTTTCTATTTTGTGTTTCTCATCTAGTAATGATAATCCATAACTCAGCAGCAATGGTATACTGTTATCATATGTGGATCTTCAAGCTTATGTGAAGAAATATTCAAAGTAAGTTTTGCCTCTGCTTCATAAAAAAAAATAAATAAATAAACCAAAGCAACCCATCCATGGTAGAAGCGTCAACAGGCAGGCCCAATATTTAAAAGCACTGAGATGGAAATACCAGCCTGTAGGCATAATCCACAACATAACCCTGTCAGATGACAGGAGATGTGTGGTTAGTCTCCATTTCTGCCATCTTTTTTTCCCCAAGCACCAGGAATGCTGAGGCTAAGCATCGTGGAGAGGCTAAGGGACATTAAAAACAGTCCATGTTTTTCCAAATATCTCTTGGGGCTCCTTTGTAAACTATTTCCTTGTATAAAATGGCCAAACCTCATGCAAGATGGGCAGATGCATGACTACTATAGCAGCTTGAAGAATGACTTCATAGAGAATGACCCATTGCTTTCATCAATCATTTAAAATGTCACTGTGGTTCTAAAAACCAAACCAATAACATTCATCTAGAAGCTAATGTGGAAGACACAGAGGATCAGATATCGACTGAAGTCAAACCATCTACCAACCACTACAGCCCCAAAAATTTTGGTCCCTAAGCAGTATTAGTAACTGACATTTTATGCTTCTTTGAACTGCTACTTCTTCTGGCCATCAGCTTTCTTCCACTCCTCCAAGCACACAAGCTGCAACCATCTGACAGTAATTGCCATGACAACTGATGCTGGTCCCAAGAGTACAAAAGACAATACCGCCAGCAAAATTCAATAAGCAATGTAATGAAGTCAAACAGATCACAGGAAGTTAGCTGTGGTTTCATGGTATGGACAGCAAGCAATCTGGAGGACCCCTCAAGTGTCCCAGGGCTACCAATATCCACATATGCTGCTGAGGGTGACTTTAGTGGCCTGAATAGGATGGAGCGATGCAGCAAAGGAGCAAATTATAAGCTTGGAGGAGAAGGAGACAGCAGGGTGATGGTATTAAAATGAAGTGATTTGCAGACAGTGGGGCTGGAAAGGTCATTTTAACACTTAGTCTGGTCTACAAAGAATCTCACACTGATGTAGGAAAAGCCAGAGGAAAAGCCTGAGCACAACTCAGGATTAAGCACTTTTCTCCCACACATTTTCAATTTCCTAAACTTTTAGCTTGCTGGCCTTCCCATCCCTGCCACAAAGCAATCATCTGAGGGCAAAAAGTTATAAGAAAAGAAGAGGAGAGGGAGAAGGAGAGGAGAGGAGCACCATTTGTTTTTATCTACTCAAGTTTTAATAACTAAGGAAATGCCTTAATTATAAGCACAGGTTAACTGCATGGCATCATTATAAGGCTGATTTGGAGTTGGCTGATGAATTAAATTCATCCCTTACCTTCAGGTTTCTTTGATGTGGAACTTTAATTCAGACTTTCATCATTTTATAATGACTGACTCTGGAATTATTATAAGAATTCTTTTATATTTCTTTCTATCAAATAATAAGTTTCCACTTTCAACTTTAACAAAGATTTCAGTTTCTAATGATATTCAAGTATCCAGCTGATACTAGCTAATTTAGCTAACTACAGTGTTAGTATGGAGCAGTCAGGTAACTCAGGAGAAGTGGTGTGCTAAAAGCAGCAGTTCTGATTGACAAGGCCATGAGCTATCACCTCATAATTTTTAATTTGTTCCCTATTTTGAGTTAAAAAATAATCCCTGAATATCATATAATTTCCTCCTTTAAGCACAAATTACTCATTTCATTAAAATCAAGTCCAAAACCATTGCTAAATTACTATGAAAGAAAACTCAAGTTCAGAGTGGGTAATAAACCCTCAGCCAGGAAACAGGTCTCTAGAAAAAGGAACATTGCAAGGAAAGCTTCCTGCAGCCCTGCTGTCAGAGCACTGTGACTCAAGGCAAGCACCACTACCACCCAAATGAAGGTGATGCAGACTGCCAGAGAGAACAGCAAACAGAAATGAGGAACTTTTTCACCCAGATGCAATATTTATATTAGTGCTGGCAGTATAGCAGGAGGCTCATGAAGTCCAGCATCAGGCCTACAGAGAAAAAGACTTCACTTTGTAGGCACACCAGGTATATTGCCATATCCATGAACAGTAAATCATCAGTTTTACCTGCAAGCACCACAAACTGAACTTTAAGAAGGCATTTCCAGATAGGAACAAACTATCCTGTTTATCCAGCTCAATATATCAGTGCAGACCTGCAGCATTTTTCCTGCTGCATAAAGGTAAAGCACTATTTACACAGAGATAACCTGCACCATTATTATTAAGATTCAGCCCTGTGATAATTTCAGCTGTATAGGATAGGCTAGATGTACATTAGTGATCCAAACTATGTAACATTTAAAAATTTCAGCAAGGAGTTTATCGTTGCCTAGGAAAGATGAAGGACTGGCATCTCTATTTTTTCCTCAATTCAGAAAAAGATACTAGTGGGTATACAATGCCTGTGGGGGATGAGAAAGCTTCTCTGTGAGCAAGAAATCTTCAGAATTGAACAGGAAATGCAGCACTGTGGGAATCATCTTGAATTCCAATAGGCTGAAAGGCACGCAGCATGGTCTGCTACCAGTCCTGCCAGCCTAGGACAAAAGTTTCCTGGTGAGAGTCTCTTACCCAAGTTTTATTTCCAACACAAGCAAAAAGATGACAACAGTTCAGCCTCATGAACGGACAAACCACTTACACTTCATAGAAACAGGGGAAAAAAAAGGAAATACAAAATCCTCACTTCTTCCCAATGAGCAACAGTACTGACCCCAAACAGCATTTTTGTTTTGGAGTGGTTTTGATCGCACCTACACCTCTTGCTGAACCCTCTCAGCACCTCCCAGACCCAGATAGTGCCCAGCCACTCAGTGGGTTGCTCCCTTGCACCCACCTGGTGCTTAACCCTGTGGGGCCCCACGGCAGACCACTACCCCTGTTTGGCAGTGCAGGGGACAGCAGGTTTCTACACAACACTGAAGCAGCTGAAAGGGCCTGTGTTAAATGAGGCAGCAGCAGGAAAACACTTTGGGCAGAAAAAAGGAAACAGCTGGTGGTGCCAAGGCACCAGGTAATTTGAAATAAAGCTGGCAGGAGGGAGAAGAAGGAAGCTGTGTCTGTGTGCAGCTCACAGCTGTGCGAGCTCTGCAGCCTGCTGCCTCCCTTAATCTCGGCTATTGCAGCTCTCCATGAAAGCAAAAAATCTACTTCTCCTAAACTCAGCCCTTAAAAACACTCTAACACCAAACCCCTGGATTTCTTCTATGAAAGAAGGCCTCAGAGCAAGTAAACTGGAAAGCCATGTGGCCTGCACTACGAAAAGTTGAGAAAATGGGCAGAAAACAGCTGGTGGGAGAAGCAAGGGCTTTTCAGGCCATCCAAGAGATTTGAGTAGTCTCCTTGGATGCGTGGTTCATCCCCCCTGTGCTTAGTTTCCCATTGCAAGTTGGAGTGATAGCCCCTTCACTTGTAAAGCAGGAGAGGGTATCGTTACACACTATTCTGCTCTGTGCTGCCAGCCCAGCTACACATGCAAATATTTCATTTTTGGGGTGAGAATAAAATATAACCGCTGCTGACAGCAGAGCGACTTACTTATATATACAACCATGGATATATTTGTTCTTGCACTAAACACCTGTCAGTGATTCTTTCTAAAACTGCTTATTTTCAAGGAGTCTATTATGTTTAACCTAGTCCAAGATTGCTACTCTTAAAAAAATTAAAAATGACAATTGTAGTTGTTTCTAATTTAAGAGGGACATGAAGAAGATCAAACCTTCACTTCCTCTGGGCTTTAACGATGTTTCTTTTTCAATTTCAATTTTTAGATTTATATAAAATGGAAAAAGAACACAGGGGAATTTGGTGCTGTGGGTGAACCCTAATGGCTTTTTGAAAGCCCTGATTGCTGCCCAAGAGTGACTGTCAGAGCTGACATGTTTCTGTAGCTTTGTGTAGTACTTCACAGGCAAAAAAAGAAATGAACATAAATTCCCTGTTTCCTGGGGATGTTAATCTTGAGCCTCACATCTAAATTATGCCAAAGACATATTTACAGGATTAAATTCTCTCATCAGCTAAACCAGTATAAATCTGGAGTAATTCCATGATGTGAAGATCCACCGCTAATAAACTAAATCCCCCCTAACCCAAGGAAATTAATACAACCAAACAAAATTTAAAATAGAGTATTTATTTCTCAGCTAACTCAAGGCTCAGTTCTTCATTCTTTCTCTCACAGGTTGCTTTAAGAATACCCCAAGCAAAGCCAAAAATATCAATCCTGGGCCAGGAACTTCTAATCCCTGCTCTCAAGGCTGCAAAACAGTGCACACAACTCCTCTACTTTTCTGTCCAAATATTACTGTAATGGAGTTTGCTTGGGTTTTTTAATTAAAAAAAAATTTGAAATTTTAATTAAATAAACAACAGCTTATCCATCTTATTGGCTTTCTGTAGGACTCGGATGTCTTTGAGATATCAGTGACTTCTTAGGTCCTATATAGGCATTCCCACCTATGAAACTGCAGCCAATATAGTTATTTTTCCCTTTCGTGCTTGTTACGAGCTAAAACCTTTCTGCTATGGTGGGAGCAGCTGTACCATGTAGTTATCTACAAAGCCAGGTAATTAGGTGGCAGCTTTTCTTCACTGCTTTGGAAATTCAGCTGTTGCACTATTCTTTCAGCTGAAGAAAACACTAGCACATACAAGGAGAAAAACATTTTTTAATTGCAATAAGCATAAAAGAATCATAACCTTTCCAAACAACTGGTTCAGTCCTAAACTGTAAGGGCTTTAAGAGTGAACTAGTGAAGCCTCTGCATGCTATTAAGCATATGCAAGAGGGAAATGTGCTCATGTGCCATGACAAATTAACACCACCAGGACTTAATCAGGAGTGCAAGCACATGTTCAGGCTAGGCCAAAACCCCTTGTTACATTCTACTGTGACTATAATGGACTGATTATTAAAATCCTTCTATTGAGAGTGATCATTAGAAGAATATGATAAAGTATTTGATTAAGAGAAAGTCCAAGTATGATGTACTTTTCTGACTCACAGGCAGCCGAGGGGAGCCATTTTCAATACCTTGCATACGAACTTAAAAGACCAAACTCTTCCTAATTAATTCTCTTGTATGGGGTCATAAATCCTGCCTTCCCATTCTCTTCTTCTTTAAAAAAAAAAAAAAAAAGGCTGGTCATTTAAAGTATCTATTTCTGTTCATTTACTCTAATTTTATTCTGTTTTATCTATTGTTTTTTTGAGAAATTTCAATATTCTGGTTCTATATAAGACTTTTCCCTTAGTCAAGAACTGCAGTCTGTAATAACAGCAATCAAAGCAGTTCATTCTGACAAATGTATGTCAGGAAAGGACTGCTGTGACTTTGAAATATTGAAAGTGACTGATAACATAATGTGTGAAGCAGAATAAATGCATACAAATGGAAGTTTTAGCTGAGCAGTCCAAGTATGAACTAAATACAGTGTTAGAGCTCTGCCCTGAAAGCTCTCCATGCAGGTGATTACAAGGGCAAACTACTAAACACATTTTGCAAGAGTGTTCTATGAATAAAGTGGCAAACACAGTTTTTCCGTGGCCATGTCATTCTTTTGTCTGCTTGCACACCACGTTGGAGTAGAAAACCTGGGTCTGGAAAGGCACTTGGTTTCTGGAAAGTCATCAAAGTTACGATGGCTGGGATCAGGGCCCTGCTTTACCTTGGGCTAACTTAACACAACTGGCACTAAAGCAGCATATAAAACACATTGTTGCACATTGTGCAACGAGTCTCCATTCAGCATATCCACCTGGTTCATGTCAGCAAATGCTTCTGTCTGTTTTGACGCTGCAAAAAAATACAGAGCCAAGGCGTGGTTGTTTGGGAGGTCGTTCTGAATCAAGTCTGTGGTAGAAATTAAGTCTGTTAAATGTTTCAAGGGAAATGGGGATCAGATTGGCACAGCCTAGTTAAAGCACACCTACTCCCTATGCCTGGCTTTTGATGTGCTGCAACCTCATGCTCCTTGGTTTTGTTTGTGCCAGGACAAGCTGCAGCAGCTCTACTTCTCTGCCTGGGCAAGTCAGAGGTTCTGTAACTCCTGCAATAGCAGGACAGCGGGATGTGTGCTCCAGATGCCTACATCCCTACTTCCCATGACTCAGACCTTTGGGGCTCTGGAATGTGATGCAGCCCAGCTGGGCCACGTGGTAACTGAAGCACACAGCACAGAAGTTTTCCACAGCCACTTACTGTTTACTCCATCCCATACAAAAAACTTGACTCAAGCCTCTCTGACACCACCAAGTCTTTGGGATTTGGACATAAGTCAGTCTTTCAGACTTTGTGATACCTTATCTCGAGACATTTTTTCCTCAAGGCTACTGAGGGCCCATATAATCAGAGAATAAAGGCTTCCCTACCCCATCTTCATCTTCCAACTAATCCAGACCTCTCTAACCACCACACTCAAACATACTGGTGACACTGTTGGGGAAACTGTCTGGCTCCTCCTCCCAGTTTTGTCCTGATTTCTCTGGGGAGCAACCTACCCCATGGGCTTGCTCTGAGACACAGCAGAAGGCTTCTCTGGGTAGTTTCCTTAGATTTTTCACTTTGTTAATCTCCTCTCTGCATGGAGTTGAGCAATAAGGAAGGCTCCATTTATTCCCCCTCCATAATCACTGAGAAGCACTCAGCTCTTCAGTGTCTCCTTTCACTCCCTCTGTCACTGCAGTGAGCTTCCTTCTTCCTTACGTCCTATTTCAGCAAGGGGAGACAACTCTGCTAGAAAACCTGCTATCACTTTTGCTTGGCTCTACATTCTGGAGAGTTTTCACACACTCTTTTTTCCTTTCCCTACTTCTGAACTCGACTGAAGTCGTAAAGCAAGGCTAGCACCTTCTTTGCCTACTGACAATTCAAGGATGGGTGACAAATAGAATCACAGAATCACAGAATATGCTGAGTTGGAAGCGACCCACAAAGATCATCAAGTTCAACTCCTGGCTCTGCACAGAACCATTCCAAAGAGTCATACCATGTGCCTGAGAGTATTATCCAAATGCTTGAACTCTGCCAGGCTTGGTGCTGTGACCACTTCCATGAGGAGCAGTACCAGCCACCCACTGGATGAAGAAGCTTTTTCTAATATCCAACCTAAACCTTCCCTGACACAAATTCTGGCCATTCCCTCAGGTTCTGTGTTTTACAGCAGAGGAAATTTCTGCAGGCTGAGGTAGCTTCTGTTGCAGCAGTTTTATACTGCTCCAGTTGTCATACCATCAAGTTCACTATTTACTAGACTGTATTTCTGCTTTACAAATAAGCTTTATTTCCAGGCCTTTCATTTTTATCTGGAAAACAGGACTAGCTGAAAACAGGATGAGCTTTATGGTCCAGCTAAATGTTAATTACCTTTTAAGCCAGCAAAAGGGGTTAGCAAAGACCTATTATTCTTTCCTCCTTTGCTACTCATCCTCATTTTAACTGAAATATGTTAGCCAGCATTTTGAGAACTTAGGTCAAGACTCAGGAATGGGGTAGGTGTGCTAAACATTTACTTGTGGTTATTATGGTTCTGTCATGACAGCTGCATGACTGGGTCCTTCCTATTTCCAGGGAAATCTCTGCATTCATTTTCTACCCCACTTTAAAGGCAATACTGCTGCTCAACTGAGTCAGAGTGAGTAGTTAAACCTGTTCCTCTCAAGACTGATGCACACAAATGTAAGAGAAGGCAGCCAGAAAAGAAAAAATATACTAGGGACAGTGAGCATTAACAGCAAACCTAATCTCTTCTTTAGGAATTCATAAAAAAGCAAGTTCTTGGAGGGAAGCCACTTGATGAGACTTCTTTTAGCTTTACTGTCATCAGATTTATAACCAAGCAATTTCAAATTCTGCAGCCATGCACTTACTCACTCCATAAAACTTTAAAACACACGAACAACTCAGCTTACAATAAATGTTTTTTCCACATAGTTGGATGAGCAACACTGTTTCCACTGATTGTACTGCACATGTTGCTGCGTAATATGTGGCCATTTTACATGCCAAGTCTGAGGTGCCTAAGGCTAGAGAAGTAGATGGAAAGTAGTAAGAAATAGCTTTCAAAGTGATATCTACTGGTAGCTTAACACTTTACAATTATACTGTTTTCTTTGGGGTGGTTCATAGATAATAATAGGGAATTAATATGAATAAACAGATTAATTGATTTGCCTTTCTGAAACTTTGAATGTGGTCTCCTTTCTGAAAGGGAGCATTGATTAGGAAAAAGAGAAGTCATGAAGCTTCCTTTTTCATGGCATTTCTTTTTTTGCATGCAGCAACTCCTTCACCACAGCAATGCTTGGGATGCAGAGATGCCTTCCCATGGTGAAGCAGGTGGGCAGCTCTTTGGTTCTCATAGTTCTATGCTGTGTGAATGCAAGAAGATCTAATGCCTTTCCCTTATGATTTCCTTTCTCATGCTTCTTCTCAGTGCTGCTACTTCGTGATTCTTTAACTTACCCCATCAATTAATATTACAGTATATTTAAAAAGCCCAGTAATCTGCTCACTGCCTTTATATGTTTTCATTGATTAATTTTCCATTATGTATATGTTATAAACTTAAGATCTGCTGGAGAATCCTTTAACCCATCTCATCGGTTTAATATCACAGCAGATTAAGAAGTTGCTAAAATCTTGTTTCTGTAGGTGTCTCCATCTTTTTCAACTTCTAATCATGAATTTACTGTGAGACCTGCCAGCAGCAGATGAACACCATCAGGAATCAATAAAAACATTTTTCCTGTTCTCACAACATGATGTGTGGGAGCCACAGTTTCTCTACAGTCCTATAGCCAGCAGCCTCTGCTAGGAAGCAAGATAGGAACGGATAATAAAGCCAGGAAAAAATTCTGATGACAGAGCAGGAATCTTCAAAACCTGCAGCTCTGCATTAGGCAGCTAGTGGAGTAGGATGCAAAGGGACAACGTCAGATCACCTGGTCCTTGGGAAAAGCTATTAGCAATGTGCTCATACAGGATTACAGAACACTGTCAGCGTGGATCACATGGTTGTGGGCTTGGTAGAAAAAAGAAAAGAGAATAGTGGTGGGACGAAAGCTTTCTGTTAGGCTTTCTTATGAAGTAATGGATGCCATTTTTAAAAATCAGAATGAAGCTACATCTGTTCTTATAATCCATTTGAGGTTACAGGTGTTCAGCCTGGATCCAGTGGCCTGGGATTGAGCTGTGAAGAATGTGACCACTCTGCAGCCCCACCGAAGCAGGGAGCTGGCTGAGCAGCACTTTTTCAAGGTGAGTTTCCTGGCATGAAGGGCAATTGCAATTTGTCTTTGAGGACCTGGGTCAGCAAAAACAGAGATGGACGTGTTTTGAAACCTACGGCCTGGTGGAATTCCCAGTTTAGCTCTGTGAGTCTACCATAGACAGCAAAAAAATGATAGACTGCGCTATTTAGGATGGTGTGGTACTGAAGTTTTTTTGTTTATTATCCTGCTTATCTGAGAAACTATCTCATCATTACGTGCTACTCTACAGTTAAGGCTTTTATTAACAATTACTATATCTGAATCAAGCAAGACTATGTTCTCGTGTCTGATTGCTCAGAAATCTGAAATTCTTTTTGGTTTTTTCCCCCTTTAATGTAATTTCAGTTATATGAACTTGTGACATGATCTAAAGGCAGACACTCAGAATTAAACTCTTCTATTTAAATTCAGGAGTGTTCTTCAAGTCCGATAATGCTCCCAATTTGCAAAGTCTCTTAATTTTCTGGAATAATCAGAAAAAAAGTGCTTTGGGTAGAGATTTTACTAGTTTCTCTGACATTTTTCAGAATGTCATATATACAGCTCAGAATAGGATTTTGATTCTAAGCAAACTACCGAGGCAAAGCCAAGTTGAGCTTTTACTAAGAACTATTCTTAGTATTTATGATCACTGTATTTAATAATGAAAAATCCAATTAGACCATTATTGTCAGTCCCCTGCAGGGACAGGGTATAATCCAAACCTCTTATTTTCTCCGTAGCTGGTAAAAGATTAACTAAGTTAGAGAGTGAGGGGCACTTTATTGGGTTTTCATTAAAAGAAGATTAAAAAAAAAAAAAGAGAGGGGGGAAATCTTCTCAAAGAAAGGGGTACATGGTCCCAAGGACAAAGTAAAAGAAGCCAAAGTAGTCAGGAAGGAAGTTATTTTCCTTATGTCGGAGTCTTTGGACACAAGTGACCTCCAAGACACAATGAAAATTTAAGGAGAGAGAATTAATAGCGAGGAGACAGGAAGAACACATATTTATGGCTCAGGGCAGGAACTTTCTAAGACTCAGGGTTTTGCTGATGAGATGTAAAAAGGACAGGAGAATATCCATACCATTTATTTAAAGCATATGGCTAATGAATTGCTTAGGGGCAGTCTGAAGCACCATGTGATGTCTCTGTTCTTTGCCTCCAAATTTTTGGATGTCTGAAAGTACAACGCTTGCTACTAGTGAGGTATCTTTAATCTGGCCATGAGGAAATCATTCCTTTTCCCCCCTAGGACAGAAAGATGTGACTGGCTTCTCTAGCAGCAGCACAAATTCTTTGTAACTTTTTGTGATGAATGTCAAATACAGTCTGAGGTTTCTGCATAAGCTCTATGGTAGTTGTACCTTCCATACATTATGTCATCACATACCCCACCTCCCACAGTTGACCACCAGGAGGTATGCAACTGCTGCTGCTGCTTTTGTTGGCACACAGACCACTTGAAGTGTCAGTGAGCTTGTGCTTGGCTGAGATGGTGCATTTGCAGAAACACAACTGATGAACAACAAGTAGGAGTCCCACACTGTGCACTCTGAGGGAGACTTTTTTCCTCTCTTTCCTTTTTTTTGGCGTATTATCACTGTTTCCTTCTATTTAAAAGTGAAGTCTTTGGGGCAGAACGCACATGGATACTCTTGGGATGTGAGGAATGCAAAATAACTACGGCTTGATTTTTATGGCTTGGTTTTGGGTGTTGGCAGCTTCTAGTGACTTAAGTGAAAAGCTGGCTGCTGGCCTCTGCTGAGCATGAAATTAGTGTTTCCTCTCCCTCTGGCTCTAGTGTGCTGTGTGGCCAGGACCGTAGAGCAGCGGAAGAGAGTCAGCCAGCAGAGGAGGCAGGGACATGAACGGGACCCGAGTTCTTTGCTGCCACCCCTCCTTGACCTCCACCAAAAGCCAGCCACCAGAAGAGTACCTGAGTCTTTGCTGCAGCACTGTAGGAAGTGCAGACATCCTATGTAATACCATCAAAAGCGTTTGCAATTATATTTATACCTCCCAGGGGTGCAATGGAAGTTTTAAGGTTTAGGGCTGAAAAGAATTCTTAACAGGTGTCAAATTTAGTGTCAGCATAGAGTTCCTTGTGAACCAAATGACACACCCTTTTCAAGCTCTCCTAGGAAATTTGGCAGTTCCTATTATTACAGTCCCTGTCATTACCTTGAAAGAAAAAAACTGACATGCTGCCTGGAGGCTGCTGGTGCTCAGAAGGTTAAGTCTTCATGGGAAAGAAAAGAGGACAGCAATCTACCTGAGCACACCAACCGGCTGCCTAGTGGCAGAGCCAGTTGTGTTTGTTAATGTCTGCAACAACATGAATGAAGTCATCAGGATGCTATGACAGGCCTATCTTTCAAATGTTACCCCGATTATTTTCTATATTATTTATGTTACAGACACACACCTATTTTCAGGATGGACTCGAAGCACCTGTTTTCAGAGAAAGCATTAGGCAGAGAATGGTCACAGGTGCCGTGTGGGACCCCAGCTGGCCACTTTGCCATCCCCATACAGCGAAAATCCAATCTCATTCTGCAGTCAGACCACTCACTGCTGCGCATGTCTTTGAGAACTTTCTTTTTCACATGCAAAAAACCCATCTCTTCTAGATCAGAACAAAGACCAGTTTCATTACAGTGCTTTCGATTGGTTACCCTTCTCCTTCACTAAACTACACCTGCACAAAATTCTTCTCTGAAGGCATATAGATAATGCACTTTGAACAATAAAACTTTTATCATCCAAAAAATTTTGTTCATTCCCAAAATTTTAGATTTTCTCGAGTCTGAAAAGAATAATCCTGAACAAGGTTTCATCTCCTGTGGTATGTCTGGAATCAATTATTTAAAATTCCAGGAAAGGTACATGAAATTTCTAAGTGATATGCATTTTGCCACACTCTCAGCTAATATTTCATTGTAGCCAAACTTGCATTTGTAAGAATAACTCTGATTTTAAATTCAAATACATGAGAGCGCTCATGCTTCTCTCTGAAGGGTATAGTCAATACCTTATACTTGTAAAGTATAAAAACAATAAAAACAATATGAACCCATGCAAGCAAGTGTACCTCAATGACAGCACATTCCTGTATGATACTTGCTTAATTGCATCAATTTAAAATCAAGTATATATTGAACCTTTTGTGTTAATTTAACTGTAGCCTACACTAAGCATTTTCACTTTCTGGTTCCTTGGTAATTGGAGCCTCATTCCGTACTGGTATGACAGCATCCCGTGAAAATACACAGGCACAAGGTGGCAGCGGCGGCTTGAAGCTGGGAGCACGGGCTCTGCACTGTGCTTAGGGCACTGCAGCTTGTGTGCTTCTTCAGTGTGGTGGGTACCAGGCAACCAGGTGGTCATCAGCTGCAGTCCCACATCCCAAACATGGCTATTAGGACCATCACTGCAGCTTTGGTTCCCACTAAGATTTTGGTTGCTTCAGGCTTCTTTTAGCACCTCATAGACTGCCTGGGGTATAAGGGAGCCTGCCATCACCATCAGTTGTGGGAGGAGATTATATCAGGGAATTTAATTTTTGCAATGCCCTGGATGTGTTTTGATGGCACCTCAGCATTTCAAACTGATCTCAGGCTTAATACCTTTCTTAAGTAGCCTAACTGATGGATAAACTCCCATAAAGACTGAATACTTCACAGAGCAGGTGAATATTGTTGCAGTCCCCAAAGGCCACGGCATTTTACACGTGTTAATCCCCTAGAGAAAAACACAGAGCACATCTGAAACATAGAGTGCTTTTGAAAATCCCAAATGCCTAAACTTTACCACAGTGTTACCTTGACTGCAACTCACACCCCATAGCACTGGAGAGAAGGGGTGGGTGTTTACACTTCTCTCTCTCTTTTCCTGTTTCTCTAGGAATCACCTGAATGTTCAGAAAAGGTACTGAAAAGCATTAAACTCGTGCCCATGCTTTCTGTACAGAGAACAAAATTTCCTGTAAGCCTGCCAGACCTTTCACAGCTGCACCCTAGGGATTTAACACTGTGCAGCTTATGAGTTTATATGAAATTTCATAAAAGATAAGACCTCTATTTTCACATAAATACATTTATTTTGGGAAAGATCAAGAAATACCAATATATTCTAAACCAGTTCCCTGCTGCATTAAAGAACGTGAAATATTCAGGAGAACATTTGCTAATCCTATACAATGAAATCTATTTCCCTCTCTATTTAGCATGCAGGCTGCAGCTGCTGAGGGTTGTTCAGCCTTTTCATCAGAAAGAAAAGTAAGGATGATGTGTAATAACCACATGATGTGTAAACTTAAGGAGCAGCATGGAAGGGTGTTTAGAACAAAATGTTGTAAGCTACCTTGTAAGCATGATTTCTCCTTCATATACTTGTTATATGGTGTTTCACTGCTTCAAACTGTAAATTTATATTATGGACATAATTAGAAGTGATATATAATATGCTCTCATCGTACAGAAATAAAAATATAAGCACAGTAGCACATACATTTGCAGAATATATATCTATAAATTCTCCAGTAGGTAGTATACTCAAAGCAAATTCCAGTTTTTCTGTTCAACTATTACTCTTGCTAATGTAATGAGTTACTTTTTCACTAGTGCTAAGTTCTGCCTATCCTTCCAGATCCTCCTGTAGTCCAATATCTGACAAATAATCCCTTTCTTCATCTACCTGAACTCTGATAACTATAGCAGGAAATTGAAAATGAGTGCCTATGATTCCTGAGTCCACCAGGGGACAACATATGACCTCGGGAATTCATTTAAGTCTCCTGTTGCTATAGATTCCCTAAGCATTAAATGGAAATGGCATTTACTTTCCACTGAGAGGTGTTAATAGTTAAATATTGCTTCAAAGATCTTCAGATAAAAAGACCTATATATGTGCAAATTTTTACGCCTCTTCCTGCTTTCCTATAGCTTCGAGATATAATAATACACTGAAAAGCTGAAATTTTCTTATGAAATAAAATTGTACTTGGAAATGTCAGGCCTGCACAGACCAATGATCCAGAAGCTGCTAAAGGCAGTGTATCAGAAGTTGTAATCCAGCCTCTCTGGGTACTGAATACTGCGATGAAGATATTCACTTACCAGAACCAGCCATAACCATTTTCCCCATATACCAAGAACTATAACCAGTATATAAAAATGTCAGGAGCAGTCTCTGAGGGTCAGTTTGGATACATCCACCCTGACTTGGAGAGCAGCAGTGGTGGGCATGAAGAATGCTCATCTGTGTGGGCATGAGCCATGACATGCCATGCCACTTGGCAATTTCACTGTATTTAGTATTAAAGACAAAGACTATAAAACTCCCCAGTGTCTTCAAATTTTTGTACTCAAGCTTACGTGGATAATGCTGTGAAAAGGATGACTTAACACCTTGACAAGCATCTGAGATCTCTAACAGCTGAAAGCATTTCTTAGAAAGATTACAGGAAGAAATTTTACTCCTTTGTTTTGTGTGGAGACCCCAAACAGTTCAATGCCAGAAATTTTAAGTGAAGCCAGCCTGATCATAGCTGGAATATGAAAGTATTAAAGTATTCAGTAAATATTGGCCTCTAATGCTCATTGTAAGATACAAAGTATATATATGTTTCATTGAAATTAAATTTTTCTATGATCCTGTGGACTTTTTTATGTTACTGCTATGCTAGCACAAAATTCAGCCATATCGCTCCCAGCATAGAACAGATTCAAAGAATTCACGTCTTCTCTGTTCATTCAGCATGTGTAAGCAGAGAGTGATTCCTCTGAATCTGCATACTGTTACTTACCAGTTACTTTTCCCCCAGTTCACTCTGTGGACTGAAGACAAAGGCAATAGTCCAAAGGAAGCTTATTTGTATCTTTACATGGCAACCACGCAGAAGAAATTCTATCACAGCAATTGTAAAATTTTGTTAAATGCATCTAATGCAAACCAATATAAACCAGATTGAGAGACCAGATTCAGAATGAAAAAGGCTCATGAGATTAGCCCATGTCTTCTCCTAAATGCCAGACTGCAGATACTACACTTTTAAAAAGTTTGCTTGTTTTTTCATATTTCACACACATCCTGATTTAGCAATCAATACTATAGTGAAACACAAATACTTCAAAGGCACAATACATGCAATTAAGTTAGTATTTCTGGTCTTAATAGAAACACAGTACCAGTATCATCTGTGGAGATGTCACTTTTGTAGCCCAACAGATCGATTTGTGTTGGGATAAGCATTTATGCTTTTGGGTACTAATAGGTGTCTTTCCACCAAAACATCAAATGTTTTTATTCATCTCCCTTGAGTTCTGCACATGAGGGTGCAAATTTACTTTTTTTTTCTTTAAGAAATGGCTTCTCTAACAGGAAGGTTTGAGTTATGGTGACTTTCTATGACAAATAAATCAACTCTTTCCTCATTTTCCTGCTAACGAAGTTCAGTTTCTCTCATTAATGTTTTTCAAAAGAAACAAGGACAATTCAAATAACAGCAACATGAAGTGTTTTTAATGCAGTTTCTAGAAAAGTGAATAATTCAATGTCTCAGAGAAAATGAATGTCTATGTAAAACATGAAGTGGACTACAAATACAAGGTGTTTCTCCTTCACTGAAAATTAAATTAAATTCTCTTGGCCCAGAGCCAAGAGAAACTTTCTCTCAGGACCTACTCCTCTTACTCCAAACCCTTACCTTTGTGAGAAAGCATCTCGGTAGGGGCTGCCATGCTGCAGTGCGATCCCATATCCTCTGTCCGCAACAGTGTTCCCGACTGTGTAAAAAGAGCACTCTGCATCGTTGATGGCAACGTACTCCAGCACTGCTGCATCCCAGACAAAGGCATAGTTTCCGTATTTCACCTGCAGTAAACAGAGGAAAAGCTCAGACTACGGACTGTGAAGTCCAAAAGGAGGCCAGTGCGCCTGAAAACGTGACGGTTTCAGCACAGTCTGTTCTTTAAGGAAAGGGAAGTTTGGGTGCCCAGCTGCTGCCAGCAGAAAAAGTCGCACAGTCACTGGTGCCATGAAGTGCTTTGGCAGAGCACCTCACCTGAAACGGAAGAAAAGTGACATGATAACAACGTGCCATCAGTGAAACAGCGCAGTGGAGGAAATCTGTGGACTGTGGAATCTGTTTCCTCTTCAGGGAACAAAGGAAACATCAGGGTCCCTCCATCAATGCTAACTTCCACATGAAACCCCCCACTGATTTTTCTTTGAGCCTTAAAAACAACTATTTAGATGGAAGGGAGGTATTCAGTTATTCACACTGGGAGGGTAGGCATGGCTATCCAGACGGTTAGCCATGGTCCACATTTCAGACGTGCTTCAAGTTGTGACAGACTTCATGAACACCCATTTGTCTTATGGATTCTGTGGGCAACATCACGCCAACTAGATTTTTGGGGAATTATTATTCTTGGCATGAAGTGTTTTCTCATGTTTTCAAAGACTTTCATAGAGCAAGATCATGTAAACCATTTAAACTGTTTGACTAAGATAAATCCAAAGCTTTTAAAGTAACATTTTCCTATCCATTCACATTTGAAACAAATCCAATTTTTTTTTAATTTAAATATATGTGATGTATACAAAATTTCAGCATTTATTCAGAAACAAGACTTTAAAAACAGAAATTCAGTCTAAACAAATAGTTCTCCATTTCAGTGAATTTCTGCTTTACAGTCAACTCATGTTTTTCTGAAAAGATAACTATCTCTAGCTGCTCTACCAGATCCAGATCTTTTATGAGTTTTCTGTTTTGTTGGTCTCTGTGTCAGACCTGAAGAATCACATTGCTTTTTTCCTGACCCTCTGCTTGGCTTCACTCAGTGCTTTCCCTATGCTGTATTAGCCAACTAAACTGTAAAACTAGGCTGAAGCCATTGACTTTTTACATCTAATGGGAATAAATACGTGACAGCTAAGTGAAAAGTAAACAAAACACAAAAAGGCCATGTGGGGCCAGGCAATCCAGAGAGAATTCAAAACCAAGTCAGCATATCAAAGTAAGCAATGTCAGTACATCATTTAGATTAGGCTTTGACAATGTAGATTATGTTTTTAAAGACTGTTTACATATAAAAGTTACTGAAGCAAGCCACACCGTCTGCTTGCTCACAAGATGTAGTGCACAAGGAACGATTGCTTTTGGGACACATTGCTTTTTACTGCAGGCCTGGCAAGGGAATATTTCCTATTTCCATCTGTAGGCATGGTAGGGGGAGGATTTGTGCAGATTTTGGAGCAGAAAGGGAGCCATATTATCTGTGGACTCCACACGACTTGTAGGATAAAGAAAATTCTTTTCAGAGTGCAGACACACACTGGATTGGGTCATTTTTAATCTTCGGGCTCTGAAAAGAGTCAAGAAGGGTTTTTCTTTCCTCCCTGTGGAGGTTTAGGTCTATCTAAACAGCCAGGGAATAGGGGATAAAAGTGAATTTGCAGTTAACAAACAATACAACTTGTATGCTTGTCTTACAGGCACTGCCACTCACAGAGCTCTTCCTAGCATGGGTTATTCTGATCTTCCTACAGCCACCACTTGACTAGGAAATAGCATGACTGAGAAAAAAGCCCTTCCTAGGAGAATTTAAAAGGATAATGACTCAGCCTGAAAAAGGATCATGATGTGCAGAGAACAAGGAAGGGAAATAGGAGACAAAAGCAGAAGATCAGAAATGGGGAAATGAATCCTGAAAAGGATCAGATGGACTTTCTGAACAAAAGAATTAAGGAAAAGTGGGGTTCAAAAAACAAGCAATTTTACATGTGGAAGATAACCTTTGAGGTGGTGGAAAGAGCAGAGGGTTATGTTTTGACACCTGCTTTTGTCCTAACCCACACTTTTAACATCCTAGTGTATTGAATTCACCTAAGTGCTTGTAAAGAGACTTATCAGCTGCTCAGCTGGTCAGGAAAAATTCTCTTGATTTGGCTGCCTTGCTGTAAAACAACTCACAATGAGAATATATAAAAGTGGTAAAAGCACTTACTGTCAATAATATCTGTGATGAAGTGGTATATATAAGATCCTTAGAGTAGACCTGATAATATCACAGTTCAGGTTCCCACAAAGATATTACTTTTCATAGATAAGATCACAGTAAGTCTCAGTTAAAGTGCATGGGGCACGAAAGAGATTGAAGAGTTAGAAGGGATCATTCCAGTCATCTACCTTCAACACATGGTCGCTCCATGCATTAAAATACATACTTTTAAGCATTTTTGCCTTATTCCTTTACAAATCTAAGGAATTCAAATCCATGGAACAAACCTAAATTTGTAATCCTTGTAATGCTTGTAATCCCCCTCTTTATGGAACTACTTCTTGGTCTAACATTTTTTTGTTGCTAATCAATGTATTTCTTTTTATTACTTATTTTTTTAATAACTTTCTTACATCATTCCTAGGTATTTTTATTTTTGCAGCTCTAAATACTCACATTTTGGCGCTGACACCTTTCAGTTATTGATGGATCTTTCTGTTACTTAGCTGGGCTGGATATAGCTTTCTTTAATCTTTCCTTGCAAATATCTATCAGTTCGATCCTCCCATTAGCAGTGACACTATTTTTGAACTGTCTCCAATTCTCAATTTTTAAGTATGGGAAAAACACCTGTCTCACTAAGAGAGAATCATTTATCTGGCAGCTCTGGAGGTATGTGATTTCCTTTTTAGTATACTCTTCTGAGAATCACAGTCTAAACTGTCTGCCCATGGATCTTTCACACAGCTTAAAAGAGGTTTTAGGTTAAAGAATTAAGAATAAAGTTTTGCTAGAGTATAGCATATCTGGAACACTGCTGATATTTCACAGTTTTACGCCTACAAATGAGTAGCTATACTGTGAGAAGGGGGGATGATGCTTTCTGCAAAATCACAAAGGAATTCTGGAACAAAATGTCAATCAAAACTTACGTCCTTCTCTCTCTCCCTCTTAATATGGGAAGCACATATTTTGCAGTTTTCCAATAGCTATGCTGAAGACTTCTACTTTGGGCCAGCAAAAATTCCAGCTCTGCATTATGAGAAGAAGTCAAGGAGCTTACATTCAGTCAATTATGGGGGCTAAATGAAAGCAAAATCTCCTTGGAGAAACAGTTCCTTGTAATACCTGTAACTCACTACTCTAAGAACTGCATTCCTGATTCTACATTTTCTCATCATTATATTGGCATTTTGTGTAGAGGTAATAACATTTCAGGACGGTGGCAAATCTGAATGCTGTTCACATATGACCATACAGCCCAGGATCACCAGGGGAGCATTTGCAGGAGGAGGGCATATTATCATTCAGCAGGAATCCCAGCTTTCCAGTCCACCAGGGCATGGAGAACTGACACTTTGGTCTCCTTCCCTGTGGCATCCCGCCTGTCAGTGTGGCAGAGCTAAAAAGATTTTTTGAGTATCTGATAACTACTGTCACAGGGGAAAAAAAAAATCCAGGCAAAATTGAACCTTAGTTGTTCATCAGGGTATTTTGAACTCATGCACTACACTGGTCTCATTAAGTGAAACAGGGAGGTATGGTACTATACAGAAATGCTTGGTTTCACTTCATGGTTCTGTGAGCAATTTTGAAGGAGTTCCTGTAAAAAGAGTTGTTACACAGAATAAGGATCATCAGCACATAGATGTTAAAACTATTTCTATAAGGCTGTTATATTTCTATTTTCTATCACTGAATATTTATAAAATTTTAATTTGCTGGAGTCCTGTCTGTAGATATTAGTTAAAATTTATCTTTGGTGATTCCACCAAAAACTAGTTGAGTTATACAAGAAAAACATTTAAAGCCATTAAACTGTTGCATATCCACGTATTTTATGCCAACACGGATGTGGGTAGTATTTCATCTTGCAGCTAACCCATTCATGCAGAGTAGGCTGAATAATGTATTTGTGTACAATTCTGGCATTCTAAAAGCACATTTCTAGGTCTAGCAAATGATAAATTTCACAAAAAATAATTGTAAATAAACAGAAACAAATTACTGCAATTTTTCATACTTAAATTCTTGGATAGTATCTTTTCTGTATTTTAAATTCTGCTATAAAAGAAATACAAAGAATCCTCACAAAAGAAAAAAATTACACAATAAATTTCAGGTTAAAAAGAGCTGGCAGTTATTTTTCCTGCAGAACTCCTTTAAATATTTCATGGTATATAAAATGTATTAACTGTTATAAAAACAACAGAACTTTTAAGGCCAGGGAAATCTCAAGTTTCAACTGATTGAAATGATAATAATTTTTTGGAAGAAAATCTGAAGATTATTAGATAATGCTGATGAAGCCCATGTTCTGAACATCCTGTGCCTATAGCCTGGAGACACAGTGATGATGCTTTTTCTACTCCTTCCCATCACGAGTCAGGTGCCATCCTTCCTCTCCAGCTGCTGTACACCTTTCACCTGCTCCATACAGCAGTTTGAGGGTCATGTTCTCCAATACAGACCATTCCATTGCACTAACTCCCCAGGGGAAAAAAACACCATTGAATGCTGCTAGCATGCCCACCAGTGAGGACCTGAGACTTGGGTAAATATAAATACATAAATTAATTTTTTGACATATTCTTTGCATGTTCAGCAAGAGTGCTGTAACTACAGCCTGCAGAGGGCTGTGCTCCATTCTACAGAACAGCCTTACCAAGGATGCCATTACATGAGGAATGAAGAAGAGGGAAGAAAATTGAATGAACTTTTGAAAATATATGAGAGCTAATATACATAACATGAATATCATAATCCAAAATGGGAAAAGGCAAAGATACAATTGGTGGTGGAAGCTTAAATCTAGATTTTCATGTTGTCAGATGTTGGCAAACAGCTTGATGGCATTCACAAGAGAGGTTTTCTTCAGCAGAAAGAAAAGGGAAACACTTTGATCTCCATAATCCATTTCCAAGAGGCCAATGAAGTTGCTGTTTATGGACTGAAGCAGAAGTCAGATCTTCTGGCTTCAGAGAAATTCTCATTTGCTAATTTGTTTTCCTCAGGGGACAAAGGTTTCAAGTCTTGGTTTTTTTCACAAAGGGTATAAATTTAGCTAATTTCCATTTGGATCTCAGTGAAATAAAATCTCACATTTCAGCTTCATTGAATAGATCCCACTAATTCACAGTTCTCGCAAAAGTAATCTTTCTGTACACCCAAAGTACAATGTTGGAGCTTCTTGCCCCACACTCCCTTGCAGTCCAGCACATGTGGCTTATCTGCATAACTTAAGAGTGAAATGCAGTCATGCACTCAGAGAATCTGAATCTGAATCTGACCAACAGCTCTCTGCAGTGCATGACAGGAGCTGGATTCCCATGGTGGTATTAGAGCACAGAATAAAAATGCATATATATATAGAAAACTCTTCTCAGTCATCCAGACAAGCAGTTAATTAAATAATAATAATCCCCCCTCCCCCCTTTAGGATGTCATTTTGCAGAGCCTACAGAAAGTTATTTAAATTCAAGGGGCACTACTTGACAAACATTGAAAGTTATTCTTTGTACTTATTCAAACAGAAAAGTGTGGAATAGTTTCTAAAAGCATTATTGAGCTAGTGCCCAGGAGCGAACAGCAGCAGGAAATGAAACACCGGGAAGCTTAGGGGAAGAAAGAAGAGGTTAGAAATCCCAGCCTCATCTCCTCTTCAGTATGAAGTTTATCTTACATTACATTGTCATATCAGCTTGAATGGCATGTCTATTTGCTCCACATAAAACTTAATCAGGAAAAGCATTAATTCCTCATATGCAACCTGCCATCAACTTCTTGAGAGAAGTCTTATGATCACATGTTCACTTGTTACGCCGGGCAGACCTTGAATAATTTGTCCAGAATAAGAATTACCCAGGTATGAGAGCTTTGTAATGAGAGGGCACCTCCGTGTCAGAATTTTCCCAGTGCTCAGCATTTTGCCATTGCAATTAAATGGATCTTGGAAGTTACAAGACAGGAAAGAACAAGCAGAGCAAAACAGTGGAGACCAATCGAAGGTGCACTTCTGAGGGTGGCGGGAGAATGAAACCAGCTGCTTCTTCAGGTGATCACAGCAAAGTGCTAAAAAAAGCAGCAGACCATAATGATCACTGACATGCAGCCGAACCAGAGGTTCTCTACCACAAACATTAATTTCATATAGAAGAGGAACAGGAGGCAAAAAAAAAAAAAAACCACCTGAAAAAAAGTCTCAGCAAAGCAGACCTTTGAAAGGTAAGGAAGCATTTTTTTATGCCAGGTTCTCATTTATTTTATGACAACTAAGTGCTTCAGATAGTAATGCGTACTATTTTAAGGGTATCACTAGTGAAGCTCATATACAGAAATTATATGAAAGCACTTCATGTTCCTCAGAAAATCAGATCTGTGGTAACCAAGTGGTAGTGTCTATAATGAGGCGAATTTAAACTAAATGTTGATAAAGTGAGTTCCCTCTTATGACAAATTTTTGTGGCAGTTAATTCTCAGTAAAAGAACATTTAAATGAGGAAATGTACATGGATCAATACTCTACAATTGGGTGAAAAAGTAAAATTTTGTGGATTAAACTACCATGAAAAAGTTTAACACAGAATTTAGAGAAGTATCCCTCGTTAAATTAAATCAATCCAGTATGACACTCACTGAAGGGTTCTTGTTCCATTCTTTAGAATAAAAGCAGAGTCAATCTAACTACAATTCTTGGGCGTCATTCCTTACTCAAAGACACACTTACTGAATACCAACTGCAAGGATCAGAAAATCATTAAAAGTCAAAAAACTACTCATCAAAACCATTCATCATCTGAAAAAGAACTTTAACCACAAGAAAAGTCTTTGCAAAACTACCAGTGATACTGAAAAATCCTTCAGTAAAAGCTCATTGGAAATAATAGTTTCATTTTAGAAATTTGCTTTAAAGAAACTGACTTATCTTTCAGTTTTTTATATTCCTTGTACATGAGCCCCGACTTTCATAGTGGTAATAGGATTCAGGATGTCCCACTACTCACACAAAAGAATTTAACTATCTTCTTTTGAACCATTGTACTCTTCTCTTTTTGATAAGCATCTCCTGCCCAGGTTTGTGTGGAGCAGATTGGTACAGCAAATCTAGACCCAGTATCCTGAAGCTCCACAAGAAATGGTTCCCAGCCCCTCTTTTTTTCCCCCTCTGAGATTACACTGCACAACAATTTAGTATGCTTCCCCTCAATCTGATACCTTGTAGGAGACAAGAAACACTAACTGCTGGTAACTTGCACCAACCTGGGCTGGGGCATGAAGGAACAGGTTTGGATCAGGAGGCTCAGTGCTTCCACATCAGTTTGCTTTCATGTAGACTATGGTGGTCTCAAAATCTGCTTCTTCCTCTGGAAAACCTGCATGAAACCACCTATCATCTTTAGCAGTGAATCTTTGCCTTAAGTGCAGTAGTGTGTTTGAAACTGAGATTTGTCACAACTCCCTCAAGTTTTGGCCTTTCAGTGACACCTGGCATCCCCTTTCCCTGAGAGTTCAATAAGGGATATGACAGGGTGGTTCTAAGTATTTCTTTCAGAAGACTGTAAGTTCAGGTTTCTGCACAGACTGGTGCTGTGGACTGTTTCCATCAAAGCACTCTGGAGAAGCTCCACACAGGTACTTCTGGTCTACGGTATCTGCAGCGAAAGAAACCATTTTAAGCCTGATCAGGTCTTCTACAGGCAGGTCAGTCTCTCCTGACCATGCAGCCCAGATGGCTGATGCTGCACCAATAAACACTCCTGTATCCTCAGGTCTTCTGCAGTTTAGGACCCATGGAAAACATAGGAGCTGTGGGAGGGGGAAGAAGACCAGTGCAGTCTCAGTTTTTACTCAGTTCAGACTGCCTTCTTGCTATCACCATGCAGACAATTGAGATCACACAATAGAACAAATTGTCACATAAAGTACCTGTAAGTCTTAAAACCCAGCTTCTCTCTGCTGCTGCCTTCCTTGCAGCAAGCTTACTTGAGCTCATTTTGTGCTCACAAACTAGGAAGTCAAATTCCTTGTGTAAAACAGCTAATACAGAGCCTACTGTTACAGTCATTCTCAATGCACAGCTAAGACTGTCAGGCAGAGCAAGTCCAGGTAAAGGAGCAGGCACTCAAGTTCTACATGTACAAAGGTAAATAAAGACATAAACAAGTATCCAGAAGGAATTTCAAGTTCAGACAGCACCCAAAACAGTGTAACATGCATCTGGGTACTTTCATGTCCAACTAAGGATTTTATATGTTTACTGTAACTCTAATTTCAGGTGATAGCTGGACTTCTGCATCCTTATAGAGTGAAATACTTACAGCCTTTGCCTTCAAGTGTACACAGACTAGTTAATCTCTGGCTACAGTCTGCACAGGCATTTTCACTTATCCAAGGCTGTAACATTCATTTTGCACACCTTTGTAAATAAAAATGAAGTGGAGGTCACAGAGTCCTATTATATTTGCTTCTAATTCATCCTGACCTGCCCACACCACAGCTCAAATGGCAGAATTCAGTTTACAGTTGACAGAACTGAGAAACGGCCACCAAACATCAACTAAAAAAGAATAAATTATTATTGTAAACCAGTCACTTGTGCTGGAGGAGTCATTCAGCACTCATATTTTTCATGAAAGATTTCTCATCCCTTCTTTCTCCTGAAGCAGGAATCAACAGAAATTCGTGGGCAGTACACTTGACACAAACTCAATAGAGGTAATGTTAAACACAAAAATTTTGCTTGATGAAGGTGATAAATTGAGCTGGATAGAAACTAGCTACATTTCTGCACAAGGAATCTGAAGATTTTGAATTAAGGAAAAGTATCACAAATTTTGAGACCACAACTAGTAAAGAAAATCCAAACTGGAGAATATTTTATTCCAAAAAGTTGACTTCAACCTGAATTACTTTCTCTGCAATGGATTAATATTTAAAAATTAAAAAAAATATTTTGATCAAAAAGAGGTAATAATTCAATACAGAAATACACTATGAAGACATTTTGACAATTTTAGTGCCTTTAAAGCTAAACAGTGTTTTATAAAAATACTTCCATCATTACACAGCTTCAGTTTCAATTACTCTAATATTTCATAACTAATATTCAGTTATTCTAATGACAACCCACTCTGGTTTACTTATGTTTGTAGGTATCTTATAAAAATCTAAATATATAAAAATAGAATCATTAATACAATAAGCAATCGTATTTCCAACTTCACTCTAGATTTCCCACAAGTCTAATAAATTATGGAAACTTATGTCTCTTTATGTGTTGCTCCAGCCTCTCAGATTCAAACTTGGATAAAATACATGCAGAAATCTGATTATATCATAAACAAGAATAGTTCTGTAGTAAACATACAATGCAATTAATTAGTCACCCAATCTTATTTATTTTCTTAATTTGAGTTTGATGCCTATACCCTGTGTCACTGGTGTTCTTTTCAAAAATATAATACAATTGGGTTAAAATCAAGTACTTGTTCTAGCCTTACCACATTAATAAAAATGCTGAGGCATCTTTGAGATGAGTAATGAGAAAAGTGGAGTTAAAATATTTATGGAATGTAAACAATTTTAATCATGAAGATACAATGCAATCAGCTGATTTGCCTTCTCAAAATGAAGTAGCATTTCACCTAGAATTAGAACATCAACTGAGATTTTCTCAGTTAGACAATGCACTTGCAAATCAGGTATTTGTACATGCAGTGTGGACAGCTAAGTGCTCAGCTAATCATGTACATCAGTAAACATCTTATCGAGTGAATGAAATAATTTCATTAGTTAACACCAAACAACGGGAAAGGAAAATACAATAGCATCATAAAATCCATATTCTAGCACTTCATTCAATGTGTAGCAGGTATCACCTACCATCTGTGTGGGGATGGCTTGACGAAGGCCGCTACCTTGTTAGGAAATGTACTCTCATTCAGTGTTGTGTTATTTATTTTCCTGAAAAACAGACTGGACCTTGTCTATGTAAAGAATGAATATCTAAGTTGATGTTGCTCGTTAGTTACATTTATATCATTACCCAACTTAAAAATAACTTCTCTTACAGGACTCTACCATGAGAGGGATAGTACGTTGAACACATATATACTAAAAGTGGGGAAGAACTGCAGTTTTTCTCTGGCTTTCAAAAAATTAGAGAGAAGCTGGGGTACTTCATTGCACCTGGGAACATGTGAGCTGCCAGCACAGTAGCAAGGGTGGAGAAAGGCCTTAACTGACTGCCAGAGCAGAAAAATAATATTTTTTTCTATCCAGGTCTATATTATTGGCACACACTTCTTGTTCCTTCAGTATGGATTTTTAAATGGAAAACAATGAACACAATTTTCTTCTTCACTTGTTAAGGGAGATTATAAGGGATGCAACACAACTTCTGACACATTGGTGATGTATGCCTGACCAAGTTTTCAGGAAAAGTGCTGTATGCCTGCATCTGCACACACAGCCCACACAAACAGCTTTGCAGCGGTGCAGTGCTCTGTGTGTAGATACAGCTCCTTTCTGTGTTTAGTTATATTAAAACATTATACACAATGCAACTGCACACACATGGGCTCTTCTTCTGAAAATATGATCCCTTAAGACACAAATGGAAAACATATTTCCTATGAATGGACATCTATGTCAAGTCCAATATAGCATCATTGTTGTTACACCATTCATGTTAAATTTTAGAAAAAGTTTAATTCACAAGAGGTACACAAGAAAGCAGAGTAAATACAATGCCAGAAAAATATATCCTCCTTTATCTTATGTATGACATATCTATGAAGAACATATTTTATTGTAGCTGAAGAAGATAAAACCACAATTATATTTTCTCTTGTCTCTTTTAAAACTTCCTTTTAGTTGTGCTTATTCTTTTTGTTATATTTCAATTTATTTGGAGCTGAATAATGCAAGTCCAATGGGAATCTAAGGCCCAGTACAGGCATTTACACTTGTCATCTAGTGAATAATTAATAGTCAGTTCAGTGGTCTTACTCTGTACCTACGTAGGGCACACATCAGACATTAGGTCTAGCAATGTATGAGCTGAATGAACTGAGAGATAAATCACAGACTGTAAAAATATGGCAACAGCATAATAAAAAATAAAGAAATCTACAAATTGAGAACAATATGATAAAGATGAGATCAAGACTGCAGTCACATAATGTACATAAAACTTGTCATGGGGTGTTAGGAAAACCTCATAGCTTACAGATTGTATAGAGTAGTAATAAATACAACATACTGAAAGCTGTATAGAATGTGTGCAATATAAATCCTGAAAGGATACAATACCATTTGACACAGTATCTGTCAAAAAGTGTACTATGTAAAACTCCATGGGGACTGAAGACACTCCATCAGGCCTAGCACTAGCATTAGAAAGAAATTAAAAAAAAAACCTTCTGCAAATTTCTCTGCTATTGGATGTGATTTGCCTTCGTTCAGCTAGGAATGGATCTGGATGTTATACAATGTTATGTAAAGTAATTCTTGTTGTCATGAGATTTTCCCTTCACGTAATTCTGCTCATGAGGTCTGGAAAAGTTAAGTCAGCTCCTAAATTGGTGGATGGAAATACGAATTGAGGCAAAGTCTACCACTGACTGCTTTCAATGGATGCCAAATTTGAGCTAATGATTTCTCATGTTGGATGTAGGGAGAAATTACCTCTGAAGGTATGAGAAAGGGTGTGATAGATATGAGGCAGGGAAAACATCTGATGGGATGTTCTAGGAAGGTGGGAAGACAGCTGCTGAGAGGCTGAATAGGGAGATTCAAGATCTTGAAAAATGGGATGCCAGTTTGGGAAGGGAGAGGTACAGCAAGAAGCGTAGTAAAATCCATCAGATACAAAGAATTTATGTGATCTTTAGCTATATGCTTGGCTGATGCTTCCACTCCACAAAATCACTGTAGTGTCTGATAATGTGAAGAGGCTCTCACCACCACAGGAGAGGATGTATTCAGAAGTATGATTCTCTAAATCAAGATCACTATTGGTATCTATACAGCCAAAAAAGAAAAATTAATACCCTGAGTATTTTCCACAATTATTGTGATTCACAGACATACGTTACATGTCATTATATTAGCCAGAATTTTGGTATGAGCTCTTTTGAATTACTTCTGGGTTTGCCTACTTTTATTCTCTTCTGAAATCTCAAATTGTTCTGTTCTCTTTGTTGTGTTCCATCTGCTGCTCACTTTGTTAAATCTAAAATGATTTAATGATTGCTCTAATCAAGAATAAGATACTGTTTAAAGAAAACCGTCTCCTTCATTTAGCTTTCAGCACAACCATAGCATAATCAAAGAGGTTCAATTTAATAATAGCATGATCTGAAGGACTGAAAGCACTTTGCAAACATTCATTAACCGATGCTCACATTTTCCTTTTGTGAGAAAACATTCCTGCCTTTGCTGTTTACACCTGCCCAATCTGCACCTACAGTATTGTGTGTTGCCTTCTGACTATGCTGTGAACCACAATATTTGGACTCTGAAAGTCATATAATAATTTGACATTATTTGAGCAAAATTTTAGCACTTGAGGCCAAAACCTATGAGTTTTTCTACTTTTACCCTGCTGATTCTCTCCCTTATCCTGACGTTGAGGGGAACAAGCAAGTGGCTGAGTAGGGCTTAGGGGTTGGCTGGGGTTAAACTGTGACAGTATTACAAAGAAATCCCGCTCTGAGGTCAGGGTGATAAAACAACACAATCTTCTGCTCTTTGATTGATGCTATGACCAGAACCCTTTGGTACTTACAGACTTTTATAATGCATCTGCTTATCTATCTACTGGGTTTTTCATTACAGATGCATTGTATTTTCCACCCATCTTGACTCAGCCCCTGGGATGGATATCTCTCCGTCTCTTACATTCAGCAGGGAATGGGGTCTGTTTTATTTGATTAAATAGCTGTTCTGCAAACAGCCATAAACACCAATCAGCCCCCATACAGCGGGAAAGCTTTAGAGCTGGGAATGGCAAACAACTCTCTCCTGCCATTGTAATTCAGGAAGGGAGTTGTGCAGCCTATATAGAGTGGGTATTTTACGCAAAAAAATAGAAGAACAAAATGTGGATACAGCCTTGTTAAAATGCTTCTTAAAATACTCCACGTGGCACTTAAATCGTCTTTTCCCATAGCTTGGCTATTGAAAAGAAACTCATTTATTGTAGTCACATTTTCAAATCGGACAACTCTGCCACCTAATTCAAATGCAAAGAGACATAAACTGCTTGATGGTAATTTAACTGTAGAGAATAAATGGTGGAAAAAAACCAATTATAATTAATCTTTAGCCTAAGGAAAGATTCTGGTTTTTTTAACAGAAGAATTTTAGCTTTATTTTAAGTTGCCACACTTTAGGAAAGCCCACTTGCCTACCTGGTACACCTTCCTCATAACACTTTCAAGAAACTAATAAGATGAATTGATTGGAATAAATCAATAAAATTATATATTCCAACAAGATGCAATTTTACTAAAATGTTTCCTACTATGTATAATGAAATGACTGAGGACAATGTCAAAAAGCAGCCAGTAGCAAAAGCCTGCTCAGTCTCTAGTCTCCCAGACCAGGTATTTTCAGATAAGACAATAGATATCTCTCTGGCTCTACAACTTGTACGTACATTTAAATGCACAAAGGTATTTAGAAGCACAGACCTAGAATTTGTAAAACAACCACCATTCTGGGGTAAAATTTTGGGTTCCTCTTCTGTATTTAAAAAAATAACCTTTTCTGTGCTTTATTGCTCTGTGTGGTATCTTAAACTGCACTGGACTTCCTCCTCTCTCATGTTTTGAGACTAGGATGACTTTAAAGGCAATCATCTGTTTTAATTAAATTTTCCAATACTTAGAGGCTCGATATTTATATACGTTAGAGACTAGAAAGGTTGATTTTCCTAAGTATTCTGCTAGTGATTTTTAGTTTGCAGCTTAATTTTCCTGCACAGTTCTTATTACTTCACTAGTATTTAGTTGCCTACCAATATGTTTATTAATGTATTGACTATTTAAGGATGATATTCTAAAAATTTGTTATCTCAACTTGATCTATGAATCCCATTTCTTTTCTATGACTCCAGCTGTAAGAGTATTAGAATGAAAAAACTCTGAATCATTTAATGACAAACTATCAAATGTCTTACAGTGGAGACTCGCTATAGATCTACTCACTGCAACTGCATTTGCCAGTCTCTGGAACAGACATTTTGTTTGTTTGGTAACAAGCTTTCTAACAGAAATTATCTAAATCTATCAAAACTGTTTTATAAACAATTGGTATAGCAGTTCCAAAAACATGAAACAAGATCCCTCTGTTACCTCTTATGCCTCTCTCATGATTTTAGACTCGCAGCCTCATAGTCAAAGTCATGCTTTAGGGCTGGAACTTAGGGCACATTTTATCAATCCCCTTTCTCATTATTTCTATTCATTTATTTTTTCTGTTGCATATATCCTTTAAACAACCTTACATTCAATACTATCATTTGCATTTGTTAATGCATCACAATATATTTGGGTATTATTAAAATATGTTAATACAAAAAAGAAAGATAGCTGGAAACATTTAAGTAAGAAAGTGAATACATTACCAAATTCTGTGCCTGGAGCAAGAGTATGCTCTCCTGTCTCCATCTATTGATCATTAGAGAGAGCCTGTATTTCCCCTCATCTGTGTGTGATACATCCCCAGAGCAGCACACCACACTATGAGTCTGCAACTGGGCTTCCAAGTGACAGTCAGAGTTTTTGGAACACTTCATCTGATTGCAAATGGAAAGTCACAGATTTCGTTGCACAGACAAACAGTGAAACAATGTAAGATGGAGATAACAAAGGGGATGTGTAACTGTGTAGAGAGGTGAAGGGTGGGAAGAAGAAAGGGTTCAAGAGCTGGGGAAAAGCTGGAGTAGCTGTTATCCGAACAGAAGGGACAGAGGGTCAAAAAGCAGAAACATGAAAAAGTAAGAGGGAGGAAACAAAGTGAAGTGAGAATTCAGAAGAACAAGCAGAGGTTGCTGGAGCTGCGTAGGAGTCTGTGTAGTCCCCAGACACTCTCAGGAGGGTGGTGTTATTAATCTTCATGAACCTGGAAATGTTACAGAACCTCTGTAGGAAAAGTATGAAGTTAATGGAGATAAAATGGAGCAACAAGAGCTCATAGGACCAGAATAACAAATGCCTTATACCTTTCATGTCCCCTATAGCCAAACAAGAGTGCTCCAAATGCCAAACTACTCTTCTCTGTCAGGCATTTTATAGAGTTTTTCTTTCTTAGGATAACGAGAATGCAAAATGAGGTATCAGTGCATGGACATGTCCCTCTGCCATGGAAAGGGGTACAAGCCACAGAGAGGCATGATGAGGGAACTGTGAATTAATACTGCTTTTGCACGAGTAGTTAATAAAAGCAGGGGGACAGAAGGAGAAGACCTAATCCAAATTTCTATTTCTTCCCGTGGCAGCAATTTTTGACAGACCTTTTCAATTGATTTTTTTAAAAAGGAATATGGGACTGGATTTTGGCACGAAAAAAAATGTATGGTTGTTAAACTGCACAAATTCCTTTGTCATCCTTCCACAGGAAAATGGCTACAAGAAGTGACCTGAAGAAATAAAAGAATTACTTCAAGTAGGACATTTTACTCATGCTAAGGTTTGCCTCCCTTTAGGTTGCACAGACATGGCCCATATCTTATGTGACCAGACTAGAAAAGCATATGTGTGGGAGTGTGTAACTTTCATCAGGAGTCTCTCTTGTTTAATAAAGAGCACTACTCAAAAATCCTAAGGATATATCCCTCCACAAGCTGTTGACACACAGGAGGAGATTCACTGCTCTGTTAACATCTCAGCACAGCATGCTCATCCCTCTCCAGCTTTTGGTCTGTTGGTCATAGTCTTTTTCACTGAGGCGATGCCATAGGTGGAAGAGCTTAGGAAAGCAGTATGTACAATTTTAGCAACAGCATTAGAAGTAGATTTATGGGTTGGAAAAAGTAGCAAGTGTTTTTTATCTAGCAAAAGTGCCCAAATGACAACTGACACCTTACAAAATGGACCCCTCAGTACCTTTCTACCCCAGAGAATCTGCATCTCCCAAACCCCTCCTGGCCTCTGCAGCTGATCAACAGAAGGGGAAACATAATTTGGTTTTGGTTTTAATTGAGAGAGCAACATGCAGCAGAATTTCCATTTTGCTACAAATATACCTGTGAAGACATTTCCAGTTTTGTACTCTTTACTTAATCCTGTATTTCACTCGTGAGATGGTTTGTAACAGCATCCATGAGAGCTGTTTCTCTTTCAGACCTCTCCTGTGCTAATGTATAATAAATGCACTTATCACCTAGTAAGTACTTTTAAACCTTTTCTTTTTCCAGCATACGACAACAGCGTTGCTCTGGTAGATCCAAATATGTACAAACTAAGCTACTCATTTGTAGGGGTGAGTTCAGCAGCCTTTTCTGTTTATACAATCCTTTAACAGATGCCTCCCTAATACTGAGTGTGATCAGCTGAGAAATATTCAGCAATGAATAATACTAGCAAAAAAATTTTCTTTAAGCATTATCCTGACATGCTCATGCTCAGCTTTTACAACTACTGCCTGAAAATACACCCTTTTTCTTAAATTATTTTCTAATTGTCAGTTTTCTTACTCCCTGCTACGTTCCAAAATTTTCCATCCCCTAAAAATCCTGGCTTCAGGATAGAGCTCAGAATTTCTACAATTAATCGCTTGCCAGTGCAAATGAAAGCAGCATCCATGCTGTTTATTTATTCAGAAATTTAAAGTCTCTCATATATAATGCTTGGGATTGCGGTATTCAGATGCGATAGGGCCATGGAAACAAATGGGGATGCACATGGTTCTGGCAGCAATTCCCAAAGCGCTCAGTGCCAGAAAAAGGCACAAGAAGATATAAGAGGGTTAAACTAAGCATTGCCAACTACAAAGTCCTCATACACGTAGCCACAAGCAGTTACTCCATGTGCTGTGGTCTAGGTACACTTGCCATCAGAGTGTAGTGTTGTGTTCCTACCTGTCAGAAATATCCAAAGTTCTCCAGAAACTTACAGTGGCAGATACCCACACACACAGCTGGTCTCCTACTGTCAGGACAGGGATGCATGCCAGGTTTTTCACTCATAACTCCAACCTAATTAGTCCAGTTCTACAGAAGAGAAACGTCAAGTGAAATCTCCACTTAAAAAGGAATCAATTTTCCCCTCTGGACTGTTTTGCCATGTAAAAAGATGACTACAGGGTTAGACGCAGGCTAAGGTGTGAAGTAGTTAACTTTGTATTTGGCCATCAAGATGAAGGATTGGGACCCTCTGGGTGGGGCCCACCCCTTCCATTCCATGCTTACTACTCAGAGGGCTGTTAGCTATCCTTTTTCCAGCTGAAAAGTCTGGACTCAGCTCTCTGCAAAATGCAATTCTACGGAATTGAAGCAAAATTAGTTCCCCAGAGTATATTTTGCTATTTCTTATTTTTATTGCCATTTCTAGTCATGGAATATGATCTTAGTTTGGTAGGTACTGTACAAAATAAGCTGACAAGAAAAACAGGCACTTCTGACCACTCTAGAGAAGCAAACTGTCTGTCTTCAATAGCTAGGAAAGAAATTTGGGCACCTAAATTAGGCACCTCAAGTTACACAAGATAGGGGCCATTGACAGATCTAGGTGAAGCAAGGTTTTAAGAGAGAAATATCTTTGAACAGAGGAAGGGATATATCTGTGGGGAGAGCCCTAAATAACCAAGCTTTCACGCCAACAAACACCCGAAAATGAGCAGAAAACTTCAAGATTAGAAAACTTCAAGATTAGAAAACTGTCTTTCAGACTAATGCTGTTAATCCACAAGAGAATTCAAAAGAAATATGTAGGTGGCACCACTGAAGCTGGAGAAACTGGGAGACAATAAGGACCAATTGCTCAATAAGGACCAATATCTTTTTATATTGTATTAGACTGTTATAAACTTTAGTTCCCATGCTCATCTTTTGAAGTTAGGCTGTAGCTCTCCTCTCAGGATGAAGGCTGGAAAGTCAGACACAGAGAGGTTGTTTTTGGAGAAATACTCTTCATCTGATAATGGTGGTGTTCATTAATTTAGTTCATTCTGGGTTATAGTAGTTCTTAGGTTTCACATCACATCTATGCTAGTATTTAGATGACTATAGTGTGAGTTCTTCCCTCTCCTCTGATTTGGCAGTTATAAAATAAACCAAAGGACGGGAAAGAACATAAAGAAATAACAAAACAGCACTGCTCAGCTGATGGGTAGCGATCATAGTACGCCAGAGACCCAGTTGTCAAGGTTTTTTTAGTGTAATAACAAAGAGGAGTGCTAAGGAGTTTGAAGAAAAGACAAGACCACTGACTTGAGGGAAAACATACCTTACAGAAGAGTCCTTGGAGAAAGCATAAAGATGCTTGCTTGAAAAAGGAGTTGCACTGGAAGCTCACACAAGTGATTTCCAATTCAGAAATGAGAAAGCTACAGGGAGAGTCAGAATCCACCATAAAAAGCCTTGAAAGTCAAGATAACTGGTTTTGGGTGGTGTATTTTTTTTTTTTTTTTTTTTAAACCCAGTAGGATTTTCAATGGAACTAAATGCAGAAAGGGTGCTTTATAGAAGTCCCAGAAAATAACTCTGAAAACTCCTGAACCAATGGACTGGAGGTTGTATGGGTGAACAGTAGACATGCTACAGAAAGTAAATTGGGAAAACTTCAATAGACACAGCAACAGAATGCCACAGAAAGAAAATTCAGAGGATGAAGTCAGCTACTGTAGGTTTTAGGTTGACCTAAATGAGTGGTCAGACATGAACAGACAGCAGAGGAAAACACACAAATTTTATTTCAGATGAAAGAAGTTCAGTTCAGTTTAAGAGAAGCAAAATTGCAAGTTGTCTCTGTGGAGCCAATTTGTTTGGATTTAAGAATAGTCATGGATAAGCTACAGATAGAAAAGACCATGGTCTTGGATGTAGGGTGGCCCACAAAAATTTCAGAATGAGTCTGGAAAATTCTCCAAAAGAATAGAGAGATAAGAGAGAGAGCAAGCAAAGACAGTCAAAGAGCGGCACAGCACCACAGCAGGACATGCGTCAGTGACATCTGAGGTTGTTACAGTGACTGGCAGGCATATGCAGACTGACCTTTGAACAGAAGTTATGAGTAACTTGGATGGCATTTCAGTGAGAGCAAAAAGGGTGAGGTACGTTCCGGAGCACGTAAGATGAAATAGGAGAAGATGAACTCAGATAAACTTTCCTGAAAACTTTGGAGACAAAGGGAATACAGTCATAGTTGGATTGCTTAGTTGCTGGACGAATACATGTCCACGTAGATCCATTTCTTGATATGTAGGCCGACTCAAATCTTGACTTATGTATTCAGTTGAATAAAGCCCAGCTCTGCAGAAGATAACTTTTACAGGTGTTTTAGTCAAGATAAAACCTGTGAAAACTCTCTAGAAAGTCAAAGTAAGATCAGACTTTAATATATGCTCAGGAGTGTTGGTGAGGGAGAACAACCTACCTTGAATTCTGAGAAAATGAGGTAGCAGGAAAAGAGTTTTATATTTCATTTTTAAAGCTTTGCACAGATTCTTCTTCGTGTTCTGTTAACAGTCACAGACCAGTTATTATACTTCCAAAACACACTGACCTCCTCAGCCAACCCAGATAGCTATTAGCCTTTTGATATAGCCTGAAAGTAACACCACACTGCATTTGCAGTGCTTTCTGGTCAGGATTCTAATTTTTTACACTGCTGTAAGTTTTTTTAAGCCCCATATATGGAAGCAAAGATACACAGGATTGCAGGAAAGAAAAATAAACAGCCAGACCACCCACAATAATAAAAGGCGAGGGCAGTAGGTGTGCTTGTACCCCCAGGCATCTGTCAGCTCCAAATCATGGACTGTGCAGGAGACAGTAATTGGAAAATAGATGAATTGCACCTTCAGCTGTGGGACTGAACGTATCAAGTTCTTAGGGGTAGTTGTGAACCTTATTACTCGTAGAGCTGACACAGAACATCTCAGCTGCCCAAGAAGCATCACCTCCAGAGGCAGAGGGGAGCCAGGGAACAGTGTCTGGGTTGATAATTAGCTTGCTAACCAACAGCTGCATAGTGTAGCTGATCCTCTTGTGAATTAAGATGTACTGGAGTACTGTCCCAGCATTTTTATATGCTCTTCCTTTTTTGCTTCCTATCCCTATCTTAGCCACCGTCAAATTGCTGAATCATGGTACAGATCCAGTATCCCAAAAGTCTGTCTTTGTTCTGTTTTTATTTCAGTGTCTTTTCATTGGGCTACTCCATGGTCAGAAATGTTCACAACAAAGATGTATCAACTTCCATATGTTAAATAATTTTATGTGGTGTGATCAGTGTATCTGCCACAAGAATGGCAATTCTGATGACAATTCTGTGGGTATATCAGGATAATTAGTTAATTCAGGAGGTTTTTTGGCCCACCAAAATAAATCTTCATACTGTCGCTACTGTTGTAAACAAATTAAGAATGTCCATGTTTAGCTACTAATGATTTGTTCTAGCACAGAATCACAAACTGTTACTACCCCTTTCTTTCCCGGAGGAATCACCTTACAAAACCTTTCTATGGTCTATTCATAAGTAGTTTAAACAATATTTTACTATTACAGTATTTTCGGGAGGGTAAAAGTGCCATCCCCAGTGTCCAGAGAAAACAAACGGGCTCAGCAGTTGCAAGCACGTTACCACTGGCAGTGCAAGTAGGATCACAAGAAAATCCAGATCTCAAGACCAAATTCCTTTTGATGCTGTGTGCAAGTTGAAAAGGAAATACTATGAGCCTATGAGCAGTTTCTCTTAATGCAACATCCATAAGCATTATTTCACCTGACAGTCATTCGCAAGTTTTCTACCAACTAAATATTTTGCAGATAGAGTTAAATAGGCAGAGGTTTCAAACACATTTGGATTCTGCCTGGGAAAGGAATTTTCCACTCTGTACTACTTAGAAAAATGAAGACGCTGTAGGCTATGGTATCATGTTCAGAGGAACAAGGTGGGTAGGATAGGGCATTAGGCACTATTATACTCCAGGGAAGAAAGAGCAGACAGGGGCACAAAAGAAGCGCTTCATTATATTTTAAATGGGAATAGTTCCAAGGATAGGAAAGCCTGTGGTGCTTGTAAAGGATTAAACAGGGTAATGTGCTTTTTAAAAAGACATAAAGAGGTATGTAATGTGATATGTTTAAGCCTAAATGATTTTTCTTGGAGTCCTCAATGAATGTTTAAGCAGGCATGACTTAGGCCTCTGTAAATCCTCTCTGAATAAATAACTGCTGCAAAAATAGAGTTTCCTTAGACAGAATGAGATGCATATTTCATAACCTATGCAAAAAAAAGGAAAATCAATTTGAGACACACGAAACACTTAACAATAATAAAGAAAAAGGGAAGATAAAAGTGAATAATCCAAGCTTATATAAAAATACAGTTACTTCCCCAACCATTTTGATTTGACAGTGAAGGAAGACAAACAACTGAATGAATGCTTCCCTATCTTAAACTCAGACCTTCAACCACTTTTTGCTGTTTTTTGAGAAAGGAAGAGACAACAAATGGAAGAAAATACCTAAAGCACCTGTGCTTTTCAGGCTGTTTCTTTACCCTGCTCTCTCTTCAGGGTAAATCTACTCAGCTGCTCTCTAACAGGACCTGATGGTACATATAGTTGTTCATCATGGATGGAACAGGAGCACACACGGTGAGACGTGCACCTGATTTATGAGAATAACAGGACCAATAAATATCAAAATCTGAAAACTTACAGTGGCATGATCTTCCCATCCTATTCCTCTTGCCTGTCCTGCTCTCCTGCTAGGAAACGCAGGTCAAAGCAGTAGATTGCCTGATGCGAAGTGGGACTATGCAATAATTGTCATTTGGCTGTACTGTATTTTCACTCACACGGGTACCATTCCCCATGAAGTCACTGGTACAGCAAGCACGCATTCCTGCTGAGTGAGAGGGGTGATGTGTTGAGTAAATCAGTGGTTGATCCCTCTCCCCTTCCCCCTGTTTATATATACATTAATACAATAGTGCCAGCTCCTCTGGAATTGTCAGAATAAAAGCAAGACAAAACTAAAGAACTGTTATGCTTTAACAAAAAATTTTGGGGAAGGCTCTGCTGTGAAAGCTACTTGTAAACCCCATTTAACCACTGAGATGGTGCAGCAGGGAGTGCTGTTAAAGCTGAGCATGTCTACTGCACTCAGACATCCTTTCAGGACACATCTTTTCCATGGTGGTCCCTCCTATCACAGTACATTCATGGTCATTAGTCAGCTGAGTGGAAATCCCTTTCCCTGTACCTGTTTGGAAGCACTCTGTAAGTCTCTCCTCTCTCACTTGGCACTCCAGGAACGTGTGCCAAGGTAATGGCATCACAGAGCTTGGACAAACTGCTGTTCGGTCATGCTTTAGGAAGGTAGAAACAAAATGAAACACAGAGGAAGACCTGTTGGTTTAGCTTGTCCAGAGTTATATTTAGCTTAATAGCTGTGATGTGGCCAGTTAAATTCATTAAAGACCCTGAAGAACATCATGAAGCATAGATATAGGCCTAGGAGGCCCATGAATTTCTTTCCTGTGAAATGTTTTCATTTTTTGAAGTGTGTTACAGAGATTATAATCTCTGCCTCTTATCAGCTACCTTTTAAAATATTAGTTTTCTTTGCCTAAGATTAGCTTTTAACATCACTTTCTTCATCCAGCGTTCTTCCTGAGCGGCCAAATACAATCTCCCCAAAGCTTCTGTGTGAGCAGCAGCTGGCAAACAATCTTTTTCTGTGTCATGTCTTCCTGTAAACTGAAGGAAGGGGAGAAAATGCACACGTAGGTAAAAGTGTATGTTCATTAGAATCAGGCCTGTCTGATTTTTTTGAACTGGAGGATGGTTGGCTTCTTCACATGGCACAACTTAGTTTTTCAACATAATCATTTGCAAGTGCTTATTCCTGGGGAGCAGAATCATGGGAAATTAAAGAACTTAGATATTTCTGGTTTTGTAGGTTTTAAGATAGCAAATGCCATATTTCCAGGAACAAGAAATCAAAGACTGTAATATGGAATTACCTGCCAGCATGCTACACCATTTGTTTGGTTTTTTTTCAGCTAAAAGCCTTTAGTCAGCACAGCTGTGTTTGATGTACTCTGTTTTTTGATTCTTCTGAAACCCTTTGTATAACTTGGGAAGACAAACCAAAAGGAAGGCAGTTTTTTAAAATATATATATACACAAGTCAAACCCTAGCTTTATCAGCGCCTTACAAACCAAGCTAAAATATGTTTTCTCAAAAAAAGCAATTTCCTCTATCCTATAAATCTTCAGACTTTTTTTCTTGCTCTTTCAGCTCATGACTTTATCTAAAGGGGTTTCAAAAGTGCAGTTCCCCAGGGCCTCTCTTGCCTCTTCTTTTAAGCTGTTTAGTCCTCCAGAGGAGAAAATATGATCTTGGTTATCCAGAGGTTGGATCGGTGATTTTAGAACTCCAAAGAATTTTTGTTATTTTGTAGTTCTTTTATTATCAAGAGATCACCAGTGATTACATCATTCTTTTTAACACACTTTTTTCTCTTGTCTGTATTCAGTGTGAAAACATCAGAAATTACAGGTTTTCCTGGCAAATGGATTTTGATGGAGACAAAAGGCAGAGTTTTTCTGGATTTTTAGAAGTCTCTAAATCAAGCTTATAACAAGTAAGCACACAATTCATAGATATTTTGTCTAATCAATCTTCCCATTTTGAAGTTCAAAATAAAGTTAACAAAATACGATAATTCTTTGATTTGATTTAAAAATCTGAATATAAAGATAAAATGGTAGGCAAAAAGTTTGTATACAGTCACTCATTATGCTGAATATTCACTCTTATACTGAATCCTTTCATGGACTAGTGTTTCTATAAAAGCTGTAGCTGTCAAACAAAAATTGGGAGAGAGTCATTGAATTCACAAACATGCTTACAAAAATTGATTCCTACTCTCAAAGCCCACCACAGAAAGTGGTTGTGAGACTGTTCTTTAAAACCAGATCATCTTTTTCTGCCTTCCTCTCTCAAAACAAACATGATTCATAGCTACAACTGAAAGCCAAGATTTTCAGCATCAAGAGTCTACAAAAATAAGATAATTAGTGTTCTAAGACCAGTGATCCTATTCCCATTTTGCATCCTGATAAATGCACTCATCTCCTATAAATACACCTATAATTCCTTTTTTCGGCAAACAGTTGAGGTACTTACATTTTAAAATGCTGTTAAAAACAAGCTACACAGCTGAGAAGTCCCAATGCTCTGTGCTGATGCAAAGGACTTGCAGAAATAGGTACCAGGCACGATCTTTAGCTGGGTGCAAATGCATCTCTTATTTTTAAAAGCAACAACTAAACAAATGTGGAGTCACACAGAGCATCTCCAATGGGAAGCAAAATGTAAGCATACCTTTTGAATACCTGCAGTCGACTCCACGACGTTGTTCTCTGAGCCATTACTTCTGTTAATCATCCTCCACATTTGGGAATACATGCCATCCCTCTCAAAAGGATTCATCCCTTTCACTCGGACGTGCTCATAGACTGCGGAGTCCAAGACAGTGCCATAAGGAATATCCGTCTGCCTCGAGAGATCCTGGAGAGACCTTAATTGTTGGTGAAGAAAAGAGACACAGGAGACTTGAAGCCACATTTTCAAGAGGAAGGAGCTGCAGGCAAGCAAAGGGCAATACATAGGAAGATAGCTGTCAAGACCCCTTCTTTAGTTTTTTTTTTTTAATTATTTTTCCTTTTCTTTTTTCTTGAAAGGTAAAGCGAGACTGAAAATTTGGTTTTGTGTTTTAAGACACAAGGAGGAATACAAAGGGAAAGGAAAGGGTGGAAAAAGTGAAAATGGACGGAAAGAGAAGAACAGAAAGAGTAAGAGGATCCTGTCAAATGCCAAGATCCTTTTGGCAGGGGCAAAGGAGAGAAAGGGAGCATTGCAGTCTCTCCAGCTGTATGCAGGAAGTTCAACAGAAGCTGGGTAACAGCCTACATGAGTACAGTGCAAACACACACTCTGCTGCTGGGGAGTTGGAGTGCTGGCACTAGAACTCACCAAATCTAGCCCAAAGCACCTGTGCTGAGTAACTCTATGTGCTACTGGGTTACACCACGAAAGGCAGTTTTGTCATGGTATTCCTGCACTGAACTGTGCATCCTATATTATTTTCAGCAATTAGATTTCTGTTGTGGTTTCATGAACTGATTTTTCATGAAATAAAGTTCATGTTATTTAGTCTAATAAATATGTTCTGCTTTACATGTTATCTAGTTTTACCATTCCTTGTAAACAAGAAAAATAATACAGTCTCTAAAGGATCACAACTGCAGTATTTTCAACCCTGGTTTGGACTTAAAAAATGTATATTATAACCCTTTAAAGTCTCCTTACCTCTTGGCCTTTATTTTCCTGTCCTGTGGAATTCCTCTTCCATACCTTTGATTCTTTAATGGCATTCATTAAAGTTTCAAAATAACTACTGCCATATGTCTCCTGCCTAAAACCCATTAAAGCTTTCCCAGCACAAATTAACGGTATAAACTGCACAAATCTAGGGGTTGACACATAAGGACAAATCAAGGGGTAGAACACCATCTCAAAGAAGGCAATAGCAAACTGTAAAAGCTCATCGCAGACACAGAAAAGCAAACACAAATATAGGAAACTCATCAAATTCCAAGTTGTGTTTCTGAAACATGTAAACAGGGTGGCTAGTGAAAATGGCCCCGCAGGTGGAAAAAAAGGAATTCTTGGGTGTTCTGGGGTTGGCACTGAAGAAAACAATAACCAAATCTCAAAAGATATTTATGTCTCTGAACAAAACAGAAAGCAGGAGAAGAAGAAATCAATAGAGCTCAATGGCAAGGGTTCAGAAGTTAGATAAGTAAAAAAAAACATCCTTTGAAATTCAGACATATAGTCTTAGAAAAACATTGAACAAGAGCTAAATTCTAATCAGATAACATATAGTAACTACAAGGAAGGGATAAATTTAATTTTGATGAGTAAATAACTAACAGTATTAACCCCCCAAAAATCTTCTCCTCTTTCTCCAACAGGATGACATTTCTCTTCAACAGCCATCCTGAAAACAATCAGGACACATATGGAATCATCAAAGATGAGATGCCAGTTGTAATGTGAATTTCCTGAAACCAAGTGTATTGGCCTTCTACTAGAGGACCAAGACATGCCTTTTTCTAGGAGGAAAAATATGAGACTCTAGTAGACTAAGGCATCAGGAAAATAAGTACTGTGGTTAATTTGTAATTGAAAAGTAAAAAATAAATTATCAAGTCCAGATAAATACCTATGAGTTCTGAAAGATTAAATATGAAATGGTTGAGCTGTTAGTAAAAATAGGAAACCTTGTTACAGTTGTGAGCAAAAGGGAAGCAGTAAACATTTTAAAAAGTGGCAATCGGGGGAATTGTGAAAGTAAACTACTTAGGTGATATTTTAGGTGATAAATTTAATAAATATAGTGAAATAAGCTTTGATACAATTTTAAAGATCAGTCCTGAAGCTTAGACATAGCCACCAGGCAGGTTTCTCCAGGGAAAGCAATTCAATCATCTATTACACTTTGAAATTACTAAAAAACCCCAAGAATTTCAAAAGGGCCTTCATCTCATCAGGCAATATACAGATGGTGGAAGATGCTGGATAGTCTTCAAACGAGGAATTTAGAAACACTTCCTGGCAACCCTGAGTAGCATTAGAAATACTCAGCCAGAGTGGATGCGCTTGAGGGATTTCAAGGGTAACAAGAACAGCTTTTGCAGAACTAAAAGCCTAAACAAGGAAAGTGTGAAGCTGTTGATGGGGACAGCAGACACAGCTAAAGCTGAGGTGCTCAGTGCCTGCGTTGCCTCACTCTTCCTCAGCAAGGTCCCCCAGCAAGGTCTCTGGGAATAGAGGCAGGGTTCAAGGGGGCAATGAACAACCAGCAGGAAGTGGTCAGGTAAATCCCAACCAGACAAGGCAGGGATTGACTGGGATCACCAGACCCACAGAAACCTATGGGACCTGGCAGGCTGCATCAAAGTGTGCTGAGAGAGCTGGCCAATGTCCTTGCAGGGCCAGCTGTTTTGATTTTTGAAAGGTGAAGGAGATCCCTGGCTACTAGAGAAAGAAAATGTCCAGGCTATATTCAAAAAGATGAAACAGATGATTAATGGAATTATAGCTGGTCATCCAACATCATGGAGTGAGTCTCCTTAGGCCACATTTCTGAGCATATGAAGGAGAAGCAGCTGACTGGTCACGGTCTACATGGATTTACCAAAGCTAAGTCATGCCTGACCAACTTGGCTGCCTTCTACAGTAAAATTATTTTGTTTGTGGATAAGATGAGAGAAACAGACATAGTTTACCTCAGCTTTATCAGGGCATTCAACACTGGCTCCCACAATATTCTTGAATCTAAATAAGGTCATTAGGTATGCCTGGGTGGGAAAATGGATAAATTACTGATTGGATAGTCATGCTCACAGGGTAGCTCACGTGGAGGCTGCTAACAGGTACCACAGAGGTCTAACCTGGGACATGTCTTTACCAATAACCTGGAGGAGGTAAGCAAGGACCCTCTTGTCAATTTTGCTGATGACATGACATTGGGGGTCCAGCTGACTGCTCAAGAACAGGCTGCTGTTCAGATGGACCTAGAAAGGCTGGGGGAATGGGGTGTGATATTCAGCAAGGACAAATGCAAAGTCCTGCACCTAGGGGTGAATAACTCTCTGTAACAACCCAGGCTGGGGCACAGCTCTGCAGAAAGGCACCCCCATAGGCAGCAGTGGGCCTTGGTAAGAGCTTCATTCTATTTTACCATTAGGCAAATTGTTGTGCAGAGTAGTGTATTACTGTTGTGTTGACTGTCTATCTGTCAAAAGCATCACTGATGAAAGGCACTAGATAAATAGAACATACATCCATTCTGTGTTACTGCTGCTGCTGCTGCCAATACACTCCTCTATCTGGCAGCGCTCAGAAGTGCAATGAACTGTCGCAGGATGCAAAATGTAATGTCTTGTGATTGTTGTGTTATTTGTCATACTAGAAAAGTATACAAAAAGTATTTATTGATTCTCCAATTTCCAGCGACAATACCTACCAAAACTGCAATCATTACTTTACAAGTCTGTGTATAGCCATATAATTTCTAGTATAATAAGCAACAGAGAATTTTTTGGATATATTATTGCTACGTGTTAAATAATTGATATATGTAGCTGCTGCCACAAACCAATATGGTTACAAACAGCACAAAAGAAAACCAGCTCCTCTACATATCTTGTGGCTATAAAAGCAACTCTGCTATTTTCAGAAAGGCAAACCAGCACAAGACATCAGCTGTCAGTCTTGAAGTGTACTACAGTCAGATATGGGAAACATATTGCAAACAGGCTGAGAAGCAAGAAAGAATGCTATCACACACAACAGCACCACCAGCAGGGAAATAACAAGGAGAAGAATTATGTCAATGCCTTCAGGAAGGCATGTTGTAGTTGCCAAGTCTGGCATTAACTACAGTCTGCAGTTTCTCATGGTTAGATGTGCTATCCCAAAACACCGGATGCCTCTCAGCTGCCCTACTCTGCACCTTTACACAGTTGCAGGTGAAGCTCCATGCTGAGAAAATGATGGTAGGAGGACAAAAGCAAGACAACTATAAATGTAAACTCTATGGATGCGCTAAACGCTGTTGTTGGCAATAAACCTCAAGTTTTGGTTCACCTGACCATACACTGAGGAACAAGAAAGAAGTTTCAGAACCTTTGACATGGATATGTGTATATTCTGCTGCATAAGCAAGCTGCAAAAGCAGTAAAGATCTATCACATCAGTGGCTCCCTCCCCTCACACAAACATGTAAAATGGGATCATAATATATATGACCTCCTTCAGATGCTGGTTTTTTTATAACCTGCAACTCTGCAGAGTACTGGCGTGACATTCAGAACCTAGAAGCTATAGTACAGCAAAACAAAGAGAAATGACAAACTTTGACAGAACTAACAGAATTATTAAACCATCGAGGTTCCTTTACCGAAGAAAGAACTTTTATAACTACTTTGCCTCCAGCCTGGTTTTATAAGTTACACATTGTTTGGAGTACCTCTATTCCTGGATTAAACAAGTCATTCTCTTTTCAGACAAATGCATTTAGTGCATACACAAATCCTCAGCCTCACTATGTCACCCAATCTCACCACACAGCTGCCACACCAGATCTCAAAATAAGGAAAAAGTATTTTTTTAATTAATTCCTACGGTACAGGGTATCGTTTGATGCCCAAATTCTGATACTGTTATCCACACTGAAATTTAGTTTTGTGATAGTTCTTCGTTGAGCTACCTGCAAAGCAAAACATACATCTAGCATGAGTAGGCAAATTATAGTCCAACATTTTAAATCTTTTATCTCCTTGAATTTCTAATTTTGAAGCAATAACGTGGCAGGCACTGATCTCTTCTCTGTGGTGAGCAGTGATAGGACCCAAGGGAATGGCCTGGAGTTGTGTCAGGGGAGGTTTAGGTTGGACACTAGGAAAAGGTTTTTCACCCAGAGGATGGTTGGGCACTGGAACAGGCTCCCAAGGGAAGTGGTCACAGCACCGAGCCTGACAGAGTTCAGTGACTGTCTGGATGATAATCTCGGGCACATGGTATGAATCTTAAGAACGGTCCTGTGAAGGGCTAAGGGTTGGACTCGATGATCTTTGTGGGTCCCTTCCAGCTCAGCATATTCTGTGATTCTGTGAATGATGACAACTGTTTAAAAACATAAAAAAATCAGATATACTGGAAAAAAAAGGTTATAAAATAAAATACCTTTAACTGAGTTTGTATAAAGACAAATTCTACTTCTAGGGAAGTGACCACACAGTCAGATCATAGTTCAGTTTATTTTTGGCTATCATTCATGCAGCATTGTGGGGAAAAATGTTATGTGTGGTCTTTATGGTATGTTTTTTTATCACTGCAACTACTGGGATAATGCCAATATTATCCCAATATCAATATTATCTCAAATTAACTAAGCTAATAGGACTATTCTGAGGATGATTTGAGTCATTTGAGGATGAATTATTAACAGATACATGTATTTTCCAGCATTTGTTGATCTTGTTTAGTATTCTGCACCTTAATTAGGCAGCAGTTTTCAGGTCACTTTCATTTTATAGCTTAGAAAAAATTAATTATTTTGTAATTAAAAAAATTATCTCTGCTTCCAGCTAGAAGAGAAACATAGTAGGATTGGGATATGTTTCTTTCTCCAAAGCACACTCTCTTCTATAAATTCAAATCCTAGACTCAGAATTGGTAACATGTTCACATATGTCAGCCAAAAGCCTTAAAAAAATACACAAAAAATGTTGAAAAGCTAAAGGTCAGCTCCATAAAGAAATAACCAAATTTCTTTTTAGATGATTAAACACCACTGAGCTCAGATACTTGGGCATCAAGGTATCTTTGTAGATCTGGGTTATAGATCAATTTAGGCTAGCTGTGTTAGACTTCACTGTTGCACAGAGCTGTCTCTAAGAAGTAGTCACTAAATTTTAGGCAAAACATAACTGATGTCATGGCTTACACTGAAGTCTTTATTTATGAATAATTCAGATAAAGTTTTCCAGTTCTTTTTTTGTTTGCTGGTTTTATTGGTTGGTTGGGCTTTTTTCCTAGGACAGTAAGGATTAATTTGCAGGTAGACTTATGTTTAGGGAACAGGGCACATTAAGCCAAGAGATTTAACTGTTGGCAGGGACAGCTGTGGCAGAAAGTAGCAATAGGGCTTGCTAGCCAGGTTGAAGTTCTGGGTGAACCATGCTGAAGGAAAGATTAAAGAACATTCTGTTTTTCAGCATCAGGAAATATCTAATTACCGAGTTCTTGTGTAACCCCCTTGCAGAAGTCTTGTAGTCAGTTGCACTGAGCTGTTTAAAGCCTTGGGGACATCTTAGCTTCAAGCGAATCGTAGTTTAGAAAAATGTCGTGAAAAGAATGACTGGGCAAGAAAGACAGGCTTTACCTCTATTCCTCTTTTATTTGGAGGCAGAGGTCTCACCTATCAAATAAGACATACTAGTTGTAACATGGAGAGCATAATGTGAACTTCTTGTTTTACAGAAGACACAAGATGCAGACTCTTCCCCATAACACGTACAATTTGAAGTCTTAAGCTTCCATACTTTTAGGAGTGGATTAAACTTGAAACCACCTAATACTAGCCTTCCATATGACAAATCATTTGACTCCTCTGTCCACCCCACTCCTCCAACCTTCCTGCAAAATTTCAGTGCCCATGAGAAGGTGGTGACACCCTCCTCTAACCCAGAAAAAACAGTGCAGTAGTTTGAGTAAAATCAATCTCTACCCATGGACTCTAATTCTGTCCTAAAGGAATCATAAAACACAATAATGTCAATAGTGGCTCACTGATTAAATTCACAGCATCAGCACCTATGAGAAATAGCTCACGACCTCCAAATTTATTTGGCATTTACCAAGGAAAGCCACTCTTAATTACTATTAATTAATGTTGCATTTGAGACAGTGATCTTAAGATTTAAGGAGAAGAGAAATTATGCTTTGCTTTGCTGCCACAATGTTTTGGCATTTGAAATGCTGAGTGTCTTGATTTAAATGTCATTTGCAATGTGGGTCAAGTGTGAACAAAAGATGCATCCAGGAACTACTTTACAACTTGAGTGCTTCTACTCTTAATATTGTGCATTGGCAGAAAATGAAAAGCTGAGCTCCCGAAGGTATTAAAAGTAGCTGTTAGTCTGGAAAAAGAGATTAATGTCCACTCTTTTCCTTCTAGTTCTTCTAAATCAATTTAAAAACTGTAACGATTTGATTCAAATTGAACACTGAAGCAGGGCACGAATGCCATCAAGTGAAGTTATACAGAAAAGATCTACTTCAAGACTCTCTAGGGAAAGGGTACATTTAACTAGTCCTCCCTAGTGCACTGACTAACAAAATTTTTCATGGTTTGCTTCTCAAAATAGAATTCTGGACACCATGAGGAACTGACTAGGAAGAGTGACCCAGCCTTCATACCAGACAAGAAAGGGAAGCTGCAAAAGCTCTGAAACAAACTGGCTTCATATCCAAAAGTTGAAATGCAGTAACTACCAAAAAGTTTCACAGAAATGGAATATGCTGTGGACTGGTTGAATCCTCCTATCTTTTGTAAAAGATATCACAAGGACCATACCTTCAACAACACACTGCAATATCTGATGCTAGCTGGAAATCGGAAATGAAAACCTATTAACTACTTGTTATATCTGTGCAAACCTACTGACTTCAATTTCTTTCATTTTTCTGACTTCTCTGAAGCTGGCTGGATACTACTACAACCAGAATCTCGATTACTTTCTCCAAATGCTCATACTCATTTCCATTCTGGCCTTCAAGGCTCCCCAAGGTACAATTTGAACTGCTAAAAAAAAAAAAAAAAAAGTGGAGCATCATCTTTTTTCTTTATTGCTTATTCATGTTTTCCACTTTGCAATAATTCAGCACGGTAAACAAACAGCTTCTCTCTTATGTGCTGGTTTCAGTTCCAATGTTGGCAGTTTTGTAAACTAAAGTTTTACACTCCTGCCGTAGTTAGGATAACTTCATTCCCTAATGGATACTTAACACATTTAATTACTCTATTTTTGAGCTGAAAGTGCTGTTGAAAAATGTCTCTGTTCTTTCATTCCAGGAGCTCTCCAGCTGCAACATTTTCTACTGAATAAAACATTTTCAGTGACTTTGCCCATAAATAATACAGCACAAAGACCAATGTAGTCCCAACTCTACATAACAACCTCAGATTTCCACTGAGGGTTTTCTAGTGACATCATAATAAACTGCAAGAAAAAGCTGAAGATGTATTAAATTATTGTTTGGGTATATTTTATTCTTTTTTTAGACATGATAAGAAAACACAGACATTTTTCACAGTAATTTGAACATTTTTCTGGACTACTTCAAAACGAGAAGGGGCATGATTTTAAAACAGGATGCAGAGGCATATTTCATTCTTGTAAGGACAAACTGAATGACTGAATATATCACTATTATTTATTTTGCATGTACAAATTCTCATGTTTTTTTCTCCACAGTCCTTACTCAAATTTAAAGCTTTTTAAACTTAGAAAAACCCCCAAAAACCCAACTTCCCTCAAAACCTCTCGCTCAGTGTCGACAAACATTGACACAGAATATCATTTTACTCCTCTATACATTTTGAAGGGATTGTAATTGAAACTACGGAGTCAAATAGTTGGGTTGTGTCAAAGTCCCCTGCAGCATTCCATGATCTCAAAGTCTGTTATTCAGAACAAAAAAGAAAATGATAACTTGTTTTCATTGTTTAATAATTTGCTGATGTGATTTTAGTCTCATTTACATATCTCTGCCTTAGAGTATTTAGCCCTCTAATAGAGGAAAGCGTTGGGGTTGTTATCCCAGAAAGGAAGGGTAACGAAACAGCCATAGCAAATTTCCAGTTAGGAATGAATAAGGACTGATAAAGCCTGGGCGACTTGGGCCAAGGGACACTCAATAAGCAGGGAGAAAGGGTTCATGAAGTGCAAGAGGATGCTCCTAATGGGGAGAGTCAGGAGACAACCAGGCACTCAAAGTTAGGGACTGCTTCTGCTCTTGGTTCTGAACTTCATCTTCCAAATGAAACTTGCAAATGAAACTTGTCTGCTATTGCAGATGTTTACTTGCCTATGTGCCTGGATTGGTTTTAGTATGTAGAAAATCCTCACCTAGAGGAAAAGTGCCTTGGTGTGAGCATGGTGACCAGCTGCCATGCAGTGCTGCTTGATCCTAACCTATGAATTCACAATAGGCCAAGGGTCCCCCTACTCAGTCTGCAACAGTGGCTCGCTGTCTCAAGGGGAATTTCAGAGAGGTTTGGAAAGCAGTTGAACTAGAGGCAGAAAGACCTTAGAGGATGATACACAGAAGTCAGGGACTTGAATCAACAACTGAGAAAACTGAATTTTCCCTAAGGCCATCACTGAGCCTGACTTGAAGGTCAGGTTCTTAGCTTTCTGGAGGAAGAAATACGGCAGAATGTTCCTCTTTTGCAAAAAAGGATATATGGGAAAGGCTAACTTTGTCACTCCAACATACTTTCATGGAGTTGTTGCCTCAAGATTAAAAACCTGCTATGAAGAAATGGCCAGCTGGCCCTTGGAGTGCTTGGCTAGCTAATGCTTCACTGTATTTTCTAGTCTCTGCTTTAAGCCAAGAGTGAGCATTTGAAGGTGGAGGAGGTCACTGGTGCATTGGGAGTGAGGATAACTCAGCATGCAGCTTTCTGAAGGAGAGGAGACTTGTCCTAGTTAGAGCAGCCGGGACCAGTTCATCACTGTGTGGGTGTAACCCAAACCGTGTATTCTACACCCTCTGTGTCGTTTCCCAGGAACTGTTAACAATAGACCATTTGCAGCAGCTGCCCAGAGCACACCTGACCCCTCAGGCTATAAGCTGGGTGAGATAGGAGGATGTTCCTGTCCTCATACCAATGACTCAGGTGTGATAACTCCCCTCCAGGGAGTCATTAGCCTGAGGGGTCATGTCTGCTAATGGGCCACCAAGGATTCCAAAAATATCTCACGACTCGCAATCACCCATTGTGGAACTCCCTGCCCTGGGGGAGGTACTGGGCCTTCCCACTTGAACCTGAGGGTTTATAATCTTGGGGTTTTGGGACTTCAGGGCCCACTCGTCGGATCCAGAGGAGGACCAGAACTCAACCGGACTGCAACCATCACTCTTGAGTTGACTGTGATCACCACCCTCGACCAGACTGTGACCAGCACTCTGACCAACAGGTCCTTCTTTCCTTTTACTTTGGACCCAGGAGGATCATGTGGGGCTCAGCACGGGGGCCAATGAACACCATTCTGTTCGTGCCCCAGGGCACTGGGTTATACATCTGGGTTTTGTGGGTTAAAACCAATTGTTTGTCTGTATAATTGTATTTATTGCATTATTTTTATTAAATTGTAATTCTGACTTATAATCTCTTTTGAGTTGGGTTCATTTCTCCTGCCAGTTTACCTTTAAATCAGCATAATACTGGAGTACAAAAGGTCAGAGAGAGGGTAGGAGGCCTAGAAAGATTCCTGTGGTATGGAGAGATGGTCTGCAAAAAAGGACTGGAATGTATGACAGAAAGAGTTCACTATAAGAGGGACAGGAAAAGACAAGGACACTCATGTTAGGGAGGCCTCAAGCAAAAGAACCAATAGATAAAAAAGAACAATGTGATCTGCTCGTGTGGTAAGACAGCACCTGAGAGCAGAAGGAGCAAAGCTAACTAATGAGTGAGTTTTTTATGGTTTGTTACTGCTAACACATCTTTGCCTTGGCAAGAATAGGTGAATTCAGCTTTGAGCTCTCCACACATTGAAGAAGCATTGGGTTCTTCCTGACCAAAGTGTCAGAACACAAGTATTGTGGGATACGCCTGAATAGAAAGCATAGCTGGTATACACAGCAACAATTTATACTTTCCCATTTCAAGCACTAATACACTGGTTATCTCAAACTCAATTGCTTCTTTCAAAATATGTATGTGTGCACATATACATATGTATGTGTGCCACAGGGAAAAGTATCTGCTGGAGGCCAAAAATTTTGATCCTAAAAACAACATGTCTCCAGGGAGACTGACAGTCTATGGTATATTGTTATTTTTCCAGCTTCTCAGGATGATAAAAATTTATTCCTTTTATCACATTTAAGTAGAACATTCATACCCCTCTACATGTATATTTATGTTTGCCCTCCTTTCCTTTGAATCATTCTTTATCAACTTACTGGATGGAGTTCTCAATGCGTGTGATGGTGAGGAAAGCTGCTAGGTTTGCTGTGTAGGAGGAGATGACAATCAAAGCAAAAAGCCACCAAGCTCCCATCATCAGTCGGGTTGCCAGGGTTGTATATGGAACCTCTCCTCCTGTGGGAAAGAAGGAAAAGCAAGAGTTTTCATTTGACAGAAGGGAAACCCAGATCCTCATTGTTCATGCATTGCTCAGGAGAACTAGACTCCAGGGTCAACAGGGTAAAGCAGTTTACTAAAGTCTGGTGCAGGACTTGGAGCCACACTTTCTATTCAACAAAAGGACTGAAGGAAGCCCACACTGTCAGTTATCATTTCTGTATTTAATCTCTTTTGCTATTGTGCCTTTAATTGCAATTCATTTGCCAGTCCTGTCCAGTAATGGAAATAGACTTCAAGATCTCAGAACAAAACCAGCAAAAGTAAATTCCTACAATGGTCTTTCCTTAGAGATCTTATCTAGAAACCTTAATTAAGTTTTTCTTTCATTCTGGGGAACATAAAGTTAAAAAACCCCATCAAAACACAATTACTTTTCACAGTTCTCTAGGCAGGCAGATGCTCATGAGAACCATATGTAGGTGTACAACTTGCTGCAAGTGAACTTGGACATGAAGGAAAAAAAGTCCCATGTATTGAAGAATAAAGCAAAAATTGTTTTGTATTCCCATAGTTGCTTTCCTTTAAAATCCTACTGCATGAAAACAGAACATTAGCAGCAAATAAGCCTGCCAGGATAAGCTGCATAGCACCGCTTGTGTGACCAGAGCCCAGCTAGGCAAGCCATGAAAAGCAGCATTTTTAATTCAAATAACTGCCCCAAAACACACAAGTTTGGAGTGTTTGCAGGAGCTCTTTCAGTTAAAAACATATGAATCACAGATTTTTAGATGAAGGAAAATTAATTTTTTAAAAAATGAATTTAAAAATTATGCACGCAGCATAAGTTTTGTCACAGCTACAAGTAATTAGGGGAGACAGTGAATACAATAAACACCCACAGTCAACTGCTCAAGATGTTCACCCTTTTCTTCTCCCTCGACACTCAGCAATTTGAAAAGTTGACATTACTTTTGAGGTAGCTTTCTCAGATGCAAAATGATGGTACAATACCTAGGATTTGCAAAGCAGTCTGTTACTGATTCAGTCCTCTATAAGAAGTTTTTTTTTTTACTTATGTAATAACTCCTTCATGTTTCCCCAGCAAGTAGGTTTAAAGGGAATACAAATTACAATTATTCCCACTCCACAAACAAATAATTTTCAATTATATACAGAAAATAGATATTTAATAAATGTTATATATGAAGGATCATCTTACTTTTTTATCAGTTTGTCTTACCTACACAAAGCACTGGGAACTCTGCATCACCATTCAGATTTGAAGCTTATGTGCAGTTACTAAATGTGAAGTAACAACTGACTCCACTCATTTATACTTTTGGTACTTAAACATTGAAATCCTTTGCCTTTTGAGAATTCCAGCATTGAAAGACAAAATCTGTGTTAGATCAGCGCAGTTGGAAATTAATTTTCTTTTATTTCCAAGATGCCATGTAATTGTCTGAAATAAGAATCTACTGATCTGATTGGGAGATATTATTTCACTATAAGGATTATTGAAGATGAACACTAACTTCAGCATCTGAAGATTTGGTTTTCACTGCTGCATAAATTTTAAATTATTTTTAATAGATTATTTCTACTTTACAACAGTTTTTGCAATGTCTTTGGAATACATAATTTAAAAATGATTTTTTTAATAAAATGAAAAGAGCAGACTGTTATATTAATTTATTAGAAAAGGTTGTTTGTCTTTTTAACTTTCAGGTGCCAATCCCTGCAGATAATCTTTACATTGAATTGAAATGGGTAGAGTGATTAAGAAGAAGCCAATAATCTCCTGGACATCCTTGCATTTTTATTTTTAAGCTTAATGAATAAAGCTATAAACTGCCATATTTTTAAATTGAAATTAAATGTCAGAAAAGAGAGGACCATTGAAACTGACACACCTGCCTTCTGCTTTCCAAGTGAGGATGCTGTGCAACAAATGAACATGAAAGCCATTAGAGATCCCTAAGCTACAGCATTTCCTACCGTTCATACAGTGTAGCTTTCCCATACATCAGTAAGGTTGTTTCCCCTATTCACTGTTACTTTTTCCTTCTTTCCCCCATGTCAAAAGTAGACTTTAAAACCCATGAATGCTGGTTAGCCCAAGTGCTTTTAGCTCATCCAGGTGTTTGTGTAGTCTTGTTCCTAATTCACAGTCATACCTCGTATATCAGAAGTCAATAAACGAAGCTTGAGGCCAAAACTTGTATCTGAGTACATGTACAGTAAACACATATCAAAATAATTCAGCACTCCTCTAAAAATCCTTGCACTGAGCCTTCTTAAACCACCATTTCTAAAGCAGGGTTGACACCACAACTGCATAAGTGTATGACTTTTAAGCTGTACAGGCAGGGTACTTCACCTTTTCCAGTGGAAGAAGGATAAACAAAAATCAAAGGAGATCTTTTACTGTCATGGTATCATTTCTTTGGTATCTATTAGGAGACTTAATGTGATACAGTCTTGTTCCATTGTACTGTTTGCTAAAACACTTCCTGCAACATGACAATTCACCTTAAGAAATCTCTTCACTCTCCCCAGTTTTGTTTCTGGGGACAAAGTTTCCAAAGTTTTCTTTCAGTCCAAATTTACATGTTTCCTCAGTGCAAAAGAGTACCAATTCACTCAGGAGAGCAACAATCACTGTTTTTCCACGAACATTACCACGATAAAGAGCTACAGACCTAACAGACACTGTTCTTGACTGTAAATGCAGAAGGGACATGCGTGCAAACCTCCCTGAGCTCTGCTTTCCTATATGTAGTATGATTTTTAGGTGCATCAACATCTTTATGGATGACAACATATTCCAGTTACAAGGGGCTATGCACAGCAAACACGGTGGGGGAGCCAAGAAAATGGAACAAATCTTTGCCTGCTATTTTATTTTGTATCACACCAGCAAAACTTAATAACCCCTAATGGCAAAGGGGACCACTTGGTGCCATGTAAACACACACTGATGACCAGAGTAAAATCTGTTCTATCATACCTCATTCCTATAGCAAAATTCATCAGTGGGAGTTAGTATAGTAACTGTGGTTACACTAAAAACACTACTGTTGTAGCATGCTGAGCAACACTTTAAAGTACTGAGTTCCTCTCATGAAACAAGTGGAAATCAAAGAAGACAGTCAGCAGTCCTGGAGTTGCTTTGTCATCTTGAGAGACAGATCTCAAATGAATACAGAAGCTATATTATTCTTTATCTTGGCCTTTCTAATATACTGGCAGAAGGGTTTAATGCAGCACAAAATGAACCTGTAGATCACCTATGTCGTGGCTACAGCTCTGAGTATAATTCATCTGACACATGATGTGTGCTAATATCCCTTAAAAAATCTAATCTGCCTTTAAAATTTTCAGATTGCATATGCAGGAAGGAAAAGACACTTTCCAGAGTAAACTGAACTAGAAAAATCAATCTTCTTGGTAGTTTCCTGAAAAAGTTGAATTACTTCAGAAGTCAGAGTGAAAGAAATTACTTTTAGTCCTCCCAGGCTCATCTAATGCAGCTCTCCTTCATCAATCCTAGACTACTTAATGCTGGCCTACTTCAGATGACAGGCTTAGACTGCAACTTATCTTATAAATTTTTGTTTATTCCCATTTCTTTCCAAGTGCTTCAAGCTAAATAGAAGGCAAGAAAAATAATGCATTGTCTTGACAATGCAAACAATATAATGCATAATTATGACAGATCTAAATATCAGGAAAAACCCACCTTAGGAGTTACAATGTGAATCTATACAATTCCCATACAGATTTTTAATATTTTTAAAATTATTCTCCCTCATTAGCAGTCAGTTTAAAAGTTTCTTCAAGTCAAAAATCACAAGAGAGGATTACGGGCAAGAAGGAGGGATGAAATCATGGGACAAATGGGCAAAATAGGGAAATTGAGGATCACATCCTGGTGAGATCTTGGTATTTCATAATTCTGGACTAAAACTGAAGAATTCAAAATACATAGGCTCTTTCTCCAAACATCTTTTCCTCAGGATTTGTCAATTATTTGCTTGAAGAAAAACTGTGTTCATCTGTGTATTTCAGAACTGTAACAATGCTTCAGATGGAAACAAAAAAAAAATCTAGTTTGTGGACAAAAATAAATGATGCAATGTTTCTTGAAGCAGTTTCAGCTGCAGTTGGTAAATAAAAGGGTTCAAACCTGGTGGCAGCCATCTTGTTGAAAAGTGATGCAATTCTTGTTACTATTCAATCCAGGCAGTAAACATGCAAGATAAGTTGTCTCTCTCTGATTTAATATCAGGTTAAGAACTTCATTGTCATTGCACAATACTTATAAATAAAATTACTTTGCTTAACAGCTCAAAAATTCTATTTTTACTATTATTAAAGCAAATAGCTTGGCAGCATAGAGCCCACAATGTTGAGATATTCTCAACAGAATTGATTATGAGAAATGAGCCTTTTGAAGATTAATTATTGAAATGTACTTTATAAACAACTACACACGCAGAGAAAACCCATAAATCACCATTATTCTATGTCCTGGATTTCATAAATAACTAAATGATGTTTCTGAGGGGAATTGAGAGCTGGACTGGGAGTCTGCTGCAGCTACTCACAGAGAAGGCTCTATCCTTCCACAGGAAGGACACTACACAAATCATTGCCTCTATTTGTGATAACCACACCTGCCAGGGAAATACCAGGGACTAGATTTTTATTATAGGTAAAACCCAATTTGTCACCAGTACTCACCATCAAGGCTACCTTACTATTCTCACTGTAAGAATGTATCTCAGTTACGAATAACTTGTCAAATTTCAATCACCTAACCCGCAATATTCTCTGCAAGAGGTCTGGAGTGACCTGAATTTCTGTGTAATGAGTTTTCCATATAATTTAGAGAACCATGAAAAACACATTAATTGTGACTGTTTTGTTGAGGAGCTGTAATACTATCAAACTTGAAAGCAAGAATCTTGACTGTGCTTGGAAAAGGAAGGTGAAAAAATAATAGGGTGGGTTATCTGGGGACAAAGTTTGATTTTGCTTTTTCTTAAAAAAAATTCTGTCCACATTCAGTGAATTATTGGCCTTTGGTAAAAAACACAAAGGACTAGGAGTTGACTGCAATTTAGCCTTCAGCTTGTTAGAACAGTCACATCAATTATGCTGTGCATCTGCAATTTCCATAAATAAAGAAGTGTAGACTTCTGTTGCAAATAGTTTAGATCAATGTACGTCTTCTGTTTTCTTTGTAAAAGGGACATTAATAGAGAGTGGGTGTAAGGGAAGTAGTTTGCATTAACAAAAAGGCAAAGGCATTTTATATTTCCACTATTTCTTGCTATGAGAAACCAAACCTAAAGTTTGACTGAGCTCTGTTATCTTTACAAAACTCTGCAAAGCAGAGCTCTTCAAAGGCAGAATCTTTCAGAGCATTAGCCATTGCTATTGTTCTGTTAAAAACTTCCTTGATAATATAAAATTTCTCCTGTTTTCAACCGGAAAATTTCAATTCAGTATAGGACAAAAAATACTTTACAGTCAATGAAGCCTATACCTATTTCTACCAGCTGTGAAAGAAATGCAGCTTCAAAGTTGTCAGAAAGTCTCTCATCATGAATTTTTCTTCCTTTCTTTTCACTATTTTTATCCATATTTTCCCATTGTTCCTTGAACTATGCAGAATGTGTTAATTTCCATAACATTTAAGCTGGCATGTCATAACTTGAGTTTGTAATATTACATTTTGTGCTGAAGTTAACACCCATTGACCACAGCAGGCACAACGTATTATTCTACAGGAGAATACAATCCCTTGAATTGTAATGCCTTCCAAATAAGCTTGTAAATCAGTGGCTGAATTCCCTATTCTTGCAAATATTGGCAGATTGCAGAGGATTGAGGCTGGGGAAGGAACTGATCATGAGGCAGGGCTGGCAGCCAGATTCTACAAGGTCTGGACAAGTTCGAGAGCCAGGTATTGCTTTTATTCAACCCACCACCTGTTCCTCTTCTAGCATTTTGTTTTTATTAAAATGTAGTGTTGTGTTTTGTTTCTTTTTAAAAATTATATATGAAAATAGACATCCAGATATTTTGTTTCACACAGGAAATATTTCTACAGGTCTTAACTTCTTGAAGTAAACTGCATCTAGGTATTATTACTATACTGTGATAATACTCCAGATATATTAGGAATTGCTTTTTGGGTTCCTGGAAGGAGTAGGATTGGAAGGGAAACAATTTTTTTTTTTTTTTACTGAAGTGATTCTAAAAGTTTCCATCAAATCCCAAAGTTCAAGTAATTTTTTTTTAATAAAATAGTAAAAGTCACGTGCAGTGGGGATTTTTATTGTCAAGATATTCTCACATATCAGTTTGCTAAAAATAAACGTGAAGTAAATCAGAAAAACAATTTCTAAAGAATGAAACAGTTAAAATGTTGAAAAATTTAGAAATGATCCTATTTTCTTCTATTTACAAAAAAACAACTTAGTGGAGCCTTTGTAAATTAATGAAAATTTAGATATTCAATAATTTTAAAATATGAAATATTAGATGAACTTTCTATGTCTATCTTCCTAGCATACAATTGATAGAGAAGACATTTTCATATTTCTACTCCAACAGCAGCAGAGCTCTTCTGAGTTTATAGCTGGCCTATTCTTTTCACTGAACACAAGTCCTTCATATGTCAAACACTGTGCTTAAGGCACAAACCAAACATATCCTAACTCTGTCTATAGTGAAAATCTCTTGTGTATTTTGTTTTTCATTTCCCAGCATTATTCTGTCTCTTCAAGTACTGTGCATTATAAAGCATTTTTCTCTATGCCACTGGTATACTTAACCATGGACATGCTTAATTCCTTTTTCTACAGCCTTCCTCTGCCTTTTCTGGATGATTTTGAGAAGGATTGTTGTTGCACTCATTGAGAAATGCTAATGTTTTGTATAAATATGTAACTTCAATACCAGACTATTTTAATGGTGATATCTTTTGTAACTATTAAGTGTCTGTTTATATTTGTTAGGTCTTTCAAGTTGTTACATCTGTATTTTAAGACGGAAGAAAAACTTGAATTAAAGGTTCAGTTTGGTCTTTAGGTATACATTAGATTTTTTTGTCAGCTTTCTAAAACCTGCCCAATGCTCCAAGACTCAAATCAACTACCAGACATCCTGGAAGCTACTCACAAAGCTCTCTTAAAATTTTGTTTTTTAAATTTGTCTGAATTTGCTGATTTGAAAATGTCTGATGTCAGTAGCTGCCATTTAACATTGACTACATGGAAAGTATTTAATTTGCTTTTCAAAAATACAGAAGAGATATATTTATTGCCTTTCTGGCATAACTATTTTGAATAGTATCACCTTCACCTAATGCACCAATACCATTAAGGTTTCTTTAGCTCCTAGTAAAATTTTCAAAACCCTGCTTCCTGTTGTTGTCAGCTTTGACTCACCTCTGTGTACACTAGCTCCCCTTGTAATTTTCTTCTGAAGTCAGTAGTGTCTAACACTTTCGTGCAATGTTCCTTTTTCTTTCAGTCTCTATGTGCATTCCAGATTCTTCAGCATGGGCAGCTTGAGGCTTGAAACATACACCACTCAGATTGAATGCCCCTATTATACCTCACATTTTCCATTATGCATTACAGATATGCACTATGAGAGCCAATCATCCTCCATTCCAGTATGATTTCATGGTCCACAACAGATATTGATTCCCACCTCATTTTGTGCTCCAGCCATTAGCACAGTCACAGAAAAAAGCCAAGATAAATTCTTTCCAATCTCTCAACCTCTGGAATAACTAATGCCATTTTGACATAGTGACACTCTTCTTCCCCTTTTGCCCACCTTGTCCATCTGGCTTTCAGTATTTCAAAGTATCATATGTTCCCACTAGATTTCAGAAACACCATGAAGACCAAATCTATATTTGTATGAGTTTAGCTGTTCGTGTTTATTAGTCAGATTTCTTATACTGGTCTATAGGCAATTAAAGAGTGTGTCCACTTTATCATTTGGTGTCCTGATTAATTTTCTTGCCCCTTAACGTCTTACTTCTGAACTAAACAATCACTCACTCTTTCCCATTTGTTGTTGTTAGCATAATGATCCCCTGACTAATCTCATTACATTTGCTCCCTGCAAGATTGTTTCCTTTCAGCTGGGTGGGAAGCACTGTCCTCATTGCACTCCCAGAAGGGAAGCAATGATGCACAAAAGAAAGCTTTCCTCATTTATTTCTCCCCTTTATGTGACAGGGAGAAAATCCAAGACTATAAGTCCTCTCCTTCAGGCTTATTTCAAATCACTCCTAGTTATCTAAAATCTGTGAAGGAGTTTGAGAAGCTGCATCTTATACATGCTTAAAGATCCTTATCACCAACTCCGGAATCCAGCTAACCTGAGGGTATATGCACAGCCTTGTGCAGGCAGATGTAGTCTTTCCCCAAACTCCTACCAAGGAGCTCCAGTCTGAAAGAGAGATTACTATGCTACCTTGTCACTCTCTGTTACTGATGGCCAGTAATCACCTCCAAGCTGTATTTCATATCTTGAAAACTCCCTCTGAAAATCCTGTGTTTGCTACTGCTGTGTATCTGTTTGGATATGCCCCTGGCATTTGACTCACATACTACGGCTCATTGCTCAGCTCTGTTTTCTCATTAATAGAAAGAGATTACCCATGCTGAGATTTCAAATGCTGGGACTAATCAAGGACTAGTGGTAATGCCACTAAGCCCTTATCAAGTTATGGCCCAGTGTACCCATCTCATAAATCTGGTCAGAAGGCCTTGACATGCTACTTGATGGACAAATACAAATATCCAAAAGATGGAGCAAATCGCTACTCACAAACTATTCTGCCTGTAACACAGGGTCCTCAGTCTTATTTAAAACTCTCCTCTTTGAAGCTAGAAAATGCTCTGGCATCAAGGAAAGGGCTAGAGCTACCCAGTGCAAACCATTTCAGCCTCCTACAGCATTGGTTCACCACTGGTTAGCGACCTACAGTGTTTGTAAGTTGAGTCTCTGCTGCATCTATTGTCAAATTATTTTTCTATCAGTCTTCAAATACCCAGCCTGCTTAACCTGCTGTCTCTACTGCAACAGCTTCATTCTAGTGGCAGAGGGCTAATCATCTGGCCACCAGGCTCCCTTGTAAAATTCTGCCAAGATACAGCAGGAACTGTCAGACATCCTTGAGTAAAATTTTGTTTGAAAATTAATCTATCTGCAGAAGTCTGTCAGACACACCGTTTCACTGCAAGCTTCCAATCACTTGTTTATGCAGAGCTCCCCTTTTCTCCCTGGGTCTAATTTATATACAACAGTAGTTAGTTAGAGGCACTGCAAAGATGAAGAATAGTTTGTGACAATAACACTCCTAAGGGCAAACCAAGGAGGGCATCCAGACAAGACACCTTCAGGTAAATGGGAGTTTTAACTTTAAAGGTCAGCTTTACCTTTGTCTTAACCCTCAGGTACTGAACACGCTCTTTCTCTAACGTTCACCGTTTCCACTAAGCTGTGACTAGACCATGCAGGATTCAGCCTCAGAATAATCTGGATTGAACTGCACTCTGTCTGCTACTACTTTTTAAAGCTGCTGTGTTTTTATAGCTGTAAAACTATTCCATAAACCAAACTCCTATTCCTCCTAAACATAATGATTCGTGTTTGCAGAGAGGAAAGCAGAGTATGAAAACAGAGAAAATTTGTTTTATGGGAAAAGCAATAGCAAGTCAAACCCAAAATCTAATGGACTTTCTTTAAGGCTATTTTAAGCAGAAATTCAAGCCTCTATTAAGAAGGAGAACAGTACAATGATGAAAATTTTAACTTGCTTTTTTCATTCAGAAATTTTTAGATAAAACTCAAACATTTAAATATATACCAGAAGTATAAAAAAGGGTCTAATAACTACATTCCAGTAGAAAGGGATCTAATGTGATAATGGAAAGTCTAAACTCTTTTCAGCTGAGCTGAGATTCCAATTTTCTGCATCACTAGCAATGATAATGTTACACAAACAGTGTTCAATCATTAAATTAATTCTCATTAAATCAATGTCCTTAAAGGCCAAACAGTCCCTTGATAATTACCTGATTAAAGTGATGTTAGCATAACATATTAGTTATAGTATATTTATAATTCCCTTCACAACAATAAATCATTTCTTTTCACCCATCTTGAAGAAATAGTGACAATAATGCAGGAGTTGGGAAAGGAAGCATGCCATAGCACCATGCAGGAAATGGCTGTGGGCTAGCTTCTCCTGGTATCTGTGATACTTCAATAACATACATTAATCAGATTTTCATTTCTATTAGGTAGTATTTACAGTATGAATCTTCAAAGTTATAAGAATTAATTCCTGGCTTTTAGGCCTAGACCAATAGCTTAAGGACTTATTTTGGATATTAGCAACTTTGCAGTGGTCAGATTACATCTTTCTGTGGAATTAGCAAAAAATGTTTACAATTGAAAATCAAAGTTTATAATAGATAAAAGTTACAAATAATAGCATGCACTAATTTAATGCCAATACACTATAGTGACTTGTGCAACATAATTACACAGATAGAGAAGGGATGGAGAGATTTTACAGTGCTTCTAAACTTCTGGAAAATGTATCGTAAAGTATATTTTGTTTTTCCCTTTTGCTGTCATTAGAAAAGAGAAGTAATGATTGCAGCTAAAGTTTAAAAATGGAGGTATCTACTTGTATTAACTTAAGTTACTGAGAGCTCTTAGATGAACAATTACTAGACTTACACTACACATATCCAGATGCTGAAATATCCTACAGGTCTTGATATTTGAAAGTGCATGTTTTGATATCTGTTAACTGTGACTACATTGGAACTGTGAGGCTTGCTATCCACCTCTAAAGAATCTGTTGGCTGAAATATATTGCATTAATGCTGCTGAAGTGCATTGGTTTATTGGAAGACTTAACAGGGTTTCAAATTTAATTTTGGAGTTACCAAACATGGCACCATTAAATTACATAATCATAAATAATTGTGTAATAAGCCTAGTCATTTTACCAACAGTTCTCTGTTAAAAAAAATTCTGTGACCAGATCATCGTTCGTTGCCACTTTTACAATGTAGGACAATATTTTTGCATGATATAATTGCTCACACACCCGCACACATGGAGACAAACACAGACTAGAGCTCAACATGCATGTGCAAGAAACACAAGGAGCTTCTGGGGATCCTGTTCTGCAGTGCTGTGATATGTGCTTTTAAGGTTGCACTTGACTGCATGCCCGCATAAAGGCACTATTTGCAGCCACTGTGAATGCATCAAAGTGATATATGCTTGCTATTATTTTACAGGATATTGGCACTGGATCTTAACAAATAACCTTGCACACTGACAACATTTAGATTAGATTTCAAGAGATGCTGAGACCCAGTCTCTCAATTACTAATGGCTGTATTCAAATGCTCTGAAGCCTCAAACAATGAACCACAATTATCATCTGTGATAAGTATTCATAAGTGGCTAAGAAGCTCACTGTCACATACAGTTTGCATAGTGGTGGTCTTTCCATAGACTACTGACAGTGTTATACATAGTACCTTCAGGGACAGAAAAAAGAACTGTGCACAATGGACTGAAAACAGACCATCTGTAGATAAAATTAACATTAAGCTAAACAATGTCATTAATGAGGTATAAAAGTGTGGCTTTAGCTAAGAGCCTGTCAGGGAGGACATTATGAATATGAGGGATAGAGTCCCCTTTGGCTGAAAATGAGCAACTACGAACCAAGCAAACCAAAAAATAATGCAGTGAGACCATAAGGACAAACAGTTATTCCACTAAGGCCTCCATGTCTTTTGACAGGTACTTTTCCCCATAACCTTTTTACCTCTACATAATTCTGTGTTCCCCCAAGATTTTGGGGGTGAAGGGAATTTAAAAGAAATCACATATTCAACAATAGGTTTTTGTTTGAACTTTCAAAGAATTATGAAATGTTTTATAAATCTGTTCTTGTAAGATTTCCAAGCATCCATCATCATAAAGTGACACCTGACTACTTTAGAGGCAAATGAATCACAGGCATCTTGGATACATTAGTTCAGTTTCCATGTCACTAATTCTAACCATCTTTTAATTTTCAGAGTGCTTCTCTGCAATGAACTCCTAACCTTATAGAATTCAATCATCACTAGTACAAGAGTTATAATTATTTTCCCAAATAACACATTTTAACATTTAGACTAAAACTCCACTTCAGGTACATCCTGTAATGTTACCATCAAAGTGATCTGTAAAACTCAGATGACCTAAACTAGTATTATGATAGTGAAAACAGGACAGAATGAAAACCTCATCCTTTTAAGTTTCACAGAGAATACTGCTATAATGTCATTTATCGATGAAAATCATTAATACAAATGCTTGTCTGAAAGGTGAATAACCTGCTTTCTACTGCAAATCAGCTATCACCCTGCTTAAGATCGCAACTCAGATTTTTTAGAAGTGAAAAGCTACTTCAAAGGTGACTTTACAGGATAGCAAGGATTTTCATCTTTGGGGATATAGAAATAAAAGAAGCCATTGTAAAAACGAAATACATGCTTATAGTTAAAAATGTTCTATTAGCAAGTATATCTAGGAATGAATGACGAACACCCCACTCAACAGATTTATTATCACTGTTCCTTAACAGCCTGTTTGCAGAAGACTTTCTTTCCCCTTCATTGTTACCTTTACTCTGTCCTAGTGTGGGGAAAGAAGACTCTTCAGCCAAAACCATACGTGTTCCTTCATCTTACTTTTTGTCTGGTAGGTGAGGTATCACACATTTTTAAGCCAATGCCATTTCTAACATCAAAAGCACTGAAAAAGTAAAGGCCTACTTTAAGATCTCTCCCTCGACTATTGAGAGTGGAAGAATAAAAATTAAGCAGCAGGAGGTTCCTACACCAGCGTGCTGCCATAATGAAGGTAATCCCCTTAATTTGTATGCTGGGAAGCTGGCTAAATTAAAAAAAAATACAAATAAAACCCCCAATAGCTCTCATTTAGCTCTCATTTTCCCAGATTTGCTAAGACTCAACAATCAGAGAAATGAACAGGTTAGTTAAAAAAAAAATCATTTGGTAGCATTATTTGTTTCCTTTCAATATTAATTTTGGTCTACTCCTTTTATGAAAATTTTAATATTACAAGAGGTCTGAGCTAAAAACCCTCAACTGCTGAAGAAGGGAGACTTTCCTGTCAGCAGCTTGAAAACCTCTTTGATGGTCCTGTCTTTAGAGCTTTCAGGCAATTTTCCTGGCACCTACCCACCAGCTGGTGTTATGAAGAAGATCCATATGGGTGGAAACAGCTATGGAACAGCTGTTGCAGAGGAGGGACTCCCCAAGGAGCAGCAAAGCAACAGAAAACTACCATGGGTTCCCTTCAAAACTCATGTTCATCTGGTACCTTGGACGTCCTCAGCTGAAAAAGGCTGATCAGTTTGTGGATGAAACTGCTGTCATCCAAGCAGAGGGGGAGTATTTTTAATAAAGCTAAAACTAATTTCTCACTTCCTCCCTACCTTAAACAGCCAAGGTTGCCAATTGAAGTGTAAGCTTCCATGCAGGAAAATCAAATAACAGGACAAGTAAGGCTTGCCTCTTCAGCTTCTAAATATCTTTGAGGATAAAAATGGGGGCTACAATCCTCCTCCATGCAAGCAACACTCCATTCCTGACTAAACTGTTCTTCCATGTTTCCTCAATGAAATATATATTATACAAAGGTGAACCCTGAAAAGTCAAAATTGGTTACTTAACCTGAATCTAACTTATCCATTCTTTACCCAACTACAGCATAAAGTCATCTTAGAAGTTAACAATTAGAGAAACTGTTCTGAGTAAAATTTTTGCCTTAGGATGCTTTTGAAAGAACACAAGAATGATGGACAGATGCCACAGACATCTGATTCTACTTTCCTTTTGCCTCATTTGGTCTTGATTAACATTTATACTATAGCCAGACAGACATTACCTTCTCACAGTCAATTAATCAGGCTTGGAGCTAGTCCTGGGGAATTAAGGTGTTTTTTTGGCTTTTACACTGCCAATCATTCTCCACCTCTTCACAGAAGGTGTGTCAGACACAACATCTCTAAATATACTGCCTCATGTACCTGGTACTATTACTCAAGCAACCAGGCGCAGAGAAGATACAGAAATGCATTTGTTCAGATGCCTCTAAGAACTGCCTGAGTCTTAACTTCAAATTAGGGGAAAATCCAAGCATAACCCCTGGTTGTTTAACACAAGTGATATCATATTGCTGCAAACAAATGCCCACACTACTGAACATATTACTTGGAGCATGGTTATTCCTTGGAATTACATTTTCAAAAAGAGACAATCCAATAAACCTTTGAACGTACACAAAGCTACATCCAAGGTTTACAAATGTGTACTGTATACATGGCAACAACTCTCAGTATATGCTGTCAGCTCCAGTAATCACTTGTAGTTTCCAGACACATTTGAGAGAGAGGACACAACTGCCAAAATTTACTCATTTTTTGATGGTGTCAAGAGGACTGGCCAAACCATTGAGAGATGCAGAAAAGGAACATGGGTACCCCAGGGCCGCAGTACAGAGAGATGACTGTAGGGAGGTACTAATACATGAGCCTAGATTTAATATAATAACATGAGAATTTGGGGGGTTCATATTTAAAGGTGGAGCTGTAATGTCACAAATATACCTGCTGGTGTATAGGGTTTGCTTCCTAACATGTTTGGTATCTGACTTTCATTTTCCCAGCTTAGTGCTGTGCATTTTAGGCTCAGCAAGTCTGTTCCCCTTGCTACAGGAATATGTCAAGGCTGGCATTGGCTTGAAAAGCAATTACAATTGTTAATTAATGAGACTGGCATTTAAGTTTTGCCTTATATCAGAAGATATAAAACATGTTTTTATGAAGCAAGATGGGTAATATCTCCATTTTACAACTGAAAACAGATATCTAAGATATTAAATAAAGTTTCTATGGTCAGCCAGCAGATCAGGTGCAGAATCCAAATTAGGAATTAGGTCTTAGTCCTAAAGTCTTTATACTGGATCACTAGATCTTTTTTGATTTTCTAGACTTAAAAAAAACCCCAAAACAAAACTAAAAGAAATCAGGCTTCACCACTAAATAACACATGTGAAGATATACTTGATTTCTAACACTATTTTTTAAAAATTAGTTTAGAGTTTTTCTCTGAATATTAAATACACAGAGTTTGTTGTACAGTTAATTAAGAGAAAATGTCGCTAAGAAAACTGTCACAGCATAATGGTTTCCTGCTGATAGGGAATATGCCCAGAGCGAGATAAGCAAGATGGAGTAATTTATTAAGCAACAGCAGACTCCAGGCAGTGCATTTCAGGAGGACTATATCACACCTTGGGTGGTAATACAAGGAACAAGGCAGAATTCTGAGCGGTATTATAATGACTGAGAACTGCCAAGGCTTGGAGTCTGTTTTATTGCTCTTATGAAATGTAATTTACGCAAAGCAAACAGTAAGATTTGCTCATTTACTGGGCATTATGAACATAATTGGCCATTACTTACACCACTGATGACCAATCAAAAACTCCAGTTGTGACCAGCATTTGAAACAAACCAAAACATAAGAGGATAAAAAAATGGTCCACCAGTGATGCTTTAATATAATCCGCTTCATAACTTTCCTAGGTTAAGCAAGAATATTAAGATCTCTGAAGAAAATAATACTTTTTTGGGCAATACTTCAAGCACACATTATCCTATGGTCAAATTCTATTCATAAAATTATAATGAATGTTTGTTTTGTTTCAATTACAGAGAAGTGATTAAATCTTGAATGATTCAGCCATTTGAAAGGTATTTCCCATTATAGCAAAACAAAAAAATAATCATCTCCCTGGCTCTCTTT
>NW_016690276.1:129932-292510 GCF_001604755.1 Lepidothrix coronata | reverse complement strand
ATTATACAAAAAGAGTTGGGAATAACTATATATTGAACTTCTGTTTCTTAAATCATAGGTTTTCTCCAGTAATGGTGAGAGCAGAGAGATTCCTAGAGCATTTCATCACAAGAGCCCCTAGCAGGAAGCTAATAGATGGAGATTAAACTAGGTTCTCAGCAAGTATAAATTTTGCCATTGCAGCGAGTTGATTCACTTAATATCGATGAAGATTTTAGTAAAGTTTTAGAAACCCCAAGTTTCTTCTCCAAGACTGTTCATATGGCAGGTTCCCAATATTGGCAAGTTCTTTTTAGGGCAAAATTTGAGGGAATAACAACAATACCATGGTTGAAGAGAAGGCAAAATGTCGTTGTATAGAGTAGCACAAAAGTTAGAGCAAAGACTACATAATAAATCATTATTCATGTATCACTCAGACTCATTGAGGTAGGAAGGGATCTCTGAAGTCATCTTGCCCATGCACATCCTGCCCCAGCAGGGCCACCCAGAGCTGCTTGCCTAGGGTGGTGTCCAGATAGCTTTTGAGTAACTGCAAGGATAGAGACTCCACAACCTCATCAGACAGCATGCACCAGTGCATGGGGTTGTTCCTCCCCAGGGGCAGGACTTAGCACTTCTCTTTGTTTAACTTTGTTGAATACATATTAACAGAAGCCCGTGAAGGAGACAGGTCAATGGAGAAGAGCAGGAGAAGCAGGACCTGTGGGGTTAATGAGTGATATGCAAGCAGAATGCTACATCAATGGTGACCAGCAGCTGCAGTGTGAGACAAGCGGAGAAAAAAACCTGTGAGGAGGGGCTTGAGAAACCACGGGGAAATATAGAGTGAGAGAGATAGGAAACCCACTTGAAAAGGAAACTGTAACAACACTTTCTGTCCAACTGACAATAGGTAATTGTCATAAGAAGTGAAATACAGAGCTTTAGCCACTGTTTTCTAGGATAAACAAGTGGAAAAGAACAAATTCAGAAGCCGTGACACTAAATTTCAACACAAGTATAATCTTCCACAGTCTGAATCTACAAATTTGCTTCATCCTTTGACATAAATAGACAAGTTGGAGATAACAGATATTGTCTGAACTACTAATGTCTGAATGAGTACTTCAGAGTCAGAAGCATTTGTTTTTAATGTAATCCACGGCAGCATGGCCAAGATCACCTAAAAGTCTCTGCCTTCTTAGTGGTCACAGTATATTGCAGATTCAGCGGGTATATTGGGTGGTAGGCCAAAGCATTTCAAAGCACTGGTTACTCTTTTTTGGTTTTGTTTTGGTTTTTTTTCTTTTCTTAATGAAGGTCTGGAGTACAGAATAAGAAAAAAAACCACTTTGCAGTTTATACACTTTTATATTAATTGAGCCTCCCCAATTACACTGCGGCTTTATCCTCAAAATTGTCTCTTCTACTAAAAAAATCACATGTATCTTACAAAAGTAATGTGTATTATTTTGATCGATCTCTGTAATGATTGAACATCAAATATAAAGTGCAACTTAAAACATACATCTACAATACCAGAGTCTCAAAATGGTACTTAGACTGGTCATTGAAACATGAGGGGAAAAAAATGGAAGCCAAGTTCAAGACCTAAGTTTAAGTGATAGAAGTAGCAGTGACATTAGGTTTCACTCTACCTTTAAGGAAGCAACTAAAAATACTTAAATTTTGCAACTCAGTATGACAGTAATCACAGACCTGTCTTCAAAACCATTGGATTGATCTGTGTTGACTTTTGTCTATAGACAATGACACAGTATTTTTCTCTGGTGTTTCAAAAATTGCAAAAGGTTAAAACTTGTTAATAGAATTTGAACAGGACATCAGGGTAAAGGCTGAACAAAAATAAAAAGGGACACAGTGAGCTAAAGCTATTTGGTAACATATGCAGGTTTTAACTATTTCAGAAATAATGAGCAAAACAAATCCTTTTTGTTTCAGTCATAATAGGTTACGGGTTTCCTTAAAGAATTACTTGTATTGTTGCACCAGAGGCCTCTTATGTCTTCAGAGCCATGGCAGGTCTGGAGCCAGTTTGTGTTCTTGCAAATTTTTCCTCTAGCTAAAGGAAAGAAAGAGCAGATGACACCAGAAAGCACTTGCTAGTTCCAAACAGAGAATCCAGAACTATCAAAGCACTTGGTTCATGCTGCTTTGTTTCTGTCAGCACAGGATATAAAAGCATCTTTGGCGGTATGTTTTGATAACAGAAATGAGTACCTTGTCATGCTTTAAATCAGCAGCTGAAAGGCTTCTTAAGTGAACGTGACAGTATTTGAAATGTCCCATGCTGCCACACTTAAGATATGCCAATCACAATTAATAGCAACAGATTTGGTATTCCAAAACAAATAAAACCTGCAGAGTTTTTCTGCTAAATGAAGAGCTGATGAGTGAAAACAGAGGCAAAATTATGACAATAGTCAGTTACTCTGTCAATGAAAATTACTTTCATTTGTCTGTATTCACAAGGGTTAGTAAACAATAACGCTTCAGCTAATATAGTTTTTGTTATATTCAAATTGAATGTGAAATACAGGCTGACATTATAAATGGATCTCTTACACTTTTACAGTGGATTTCTGAGATCTTCTAAGCTTTTATGTTTAAATCAGTCTGTTTCATACATTTTCATATCAATTGATTACTAAATGTCTTTCAATTTTCCTTCTAGAAAATTAAGGACAGTACTGGGTGTTGTTTGAAGGAGAGATGTATCTATAGCTTTCCCTCACTCAGTAGGAGCCAAGGGAATGTTTTATATTACTCTAGTGGATTCTATAGAGATGTGTTGAAAATCCACTAAGTAGGGAGGTAAGATCTCTCTCTCTCTGTAAAAAATTGCTCTCACCCTCCAAGGTCTGTGAATTTCTTTTTCTGAAGTCCTACAACAGTTTCTGTGCTCCTAGATGCCATGCACCATCAGCAGGTTTTAATAATAATGAGTTGCACCTCATGTCCCTCTTACCACAAGAAGTGGATGCAGATTTCCTTAAATAAATTCTTTTTATTTCCTTTTTTTCCTTTTCTATTGAATTCTGCTTTTTTTGTCACCTCATCCCACTTACGTTCATCTAACTTCTTCCTCAAGTTCATGCTGAATTCAAGGTTTCCCTCTAAGCCCTCCTTAAGCAGTCATTTTCATTGACTGGTCAAAAAACCCTTTTTTTTGTAAGCTGACAATGTACTGAAGGGTTCCCTTATGGGCTACTACTCTGGATCTATGACTTAGGCAACTTCAGGACACCAAGCAACACAGGCTTACTTGGATAAACATAAGACAAACAATTCGGATAAGAATTGCTCGAATTGAAGTGTGTGATTAAACCAGCTTTGCCTCCTTTAAACCTTTGCTGGGCAGTCTCCTATAAAGCTTTTAAGGACTAATGTTGGGATTACAGCAGGGATGCTAAGGCTAATAAACCTATATAAAATGACTTGCATTCATGCAGTAAAGAAACTAATTCACAAGTTCTAACCTAACAGGAAGACAGATGTAAGGAGTCTCGTTCTGTAACAGACCAACTGCTGTCTCACAGTTGGATTCCCTAAACAGTTACACTGGGAATATTTTGGACAGAAAAAAACTTTATAAACCCACCCACATACATTAATAAAACTTCTGTAGCTCTCAGTTGGTTCTTAAGTCTTTGGTTGTATTAAAAAAAAAATTCACAACAAAAACATGAAACAATCTCTTCAGCTTTTCTCAGCTAGTCATCAGTGCTCAATGCAGGAGATAATTTCAAAAGTTTTGTCTCTAGGTTTATGTGAAAAACCTCAGCTTCAGCTTTTCTTCCTTTTTTTGGACAGTGACATTAATTTAGCTTTTTTCCCCTTTTAGGAGTTTCATACTTGATTTTCATGGATACCTTTACCTTTTACGGATGTCATCTGATTGTTTCTAACAGAGAACAATGTAATTCTAAAATTACAAATAATCTGGGAGTTTTGAAGCTGCAGTGGCCATGACTCTTTGTAGAGCAGATGCTCCGTGCAATTACAAATAGGTGTACCTGCAGTGCCAGTAGTGACTGATGAACAAAAACATGGATAAGCCAGAAGGCATTCGTTCTGTTTTGTTGTCAAGGTTTATTACCTAAATCTTCTTTGTTTTTATATTAAGCTGTGTTTTCTTATTCCATTTTGCATTACAACCCTAACTTGCAGACCAGAATTCTAAGCAGTATATACCCAGCCAAGATCTGAAGGCCCTAATGTATTTAGGACGCATGTTTAAAGTTCTGCCAGAAGTAGATTGTGAAGGACTTGGGAATATAAGTAGAATTGGGGAACACCCTGGGCTACACCAGATGCTAGAGAGGATTAAGAAAGCAGTCAGGAAGGCCAGAGAAGCTGGAGTCTAAACATTATAGAAAATAATTGAAATAAATCAGAAGCGGGATGAAAGAATATCAGGTACAATCAGACCATTTAGCAATGGTGACAAGTCTAATTCAAAATCCAAATGCTAGGGCATTTTCTATCTGACTGTGTAAGAACATAGCACTCATTAACAACGATAATTCTCCAGCAGATGATGAGAAATACCTTTTCTTTTTTTACCCAGAGAAAAATCACCTTTCTCTAATGACACAACAACAAATCACAACAAGCTAGCAGTAGTGCCCCGAACTTCTCATGATTCCCACACTTGGGCAGCGAAATATCTAGGAAACCTTTTAGCACAAGTGCTCCTGCTCCTTGTGGGCTGTGGGAGGGAGATAGGGAAAAGGAAGGTCTCTATAGCAATGGGGAGGGTATATAGGTTTTCTCTTGGAGGCAGAGTCTCCCTCTGTCTCTTACCTTGTTGCACAAAGGATCCATAAACAAACCACATGGAGTTGTAGAGAGTTGTAGATGTCATGGATCCCATCTGAAGGCGTGGGGGGTTGAGCCAATTCAAGAGGTAGACCAGTAGCCCTACTAAGAGCACAGTGCCAGCAATGCATGCCCACAGGGAGAGGTCAAATGGTGCCAAGCAGGCAAACATGTCCACTGTCTTCTCTGCCTTCCGAAGCAGCACGCCCACCGAGTAGTCCATGTAACGCGTTGTGAAGTCCACCACATTCTCCCTGTCGGGGGTGATGGTTAGGGCAGAGATCCCTATATCAGCTCTCTGAGGAGAGGGAGAGAGAACAACATGCATAAGTAGGAGCTACAGAAAAGATCTTTATTCCTCTGTGATTTAGCAGCTAAACTTATGGCTAAGCAGATGCCAAGATCAATGACTTCAGCATCACATATGTGAGCACAGAAACATGACTAAGGCTTGAACAGAATAGATATACCATGTGTCTCGGTTTCTACAAGTAAACCTCACTTGGTGGACTCTGGCACATCAGTTATCCATGTTTTTATTTTCCAAGAAATCAAAATACTACAAATACAGGTAATACCTGAAAGAAATCCACTTTTGGTCATTTTTGTCACTCTGGCTTACTAAAGCCATCAATGCAATTGTTGCAAAAGGCAGATTTTGTGTATAGCAGACCCAATCAGAGGAAATTAGTTGCCTGATAAAGCCATCTTGTATCCAATATTTTGATGATCTGATGATCATGACAAAGGGCTACTACACTAGGAGCACTTGAAATACTGTAAAACATCAATTTCGTCTGTAAAGTCTAAAGTGCAGAAGAGCAGACACTGCATGCAGTTCCTTTACTATTTATTCCTCTATATCCTCCTGACAAGCAATTTCTCCAGCAATGCCAACCTGTCCTGCAGCTACCTTCAACTTGCTTTGTGCCACTTACGTTTTTTGTGTAATTTAAAGAATCCATTTCTGATGAAAAGAGAATGAATAATATTCCTTGATCTAATCATAGTATTTCACAGCATGTATTAGATCTCCAGAGACACCAGGCACAATTACAGCAGGTGCTACTTTACTTTTCATGGGTACAATTAGAAGTGCAGTGAAAACAAGAAAGGTTATTTAAAGCAGACACATGGATACCATTTTAAAGAGCTCAAATACAGATCAATAAGACTGTGAATTCTAGATATTTTAATATGAAAAAGAGTACTTAAAATATTTAAACTGCTACTACTGTGACTTAATTCCTTTTTGTTCTACCTAAAGCAGTGTGGTCCTTTGGAAAGGGGTGAGGAGAGCACAGAGGCTTGAAAGTCAAATTTTATTAACTCTCTTGAATTTCTTTCTTCTTGCCCAAAGACGACAGAGATTACTAGTTCCTTAGAAATGTGATATGAAATACTGAGTGGGAAGGTATGGGGGCTAAAACTGATTAGAAAAATTTGTAAATCAACTGGGCTGTTTTAACGTGATGCGCAGAACACTCTGCAGCCCGTAGTAAAAACATACTTCTAATCACAGTGCACATAAGATTTCAGTTTAAATGATGTTAATTTAAGTTTATATTGATTGTTCATTGGATTGAGAAAGTGGCAGGAGATAGCTGGAGGCCTGATGATTTGGACAAAAAAGTGTTTGAAAATATTGATTTGCTTAAAAGCTATGAATTAGAGCTTCAGCTTTAATTTGTGTGTTATAAGTGTTGTAAGTGAAGTTGTGCTGATGAGCACAGCTGAAAGTATGGCTTCATGAAGTCACTTCATGTCCCTTCCTAACACATTTTTGTGAGTGATGATTTAACTGTCCTTTGCCCATGGGCAGCAGCAAACTCAGTCAGTAATTAGAATTGTCCATGGAAACATTCAGGTTATTTGAGTCTCCCTATCCTCTCACGATAAAACTTCTGGTCAACGAGTGACTCTAGTGATTCACAGTATCTGCTAACTGTCAAGTCTGAGCTCCAATGAGAAAATGTAAAGCAGTCAGCATTTGAACTGTTTTCCACAACTGTGACTATAGGTATGTTTTAAAATAATTTACAAATGTAAAAGTCCAATAATTGTCAAACAGGAAATTATTATTGTATTTAATGAATAGCATTAGTTTGGTTTTTTTCCGCTGAATGTATATCAAAAAGCAAAATGGGAATTCAGGGTTAAAAGAGGACATATGGAAACAAAAAGTCCTAGACTTATCCTCTGCTTCTTAAGTTTAGCTGGGTATCAATTATCAGCATGTTACTAAAATATTTCCCTACTGCACTAGATCACTGTGAGTTGCTAAATCAAGTTGCATTGTTGTAAGATGCTTAAAGATTCTCCACTGACAAGCGACATACACAGGATACTTTTACCAAATAATAGTTCACTGTATGACTAATAGAATTTTTTTCTGCTTCCTCCCCACCTTTTACAGTGAAACATATTTTTTTCCCCAATACATATTTCCTCAAATACATTGAGAAGCATTTCATGAAAAAAACAGACCATATGATATTTATGGAAATACTACTTCTAATTTGCATCTCTGGGAAGCAGTCTCTCTAAATTCCCTGGTGTTATGGTTCCACTCTGGTTATCAGCCAACAATGACAGGGAAACAATATTGTCCTAATGGAAATGTTGCACTTCCTTTGTTATATTGCAGCAACAATAGTGATATAATTATGTCTTGCTACTTTATATGTTACATATATAATTAAGGCTTTGAGATGACCTAATTGCAGCCTTCTGGTACCTGAAGGGAACCTACAAGAAAGACGGAGTGACAGGACAAGAGGGAATGGCTTCAAACTGAAAGAGAGTACTCCTCAATAGTACTTCTTAGTACTCCTGTGTTCAGTTGTTAAAGAAAAAAAAGCTACACTGAAATACGACAACTCATATTCTTAACTTACTAAATTGGGTCATAAACACCAGTGTACCAGAAAACTATATGTCTAGTACAAAACCAAGCTTAAGCTTCACTTGATATTTGATTTACTGATGGTGAGCATTCTTAATTACATATAGATTCTGTCAACTTGTTTCAAAATTGGAAGATGAAAAAAAAATTAAATGCTTGTCATTAACATGTCACATTGGATCAGAGAAGACATCAGTCTGAAGAAGTAAAGGTTCACTTAGTGCTTTTGAGATAGAAAGGCAAATGCATGCAATTATGTCAATATTTAGATATAAACCTGCCAATCTGAATTATAAACATGTATAGCTCTTCACTCACTCAGTTTTTACAGTGCCAAAATCAACCAACTATCATATGTCTTACACATTTCTCATGAATGAAACTATGACTTTTGAAATTGACTGAAAAAACAGCAGAGGGCATTGTTTTGCTCCGTGCGACCTGCTTAGGAATTTATATTTATCTTCCTTAGCAGCCGTTCTCCTGTGGCCACTGTAGAGCAACATTACCAGAATCAGAAAATCCAAAAGAAATGACCAAATGGGTGTGATAGCATTGTTACTGGTGTCAGAGAACCAGCTTATCAGCAAAGCCTAGAAATTCCTGAAGTGTCCCTACGCTACTGCTGAAGCAAGCACATCTCGTACACGTGGAAAACAATCTTCTGATGATTCCTGTAATTCATGATCAAGAACAGGGAAAATAAATGAATCTACTCTAAATTTCTCCTGTGAGGCCCTTCATTTTATCCATTTTCAATGTTAAATCAAGTTTCAAAAAGTGCTAGAAGCAATAAACCACAGTCCCACATGTTACACAGTTACTAATACGGACATGCAAAAACTAATCAGAGAGACATTGTTACTCAAGTTAACACACATATATCCAAATAAAAATCCTTTTACTCAGATATTATTTTTTTCTTCTCACTTTGTCCTCTCAATATGCTTGCTTCCTTTTTATGCTACTCCTCTTACTAAGATGCAATAGAAAAACAGCCTCATAAGAGGCTTCTACTTGGCTTTTTTTCTGTTTGGATGGACCTAAGCGGAATCAGGAAGTTTTCCCTATGCTGTTTGCTTCCTGAGGGCTCCTCCCTGGAAAAAAATCCTAGCAACCAAGGTAGCATGGTGAAATGCAGAAAGTCCAGAGTCATGCTGGAAAGCCTACTGCTCTTTCCCAGAAGCAGCATTAGCGACTTCTGTTGCCTGTCACACAGGCTTATCCCTTAGGCAACGTGGAGAGAGGGCAACTAAAGGAATTACTGCGAAAAGACACAGATAATTAACAGTAAGAGAAAGATTTGTGGTAAAGTGCTGCTCCTTTGAGATGGTTTTAGCCTCTCTACAAAAAGCTGCTGCTCTCTGAGCTAATTCTGCTGGTGAGATGAAGCTCTACAGGATGCAGTGAGAGCCCTGGTCATTTGACAGGAGAGGGAAAAGAGCACCACGTGCTTCTCTCAAGAAGCATTTATTCTCTGAAGATGACCTGGTTCAGGTGCTTAGCAAACAGAAAGCTTTACACAGCATGGCTACTTTCAGTTTATTTTGACAAGAAAAAGTGTATGGACCAAGTGTGTACCTAATATTGGTCTTGACAATCAAAGAAGGAGACGCTTGAATCAGTTTCCAAGTTCAAATTAAAGACCAGTTGCTTTGTTCTATTGATTCCAGCTCCTACTTTAACAGCCAACAGAAACCTTGTCTTCCAAGCTGAAACAGAGTGAACTTGGAGTAATGTCATGTCTGCAAAGCCAGCTGTAGACCCAGGGCATGTACTTGGCACAGCTGGGCTTCTACCCTGCCATCCAACTCAACCAGGGCTGCTGCAAACAAGTTCAGCCCAGGACTACTCTCACTGACACCAGAGCCTGTTGCATGCTGAAGATGGTTAATGCAAACAGTATATATGGACCTTGAACACAGAAATCATATGCTTGTTACAGAAATTGCTATTTCATATGGCACATCTTCTGTAGTGGCCACAGACACCTTTCTCAATGAGATGCTCTCTACAGTTGCCCTCTACAAGTACCTGAATGGAGGTTGTAGTAAGGTGGGGGTCGATCTCTTCTCTAAAGTAACAAGCAATAGGACAAGAGGAAATGGCCTCAAGCTGTGCTAGGTTTAGACTGGGTTTTAGGAAAACTTTATTCATTGAAGAGGTGAGCAAACATTGGAACAGGCTACTCAGGGAAGTGGTTGAGTCACCCTCCCTGAAGGTATTTAAAAGGCAAGTAGATGTGGCACTTTGGGACATGATTTTGGGATGGACTTGGCAATGCTGGGTTAACAGTGGGACTGGATGACCTTAAAGGTATTTTCTGATCTGAACGGTTCTATGATTCTATGCACACAAAAAGAGAAGGCAGCTATTTGCCATTACCTTGAGTGAGATTTGTCTTTTGTAGAACTCATTTCTGGCTGACACATTAACTAAAGAGCACTCCCACCGTTTCTGGAATTCCTCTACTTGTTGGCCAGACTACCTTGGTTGGGAAAACAAGGAAACACTGTGTTTCAAACAGGTTAGACCTTTCACTTAAAACTATTCTATGCTCTTTTGCTTCCCCTTATAAAGTTGCCAAGCAGACAGATATTTGAGTTCTGGGAGCAGAACTCGGTTCATAGTAAATAAGAAAGCCGCCTTTAAAGAACAGCTTGCACTTGGTAAGGGGTAGATATACACTGGCTGCTCGCCCAGAGGTTGTCTTTTGCCTTTAGAGGGACGGAGAATGGGAGAGAAGGACACAGTGAACTTTACTGTTAATTAATTCTCTAAGGGTAAGGAAGATGAAAAATGATACAATGACATAGTATTGGGAAAACACAGTTTTTGAATTCCAAATGCAGTTCCATTAACTCTTCATACTTTGTAACCATACAGAAAGATTTCATATTCATTAAGACTCATTTACAGAAAAATCAGACCAGATTACAGATTATAGCAAAATCAGACCAGATTACAGATTATAGCAAAATCAGACCAGACTGGTCAATCTGTTGCACTCATGACACTGATTTACAGATCTGGGTGGTTACCACCATAAGCAAGCTACTAGCATTATTTGAATCCCTACCTACCAAGGGGACAAGAATGCCATACATATTTTTCCAGTCAGCCGTTTCAGTTGTTATGAGTTTTGCCTTGTCAATCATTCATTGCAAATAAATAAAAAAAACATTCTAGGTCCACTTTCCTTTCCAGAGCCATCTAGGACTAAGATGCCTCTTAGCTTGTAGACTCATACAGTGATCTGCTGAGTACTGTAGAGAGTAGGGTGTAGTATAACATCAGATTTAGGAGCAGAAAAAATGGTTAAAAATAAATCAGTGGGTCATTGTGGTGTTACATCTCTTAATTAGATGAGGGATTTTTAGTTGTAAAGTTTAGAAGATGAAGGAAAATACACTTTTCTATGTGTTTCCAGCTTACCATCTACACAATTACACAATTTCTCCTTCCAGCTTCATAAGAACATAAGGAGATGGCAAAGGAAGTTTATTACTACAGTGTAGATGTATGAAATGTGCCATAGGTAAAGATTCCTGCTACTCAGGAAGGCAGAACAGGTTAAACTTATCACAGATTTTTAACCCATGGGGATAATACTTTATTTTTTTTATTATTATTTTTAATTTTATTTTCCAGCATTTTGCTGACTTTGAGCTGGGTCCTGTATCTGATCGTTTTGCTCCTTACTGTTTGCTGTGCTTATCAATTAAATTCTGCCTGCAGGTTTGGAAAAACACTTCTATAACCAATGTGTAAGTTATTTACATGAATATCTACTGCAGTAATTTAAAGAAACAAAACAAATGTAGGTTTCTATAGCTGTAAAAGCTGCCTCTCCATGTTAACTAAGAGCAAATAAAACACATATACTCATGGTACAAATGAGGCACCAGCAGAATAGAGTCTGCCTAACTTTTTCTCTCTCAATGGGAGAAACTGCAAGCAGACAGGATGTGAGGAGTGGGAAAAAAAAAAAGGAAAAACATTGCATATGAATTTGATTTAATTTATTTATGACCTAATATTGAACATTTAATGTAAAATTAAGTAGACTAAATGGTTTATTAATGACAGAATAGAGAATATATTACTCTTGATTCAAACATCTACATAATCTGTTATTATGTATCAATAAAACATTTTCTGTTGATTATATACTTTATGCATTCATCACCCCAACATTTTTCTAAGTGTTATACATTATTTATGTAATGTATTGCTAATTACTGCAACACCAATTCTTCCTCCTTTGAACAGCCTCTTCAACTCATTTGTGTTAGGTCTTGCCAAATTAATTAGGATGCTGTGCATCCCATTATTTGACTGCATTTAGAATTTACTTCGGTTGGAAAAAAGAGATTGCCTTGATTCTTATACAGTTACTAGCAAGTGCTATTTCCAGCTTTTTCTTTACTGCTCAGTGCACACTGTGAAATGCTGGCAACATGCAATGTACAAAATGCTATCAATGACAGTTATCAATGGCTGATAGAAACACAATATACCGTGTCTTGCTTAGCTTTATCACATGACCTTACTTAGTAAGTTATTAATAACCTTACCTTAAATACCAGTTCTCCTATCAGTCCGTTCCATGACCCATCATCCTGAGGACTCCCATATTTGTGATCCGGTGCAACATAAATTTCATACTTAAAGCCGAGGTAAGTAGCCAAGGCTTCCAACACATCTATTGAGAAGCCCTGATACTTCTTGGGTTTTCCCAGAACATTTTCAGACACCATGACAAAAGGCTCTTCCTAAACAGAAAACAGAGTTGGAAACTGTTAAGAGAGCAATTACATGCCACATTTGAGTGCTAAGGGTTTTTTTAAACTAAGGGAGGAACTATTCAAATATCATTTATACAAAACTTTCCTACAACACATTGTTAGCAGTGCTGCTCGCATTTTGTGAAATGTTATTTTGTTATGGATGTACTTCAACAGAGAAACTTTATTCTCTATTATGTATTTCAGAAGTAAATCTTCTGCTGTAACTTTACAACTGAAATGCTCTTTTGTAATGCCTTCTGACCACACTTACAGTTGGCAGCAGAGACATACACTCAGTATTGGGCCATAAATATGGAGAATTCTACAGTGCTGCCATCTTCCACTGGCTGGGCAAACACTGTATGTAGCACAACCATTCATTCATGTTGTAAGGAACAAAAAACATGGCAAAAAGGAAATACAGAAGGACATTGCTCTTTTCCTCTACTGTAATCTGAATCTGAATATAAGCCAGTTGACTTTAAACAGTTCTACCCAAAGAGAATCCATTTGATTAGTTTAGGGACAATCAATTATGGGAGCCAAGTTTGTCTATAAGAATGATTGGTGAATATTTACCCAAGAGATTACCATAATAAAGGATACAAATAGATACTGAAAGCTGTAATTCGTTGGTCAGATTTCCAAACAACATGATTTTCTTTTTATTTTCCTCAAGATCTGTAATAGTTTTCTCTATTTTGTTGTTAATATTTCTCATAAAATTTCCACCACTCTGTTATTTTTTCTATTGCATAATTATCCCTAGACACTCTCCTTCACTTCATTTTAAAATGATACACAAAAAGAGATCATATTTCTAAGCACAAACCCATAAATTTGCCATGGGTGAATTTCACTTCTCTTTGGTCTTTATTTTCTCTGAAAACACATCTGATCAAAGTAGAGCAAAAGTATTAAATCTTCCCCAAAAGCATGAAGGCACCGTAACACTTAGGTGTTTTTTTTTTTTTAAATATGCTTCATTTCATCCTTTCAGTTCTTTACATGGTGCTGTAATTTTGTATGAGTTTATCAGAAACATCTATTCTGAGGTGAAAAAAGGTTAGTTCTGACTTGTCATGGCTTGGCTAAGACAAGTACATGAAACTACTCCTTGACCACTTTATTCTAGTCTGCAAACCCCACAAGCATACAGAAGAAAACAGAATTGATTTTTTTGCAGTATTTGCGGCTCAAACTTTGATTGCATCTCAAGTGGCATTTTTGTTGGTGTTTAAATTATTTATTTCTTTATTACTCTATTAATCATCTCTGTCGAAAACTTTGAAGCCAAAGTACTTTTCACAAATTTTTCACTAATACTACACCTCACTAATATTTTCAGTTTGTTGGAATGTCTTTCCATATGAACAGGTATCACTGAATTGCGGGCAGGATGTTCTCAGAATAAGACTGTACTGGAAGGATGTTCTTTTTTGACTGCAGGAAATCCAGAAAACAAACCGATCCCAAACCAACCCCAAACCAACCCACGAACCCCCACCCTGACCAAAAAAACCCCAAAAAACCCCCAAAAAACCAAACAAAAAACCAGAAGGTGTGACTGTCTCAAGTTATTATTTCCTAGTTGTCAGATAGAATTGCTTTCTTTCATATTATCCAAGATCATTGAAATTGACTGAAAATGAAGGAGAGCAAATGCAAATTAATTTTTTAATTTTTCCAGTGCCCAGGTTCTGGGAACATTGAAGGAATTGAGACTAAGTTGATGAAAGCTTCTCCTAAATGAAAACACTGAGTGAATTTAGCTTTGCTGATCACCTGAATGAGATATTCCATAAATATAGACTCCAAATTATTGGAAAGAAATGTTTCTGCAAAAAATAAATATGGTAGTTTATCAATCTAAGCACACTATGCACAAAATTCTGAAGATTTGTATACAAAGGATGTTTTAGAAGTTGATAATTTTCATATTAGAAAGGATTAATTTCTATCACTTCTGGGTTATTTAGAAAATAGTTGCTCATAAACTGATTTTCTATTCAGTTAGTTAAAAAGCAATTGCTCATTCTACTGATGTAAAACACTGTTTAAAATGCAGTTTGCCACAACTAATACAGTCTTTTATTAAGCTATGTAATATTGTTTGCTGTTGAGAGATTTACCAAAAAACCCTCAATGTCCAGTGTTCTATATATAATGAAATATAAATAGTCAATCAACTTGATGCACAGCAACTAACTTTCCAATTTCTGTTGAAGCTTGGAGCAGAAAACTATTTAATCATATTCCAAACAAAACAAAACCAATCTACTGCTATGATTTCTTTGTGTGTGTGTGTGTAATTGCTTATATTTCTCAGAAGGCATCAAAAGATGACAAAAATATTTGTCTTGATTTTTCCCTCCATAAATGTTACAGGCTGAAACTATGCCAGTTGTCCTATTTTTTGCACTGGAAGGGTGATATGGGAGCTCCTACAGTTTTGCAAGATGGATGATCTGCCTCACTGGACCCCATAGGCATCGGATATATTTAGGGGGTGGTTTTGTATCCAACATCAATGGAGATCCTTTAAGAGAGGAGCTACTTTCACTCAACCTCACCTCCAACATGCCTCCCTGTCAACTGAACGCAGCACTACTAGGCCCACGGTAAGTGCTCCTTCTCAAAATAGCTCCACAGTTATCACTGTCTGGTTTGTTTTTGGGATCTAAGCTGTGCTGCCCTGACACGAAGGAGGATGGGTTTAAGACTCGATGGGTTTTACACAGCATTGTGGGTTAACCCTCGTGGACAGCTAAGCACCACATAGGCAATACTACCTTCAGCAAAATGCAAGTCAGCAGGAAACAGGTAAAGTTTATATTGGGTGAAGCTGTGCATATTGCCTTTTACAGCTGTAAGAGGACAAAGTTGGGTTTCAGAGGCGACTGTCCCCCTGAGCAAGAGAAACTGCAAAATGCTAGCAGACTAGCACATCTTAGGAAGGCTAAAGGCAGACCCAAGACTGCGGCAACATGACATAAAAAAAGGGAAAATGTTGGGAAAGATCACATGATAGTACAAGTAATTTGGAGAAGCAGCCCAAGAAAATGTTTGTCTCCATTAATTTGCTTATTATTACACGTTTTAAGGAAGAAGTCATACATTAAGACTGACATAGGTTAACAACATGCTACATATTAAAACTGTATATAATTTAACATCCTCCTCCCATGTGAGCAACTAATTACCTTCTTAGTCAATAGCTCAGCTGATGCTTGGCTCTTTTATTCAAGTAATTCTACTACTCAGCCATTACAAATACTCAGTTTTTGTCAGGTGAGCTGGTCCAGACAGATGTCAGCCAGAACAAGTGCTGGAGTAAGACTGCAAAAGCAGAAGTAAGGGAAGCACAAATAATATACCCTTTATGGTTTTGAGAATGATTAAGCAGCTCAGATATCTTACCCAAAACTATTTTCAGGTATTCAACACAATATTATTTGAGCACATTTCACAGACTAGGGTTTATAACTGAACTATGTGTTGAGTGAGAAGAGTTATCACCACCATTTTCTACCTGCAGAACTGAAATGCACAGATTTCATGACTTGCAGAGCTGAAAGTGATCTGATGGGTCAGGGACAAATGCTTTAACCATAGTCTGTTTTCCCTCTATCTTATTTTAATTCATTAAAACATTTGTTCTTACATATGTTCTGGTGAACCATGAGTGTAAGAGCAGGAAAAACAATAGTGGAAAGCATGAAGAAGAAAGAACAAAGGAAGGGGGGATCCAAAAACGAGGTGTCTAGGCACAGGGAGAGAAAAGTCTTACTCTTGAAAGGACTTCTTGCCAGGGTAAAACTACAAGTGGACAACACAGATTTTAGGGTGCCCTAGTCCAGGGAGAAATGATAGCAGGGAAACATAGGTACAAGAAGGAAGGTCACACGTCCAAACTCCAGCCCTCAACCCCTGTCCTGAACTTCACATAGTGGGAAGTAAATGGTAGAGAATTTATTTTTGTTTTATTTTAAATGTATCAGTGAAAATCAGAGATTGATAGTACAGAGCTTGGAGCAGTCTAGATTCAAGATAAGTAGAAGGAAATTCTGCACTTCACTGCTTTTTCCAACAAGATAAAGGGCTAACAGTTTTGCCTATTCAGGACTTAGGTTCTGGTGCATATACAAATGAAGTAACTCAAGGTTTGCTAGTGCTTCAAGAATCTAAGATTAGGAGTACAAAATATAGTTTTTATTTAGTCTGATGAAATTCTCAGACATACCAATAATTAGGATAAAATAGCTGATCTGCAGTAATCTTTTTATATCCTTTACTAGACCACCTAATAAAGTTAAAAATAAGAAAGAACAGAAAAGCTTTTGGGCAGACAAGACCTTCATGTTTGAAAAAAGACAGAGCAATACTGAAGCTAAATAGCAGAAAAGAACAATTAGGGTGAATTTAACTTAGTTATGTTAATTAATTAGACAATCAAAGAGAAACATTTGTTTGTAGCTGTGCTACAGATGTGGATGATAAAGTCAAGCAATAAATTCAGGCCTTAGAGGCGGCAGGGAGGGAGAACAAGAGAATGATTGCTTTTCAGGAGTTCAGGGACAACTTACATGTAGGGTAAATTATATCCCTAAATCCAGTGTCTCTATTTGGGATGATTTTTAGTCAATAGAATAGTGACTTTAAATTCCAAGCTTTAATAGTAATCTTTTAATTCCTCAATGAAAATCAGGTTTAGGAGGTTCAGTGTTTTTGTATAGATTCTCTCTTTTTTGACAGTTACAGAAAACTTTTTTTAAAGAACAGAAAAAGCACCACTCAGACCTTAAACACAGCACCCCGGCTGAATATGTGAGAGGAACAAAAAGTTAAATTCAGTGGCCTGTTTACAACGAAGTGGTTGTCTTAGCCCAACTGTTAATGATTTTATGTTTACGCCACTTCATTAGGAGAGTACTGAATGGGCACCAAGGCAGATTTTCTCTGCAATTATGAGGGTGGATTCTATGGCTTTAAGTTGATACTTCAGGATAGAAATTATATGGAGCTAGGACATACTGCTGTGTTGTACTCATTTATGAGGGTCTTATACTTGCTCTAAATATAAAAATGCTAAAAAAAAATGCTAGAATGTACTTTACAAATGGAAAAGCAAAAGCAAAACAGAATGTTTTGAATTATTTTCCTGCTCAGCTGTATTCTCCTTGTCCCTTAGCACAGACAGAAAAACTTCCTAGCCAGAAGGCTTTACAGAAAATATTAAGTGAAGAAAAAGTTACTTGCATTTGAGGTCAGAGGAACTGATCGCTGCTGGGATTTACAACACAAATTGGAACCTTATATGCTTCTACTGTGTTTGGAAAAATACCGTGTTCAATTTGGGCCCCCCACATCAAGAAAGACATTGCAGTGCTGGAGTGTGTCCAGAGAAGGGCAACAGAGCTGGTGAAGGGTCTGGAGCGCGAGTCCTATGAGGAGCAGCTGAGGGAGCTGGGGTTGTTCAGCCTGAAGAAAAGGAGACTCAGGGGGACATTATCACTCTCTACAATGATCTGAAAGGAGGTTGTGGCAAGGTGGGCATCAGCCTCTTCTCCCAAGAAACAAGAGGAAATGGCCTCAAATTGTACCAGGAGCAGATTGCATTGGATATTAGGAAAGATTTCTCCACTTCAAGGGTTGTCAAACATTGGAACAGGCTGCCCAGGGAAATGGTTGAGTCACCATCACTGGAGGTATTTAAAAGACATGTAGATGTGGCACTTCAGGACTTGATTTAGCAGACGACTTGGGAGTGCTGGGTTAATGGTTGGGCCTGATGAACTCAGAGGTCTTTTCCAACATAAATGATTCTATGATTCTATGAAGAGAGTTTTGAAATTAGGTAATTATAGAGGTGGTTAGAATTCATAAAGCATATGAAAATGACCTCTATGTCTACTCATCAGAAATTTCTGAACACACTGGAATATAATACTTTAATATTGACACTCTGTATTCATTAAATAGGATTCTGCATTCATTAAATTTTCCATTTTTTCTCTACTGAAAATAGAGAGAGAGAAAAAAACCAGAAGCAAGAAATGAAGCTCACTTGTGGGCAAGACTGTCAATCTGAGCTTGACACTGACTCTAGAAACAGTGGACAGGCACATTAAATGATTTACATAGCCCAAGCAGAGCTTTGGCAATCTCAGGAAGTAAATAGTCATTGTGACACTTTAAAAATTCCTATTACCTGCAAAGGCTAAGAAACTGCTCCTAAAACTGAAATTCACTCTTATTACTAGATAACTTTCTTCCAGTGGCTGCTGGATGACTAAGCACAGTCATTATAACCAACAAGAAGTCTCATAAACCATAACCAAAACATTTTCAAGCACAGGATGCTATTGTCATGGTGTTAGCTTTAATCTCCTTTTCCTTGACTTATAAAATAATTACACCTCCCTCCTTTTAAATATTAGCCATTTCGCATTTCCTTACCCAAAAGATTTCAGTGAACTATGCAGCCCCAAATACTTAATTTCCTCAAGTGTTTTATTGACCACTGTGTTGGGGATTTTCTTTGGATAAGAACAGCCAAGCAGCTTGTTATTTTTTAATTGAACAGCAATGTACATAACTTCATGTTAGAATCAATGACCAAAATTTAATTAAAACATTTCACTCTCTCATTACAGAAATTCTCCCACTAGCAAGTTATAAAAGTTGCTGCAATGCACAACGCAACCTCCTGTCCTTAATGACACTAAAGCAAAGATGAAGGTTTCAAATCTAAAAAATCTTGCATAATTAAATACTACTCATTCAATATACTGTTGTGCCAATGGGCTGTGTAACAGTATTGGCACCGAAAATCACTGTTCTCAGATCCTGTGCTTTTCAAACTGATTAGAAAGCTCGTTGTACTAACAGAAAAGTTGCTTTGTCTGCAGCAAGAAGCTAGTTCACATCCCAGAAACTGAATACAATATTGAGGGTATTTTACATGTGGCCTTTATCTACCAGTATTCTTATGCACATGCATCATCTGTCACTTTTTTGATGATAGTTTTAAGGTCATCTTCAACAAGACATGAAGTTTGTTCTTTCAGTGGCAATACTTTAAACAGTAGCTTTTTCTCCTGAATGAAATGGTAATTTCTGACTTTATTATGCTCTTTAGTTTAGAGCTATTTAGAAGAAACAAACAAAAAATGTTAGCCCCTCATTCCCAATTCCTCCCATTGCCCTGCAATGGGAATAAGACATCTTTCAAAGCAATCTATGGCAATGGTCTATTAAGATGCTGCCAAGCTTTGTGTATTGATTTTAATTCACAATAACTTAATTCAGGTAATAGCTCTTTCTGAACCATGATAGTTATATGATAGGAATATGGATTGAGATTGGAATTGATTGGAATGTTTCAGAGTATGTCTGAACAGAACGATGGTAGCTTTAATGTAGCTAGTTTGGGTACTTGAATTAACAAGAGTGTAGTATGGGTATATTAACCTGCTGGGAACTGCATTATACCTCTTCCAGCAGCCTTGTAAGAGGTCCTATTCATAAGGAACTCTGTCATGCAGTTCACCTCCTTTTCTATCTTGCATAGTATGGAAGGATAACTACAATCAGAGTAAGAACCTCTTTCTTTTTAAAAGTCAGATTTCCTGTGTGTTCTGTGAACTATACGAATTGCTCTGGAGTACAAATATGCCCAGAGCAGAAGGGTAAAGGTCAGTGAGAAGATAAGAGCTAAGGAGCCCTGAGAGGTAGCCCCTGACATATAGATGAGTTAAAAACTAGTCCTACTAGGTTTTGCATTGCACCTACCTTGCTGTCAAGCTGTGTCCCCAGCCAGGTCCCAAAACACTTGAATTGCTTGATATTCACTTCATCTAGTACATAGTACCTGCTACTTTAGAGAAATGGATTGCACATAAACCAGCTATTAAAAAAGGCCTGTGCCCAGTCAAGAGCAATTTAAATTTGGCCCTTGTACAGGTGTAGTGGGGGGAAGAGTTGTAGAAAGACAGGCTCTGTCTCTATCAAGAAATATTAGTTTCTGCTGCTATAGTAATGATTTCAATTATAACTGTTTTGAGGAAATCTCATCATAGTACAGTACCACTTGAGAAAAAAAAAAAAAGTAAGTATTTTCCAAGAGAAACCCAAATTCAGATGTTTGCAGAGAAAAATTGAAAGGGAGTACTAGAGGGGGAGGAGGCTACCCACACCAAATTTCTGGCAAAGCAAGGAATATCTAATCAAGGCACACATTGCCCTGATAGGTCCTTGTGCACCAGTTAGGGTGCTCAGTTATCAACACTGAACAGTTACAAGAGAACAGCTTAAATGGCTCCTGTCCTCATTTTCTACTTAGTAAAGTAACCTTAAACAGGAGTGGCAATCCTCAGAAGAGAAGTAGGGCAGATGGCTGAGAATAGGATGCAATTCAGGAATCTTATTTTTTTCTATCTCTATTTATGGGTCATCATTTTCAGCCCAAGGAAGAAATGCACAAATTCCAATCCTCTCTGCTTCTTTGTTTTAATACTGTCACTTTCTCTGCAATGATAAACCAAACTTTTTAGGAGGGCCTTTTTGCACTACGACAAGAGGTAGGGTTTTAAGCCAAAAGAAGGTAGATTCAGACCAGATATAAGTAAGAAATATTTTATAATGAAGGTGGTGAAACACTGGAACAGGTTGCTCAGAGAGGTGGTGGATGCCCCATCCCTGGAAACATTCAAGATCAGGTTGGATGGAGCTCTGAGAAACTTGGCCTGTTTGAAGATTCCCCTGCTCATTGCAGGGGGATTGGACTAGATGGCCTCCCTCCCAACCCAAACTGTTCTATGAGTCTATGTTTCTATTCCATATTAAAGGCTCAATTTTTTTCATAGTATATTAAATACATTGATGTGCATGTAACATTGGCAGGCTATCTGCATATATGGAGGGGAAGAGTATGGCCAAGTAATTTTGAAATATTTTAACTATAGCACACATGGTATATACTAAATGGTATATACACAATATATAAAAAATACATTGCTAAGTTATAGTATATAGGGATTTTATGGCAGACTCCAGATACAATAAACTACATCACGCGGCTTTTCTGACATTCAAACTCCAGTGCATAAATCAAAAAAGGATTTACCCCTTTCAGGTAAATGAGTGAAATATGTATGCACAAAACACGTACCACATACCACAACTGATGAAGACAGCCAGGTAATGTTTCTTAACCTTACCACCTCCTGAGGCATTTCTGCTGCCATAAGAAAGTCACTATGGGGCACTATAGTCCAATATACCAATAAGGATGATAACACAGAGCAATATATAATTTAATTAAAATTATTTTTCTTAAAAGATTATAGGCACTGGTTCAGAGAAAGCACAGCCTGATGGGATGAAAAAGTCTTTACAGAAGTCTACACCATTCAGTTGTGAAAATGGGGAATGGGATCAGGACTACATGAGAAAAGTGATCACCAAAAAAAAGGGAGAAAGTAGAAGAGGCATATCTATATTCTACACTATTATAAAATATTTATTCAATATTTTATGAGGTATCCTGCACATAATCTTTGCTGCAGTTGATCTTTATTTTAAAGTCATTCACTGATGTTTTAGTCCTGCCATTTTTTATCCTTTATCACTTTTTGACTGTTTGTTCCTCTGTATATGCTTACATTGTCTTTTTTCATCTTTCTTATGCCTGTCCTTTTCCCAATCACCCTGAAAGCTACTCCAGCTTCTTTTTTTTACTTTATTTAAACCAGAGTTGGAAGTCAAATCCCAAAACAATTTCAGCTTTTAAAACCAGGCCTCAGTTTCATAGCTTACTTTTCATCTTCTCTCTGAGTGGTAAGTTCAATAGAAAAAGGTACAGAAGATGCACACCGCCTGCCAGCTCATGTCCCTAAAGACATTGTCTGCTTTCAAGTTTCTTTTTTCCTAATCTGGGCAACAAATGCTCATGAATTTAATGCCAACTACTGAGAATTGAACTAGTCCACATATGATAACATTTTCCATGGTGCAAATGATGGTGGTTTTTGTTTCTTTCGGTTTTCTTTTTGCTATGCTTATCTACCTTTTTGCCAGTCCTCTCACTACATCATGTCTCACAGTGCCCACCTGGAGTCAAAGGTACCAAAATGCAGCTTCATGCAAGTAACCTATAGGTAATAACTCTCAACAAATAGTGAATAGGGATGTATGGCAAAGAATAATTCAGCATGGTTTGCTATTATCTTTCTTTCCTTCACACTATCTGTGTTTTTAGAACCCTCCAGATATGAAAATACATTCCTGGTTGGGAGCTGCATCAAATTTTCATGAAAAGTCACAAATATCTTTTGCACCATTAGGATATTATACTTTATGCCTTTTCAGAAAAGGCTCTGTACTTTTCAGTCAAGGTGTTAATGCCTTAAAATGGGTCAAACTTTTGCTGTTTTTGAATAACAGGGGCTTTTTTAGAAACACGATTTTGCAAATACCTGCTGGCCTATTCATTGTCAAACAGGACAAATCTCATTCCATTTCTAATGGTTTATCATTCATATGAATAATTCATTAATTGTCACAGCTAGTAAAAGGATATTATGAGAATATCTGCTGTATTCTAGGTGTCTTTCAATAAAAGTGAACAGCTGAAAAAGATGAAGATAAACTGAAATTACCAAAATGGATTTATAGCTAAATTTTTTCTGGGCAATTGTTCATTCAAGACACTCTGAATTTGTTTGGAACTATTATGCTGACCTTTGATTGAGCTACATTTCAGAAACTCAGATTACATTTCAGAAATTCACCAGCAAGTCACTTGAACTCAAGAGCAACTTGTCAAACAGAAAGTTCAAACTTCAGCTGCATATGTGGAAGCAGTCCAAGACAGAGACATCTGATATTTAAGTAAGACAAAATAAACCTTTTCTAGAAGTGTGGAAAGTGCAATACTAATCCAACTCAGATTCAAATGTTGAATCACATGTACACCAACATGACTATAGTTCCCCTCAGAATAAACCACACAGAAATATTTTTATTACTATTTTTGCAAAGGGGAGAAGTCATATTAACTGCAGAGGAGTCAGGATTCCTTACCGAATGAAACCAGATGATTTCCAATTTGGGGCCATACTGTATTCTGTCATATTCAGAAACAGATTATGTTTTGGATCTGCAGATACGTAGCCCATAATTACTAAATTTATCTGGGGAGATGGATGCGGATGATGGGAATTGTTCAGCACTTGCTTATTGAAAGACTGCTTTGGGAAATTAGTCACAATCATTTATCATTTTCAGATTCCAGAATGTTTCATTTCATAGTGAGTATAATGCAGTATAAACCCAGGTGTTGCAATTTGCTATCCTCTCAAATTCTACTGCAATTTTTAGAACAAGTCCTTCTCAACCTGAAGGCATAACAAAATGAAATTGGAAAAGAAGGGTTGCTATCCAGAAAGACATGAGAGATTTGAAGTGTTAACAGAAAAAATAACAAATTATTTTTAAGTTCTCAAATCTCAACGAAAAAGAAACCTATGGATATTCAAAGGTATTATCTGATTTTAACACAAGCTTTCCTGTTTCTCCAGATCAAAATCATACTGTTAGAAACTGGTAGACTTAATAACAATAACTAATCATTCATAGTCTGTATAGATTCTTGTAATATAAATATATTGACTTAATTGAAGAACTGGGAGAAAGATGAAAAAGAAAGCATAATAAAGATAAACAGTAAAATAAAGTTAACTGGTGAAATCCCTCCTGCACTCATGTCAAAGGCAAAATCACACATCTTCATCACACAGGTAAAATATAAATCTTTAGTTTTGTCCAGTTTTGTCCTATCCAGCACATATAAAACTAGTGAGGAGACTGAACTGCCATGTGCTCTGTGTTGAAATTAAAATGTTTGTCTTTATTGTTAACATTAATATTTACTATATTAATACAGTATATTATTATTTATTATCCTATCAGCATAACTAATTACTTTTTTCTATCTTTGCAAGTTGCTAAATATTCATGCTATAATGACTTTGAAAGAAGAATGCTCTCTGGCAAGCTAACTAAAATAACTGGGGATAAATCAGTAAGAGTGGAGAGAGAGGGAAGAAGAAGAACCAAAAAAATTCCAAGATCCTAATTTGAATTTATTTTTCTATGCAACATCCGCAGATGATTTTTGTCAACAGTACATAATTATACTGAATCAATTAATATAAGTATCACGCAAAACAAAGACCAGCCACTGCCCCCATGATAGTATTTTGATGAACATGCAATGCTCACCCCTAACTACTTTTTCTGTGCATTCATCCCTCTTATTTGGTTGTTTTTTTTGTTGTGGTGGTTTGGTTTGGTGTTGTTTTGGGGTTTTTGGAGTTTTTTGTTTATTTGTTTGTTTGGCTGGTTTGTTTTGTCTTGGAGATATTATCACAGGAAGTTCTTTAGTATACTAAATGCCATAAACAGACTAGGCACCCTGACAGATAATAGCTTTTAAAGGCCCATAAAATAACTGGAGGGGTACAAAACTGCTCTGGTGGTTTCACATCCCTGACTGAGCCTCTTCCTTCATTGTGAATTGTCAGCAATGCAAACCGTGAAAACTCATCCTGTTCTTTATAAGCAAGCGGTCAGGCCCTCAGACACTGAACTGGAACTTAAAAAGAGGAGCAGACAGTATCAAAAGGGAAATAACTCAATATAACCTTTACAGTTCTGCAGCCCTGAGTCAAATTTGTATTTGGGCATTGTTCTAAAGAGAGATAAAAATGTCTCATATTAATTCCTTCTTCTTTCTTTGTTATGTTTTTCCACTCTAACAACTCCTCGAGCAACCAAAGTTTATGGCAGGGAAAACACTGGCCTCATAACATGAAGTGCTTTCCTCTTCTGGCAGACATTGTCTGTTCAGTTTTAAACCAAGAACTTTACTGCAGCTGCTAAATGCAGGATGTCCACAAAGGGGATGAACCTGGCTGAAGAAAAGCCAGGAGGAGACAGTATATGTTTTACCAAACTTATGTTACTCACCTTAATTTGACCTTGAATATTTTCCAAGTGCAACAACTTGTTTCATACTGTACTCAGTTTGGCAAGGTAATTGGAATGGAATCATTTAGAGTTTCAGCTAGGTAACTTTAGCTAACAGGGCAGTTGAAGTTGCCCTTTATCAGTTCACACATTTGTGTTAACTAATTTAGAATGTATTTGTGGAAGAAACGGGTTCTAATGTGTTTGATTCACTCTGAAATGAGCTGTACTGAAAAATAATTTTATTTTGTGGAAAATACTTCATTGTTCCGGTATTGATAAGCTTAAGTTGGACACTCCAACACCAACTAATTTCTTGGTAGAATGGTGTACTTAATAAAAAGATGAGGCAAGAGGAAGAAAATACATTTTTACTAGTGCAAAAAGCTGAGGATCTGCTTACCAGCACTGTCACCACACGCAGAACCACTCCTCGCATGTTATTCTCCAACTTTCTGTCTGTTAGTGACCCATTCAGACCAGTGACAGGATTCCAGCAGCCGAGCTAAAAGGGAAAACATAAATAATTTCCTCATTGCCCATAAAAGTTTGCTAATCATTCCTCTTAGGTGGCTTTAAGCAGAAACATATGTAATAAACAGAACCACCCTCTGGAATCAAGGGGATGGAAAACCAGGGAAGAGCCTGTGTGCAGATTAATCTTTAAATTGAAAATTAAGCAATTAGAGATATCAGTTTGCACTTTTAAATACCAGTGTGCAATGGATGACAGTATCCAGGATTTGGGGTTATATGCATTGCTTTAGAACAGCTCAGGAAGGACTTCTACATTACTGAAAAACATTTAAAAAGTACTATGGCTGTAACAATACTTCTACCTTACTTTCAGTTAAACATTAATGAAAGAAATAATAGCTACCATAATTTTAGCATGCTGTCAGCTTCAGCCCATCTTTCCTAGTGGAACTCTGACAGAAGGAATTACACTAGTTTTAATTAAAGCTTATACTACTACTAATTGCTAATGAAACAGCGGTGATTTAAATCCAGGTTAAAAACGACATTTAAAGATGACTGAAAGATCATCGGATAAGCACATCACAATATTGAGAAAGAAATGCAATAGATAATGCAGAAAAGAAATTCAGCTATGGCATTGTTTGCATTGGTGTTATAGTATTTCTTGGGCTTCTGTCAATGGAAGCTTTTGCTCAGGAATCTCTTTAACTGTCTTTCAATCTGAGCTTAGTAGATAGTGACTTGTAATTTAGCTTTTCTGAAAACATAACTTGCCTACATTTTTATATGTTGATTGATGCTTATCTTGGGTACAGAGAAACAAATCCATCAAACACATATCCCTTAGCATCACATACAAACATAACCAGTTTTGGTTTTGAAATTCATTACCCCACTCAGCTGGCCTGTACAGTTACCAATGTTAAATCCAAAACCTAAAAGAAAGACAATGACTGACTTCAGAGGACTTTGAAGCAGACTCTTAATTATGGCCAGTGCCTGTGTAAAGCTGTTACACAGCCAAAGAAATAGACACCTGCAAGTACAAGTTCTTGCTCTGAATTGCCTTCTCCATGGACGTTGCATGAAGTCTTTCCAGGGATGCTCATCCTCTGACTCAGGTAGCTACCCTAAGCCTCTAAACCCAGGTGGTTTTCATGTCCCTATTTAAAGGAACAAACGGTCTTGCTCCCTCTGAAAAACCAAGATTGACATCAGCAGGTTCCTACTGAGTCCAAGTAGCCTCTACTAAGACTACTCTCTTGGAGAATTCAATCCTGTAGAGAAATATAAACTGTAAAAAATCTAAAACATTCATGCAATTTGACACAGAGTCATAGAAATGGCAATCGCAAAACATCTGAAAGGGTCTGTAAAGAAGGGGACTACCTTTGCTGACTGTGCTAGAACAGAAATTTACAGAAACCATTATTTTCAGTTCTTCATGTGAAAAGTCTCTCTATATGTGTTTCACAGATCTTTCAAAGTGAAACAGAAAACAAGGAACAAACTTCAAGTAAACATATTTAACAATTTCATAAATGGATAATTTGAAGTATTTGTTTTCTTCAATACAGTCATTACTTTAGAGCAACTTCCAAATTTTTTAATTTCAATATATTCATATAAATTCTTTGAAGATACCACCTTAAGAAATGAGTGTCTCAAAAAGTATAGAACACAAGCTTTCTGCAGTGATATAGAAGTTAGGTTTGACTCAATGATCTCAAGAGTCTTTTCCAATTTAAATGATTTCATAATTCTATGTAACTCAAAAGAAGATGGCCTTAAAACAATGAAGTAATTTCTCTCTGCCATTTTCAGAAGCACTCAGAGCTGTCCTAATTCTCGCCATTTTGAAGGCAAGGTTATACTACAGTCAGGGAATGAGCAAGGATAATGATGAGTAATAACTGAATCAAGGATCGACTAGATTCAGAAAACCATCAGAAATCCCCGAAAGCAGCAACAGGATACAAGGAGGAACAAAAGTATGAGGCATCATATTAATTACTCATCTTTCCAATACCTATTTCTAAATAAAAGCACAAATAATCACTTCTTGGTTTCCTCACTTCATGTTCCTATCTGATCACAAAGACCACCAACAAATCACACTAGCCATCTCTGCTTCCTCTGTATTTCCATGGTGTACCTGTTCACACATGTTCACAGTGGTATGGATGGACTGCTGACATGTTCCAGGTCCTCATCACTCCTCTGGCAGAGCAACACCTTGAGATAAATAACCTAATTGCTGAAGTGTATTATCTGCAATAATGCAGTGAAATGTAGCAAATGTACTTGAAATATGTGCACTGTACACTGTATGTGATAAACCACTGCCATCCTATAAAGCAAAGCATTTGACAGTCTATGTTTTCCGTACTGAAAATATTGAAAACAGCATTCAAGTTCAGAAGAAATTAATTTGGCGATTGTCATTCTTAGTCACACAAAGAAACTAATTAGAGCTTAGATCCAATTAGCATATCCAAATGTGCTGGATGTATAATTACTGCAGAAACGGTCCTGCTTTTGCCAGAATTAAAACCCTAGGAAGTTACTGAAGAGCCTTTGTATCCTTTTGAGGTTTAAGTCCATTTTTAATTATGTACATTATTGTGCACGTATTTATATAATTAAATTTTTAGCCTGACCCATTCTACCTTTTTAAGGATAAAAAACCCCACCAACATAAATGATTCCTGGAAATTCAGCATAGCACTGATTTTCCTTTAAAAAGGCACTTTTTACTTTCAATTATTGTCCATTTAATTTTCCATTCAATTGTTCCTTTACGCAGCACAGTCATGGCAAAGACAAATGTGCAGTGTCTTGCCAACAAAGTTGAAATTGATTTTGAGTGGGAGCTGCTTACTGTTATTGGGAGAAAACAAATCAACATTTATTGATGACAATTTGAGCATGTCATTGCAGCATGGAGCAAATGTAACTATTGCTGAAGCAGCGAGATGGGGGTGATATGAAGCTATCTCTTCAGCTTTATGTCTCACTTAACTGCTTCTGCAAAACATTTGCTGCTTCTGCATTTACTTCCTTTTTCTTTTGTCCTGTCTCTGATAGTTCAAATGAGAGAACGGATCAGACACTAACAGAATCTCACATTAACTCTGGTGGATTTCTGTCGATTGGTGATGGGAACTCTCTATTGGGCCCAGTGCTTGTCATCTTTATACCATATGAACTTTGTCATTTATACTGCTTTGTACTTCTGTTGCCATATCTTTTATTTATTCTACTGACAACTTTCATTCTGCTAGATTTGATATAATATGATGAAGATGGAAAAGTTGACAGTCTTCTATTTCCTTTGATATCTAATTTATGATCTCTTTCTGGTCATCCCACCTCCCAGCCGGTTATCCCCACTGTCATCATTATTGGAATGGACTTTGCTCTCGTGTTTTGCTGGCAGAGCCAAAAATTTACCTCTCTTCTTTATTAGAAATTTTTGCCTATATAAACAATGCATTAAGGAAGCTCTTCAATTTGTATATCAATATTAAAATAGGAAAAATCTATTTCATGTGTATTTGCAATTTCCAGGCATTGATTTATAGGGAACTTGGAACGCTAAAATCTATATTGCCTCTATGACAGAGCTTACAGCCAGTTTTTCTCCCCTACTTCCTATGAAATCAGTGAACCCTGAAGAATAATTGAGAGCTTTTCCTTTCATTTCTGGCAGACTAAAAAGTAGATTAAAACTGTGTCAATTAATCAAGAAAAATAAATTGGCCTGGTATGATCACAGTTGAGGACAATCACAGAAAATAAGTAAAACCCAAATACTGATAAAAATGCATAACTTAAGTGCTTGTCACTACATCAAAGCGTAGAGCGTTCTGTTACTTCAATTAATACAGGAAATATACAGGAACCGGTTCATCCAGCATTGCAGTGCAACCACCTCTGAACTCAGACTGCAACACAGCAATATTACTAACAGTCAAGAGCAGAAAACACTCTAGAGAAGCTGCAGTGGAAACCTGAAAGATAAAACAATGTTACATCTGCAATTGAAATCTATAAGGACACTGGGATTAGTGACTCCTTTTTCCTTTATTTCCCTGGCATTTAAAGAAAGAAAACAAAGAAACAAATAAATAAAACCCAAAAGAACAATATCTTGGGTTTAGTATGGACAGCCTGACAAAACATTTCCAGTGGAAATGCCCACCACAGAGCATTGCTGAGGAGCTGTTCCATTAGCAGCTTGTAGAGAGCCGGGTACTCACAGAAATACCAGCCTCCTCACCACATATTCTTCACAAACTCCTTCCTCAATTTTCACCCAGGTCCAATCTGCTTTAAGAACTGACTTTTTCCAAGATGTGACTTCAACAGAAGAAATGTGCATCAATAATTCCCTTTTCCATTCCAAAGCATAATAATTCACACAAATGAAAAAGACACCACAAAGCTGTCATGAAACAGCACTCAGCTAGAAGATTCTGAATTCCCAGGGGTGTTGGGAAGACTCAAAACAGGATGCACACAAAAAAAAAAGATTAAAAAAAAAGGGTTTAGACAAACTTCAAGCAGGACAACATAGAAATTGTTTTGCAAAGAGTATTTCTCATGCGTCTTGTCAGCTGTTGTTTAATAGGACCAAAAGTAACTGGGAAATCAGAGACTAAATCCTATTGATGAAAGACTATGTCCTACAGAAGAAACACTGTAAAAGAGATCATTCAGTTGTCAATCTGATACTGTCAGTTATGTAAAATTTAGTCAGACGCTCTGTCACCTGGTTAAAAAGTCCTTTCAGTTCAGCTCTCTAGCCAGCAAACAACAGTTAGTCAACCAAATCTGCAAAAATTCTGATGGCCAGAGATTTACTAAGGGCCTTTGCACCCTTGGACTTGATTAAAGAATCAAGGATCAGTTTTGTTCTTCACACCAATTTCCTAATACAATTGGTTAGCAGGAAAGCTTTCTGTGTTTAACTGCTACCTTCATTGGAGCCTAGGTAATAGTAAGCAAATAATAAGGTATTAAAATCAATAGAAAATACTGTGTTCAACAAATTGGATAATGTATAGCAGCACTTGTTTCTCCTACATTCTTTGTGGTGAAATCTATATAGTTCTGTGCATTCAGTAATTATTTTGTACAGTATGTTTTATTGCTTTAATTTGTCTCTGGACTAGAAGGAATGCCTGCCCCTGGAGTTGCCCTGTTATTTTCAAGCTGTTAGGAGAATTTGAATACCCAAGTTTAGTTTTATATCCATAGGGCTAAGGGTTATATTGCAGCAGCCAAGGTGGGCTATTTGTTTTATTAACTGATCACAGACACAAGTGCAAGTGACCTAAGCAAGAATTTCTTTCCTCAAAACCAAAGCACATGGTAGAATAAGGCTGCACAGAGTTAATAAAATATTTTGCTTTGGGCACTGCCTAAATTTCCTTTTCTTATTGAACTGAAATAAAGAAGCTAATGGAAAGTTACCTGCTGGTAACCTGCTGTTTGTTTGCCTACTAGCTCCTGACTCAATGTTTTCTCAACGACCCACATTGGTGCCAGAAGTTATAATTGGATGTTTTAGACCACTGACAAATGTTGAATATATGAGGAAAACAGGATAGACTCCATAGCTGTTCTCACACTGCACGCTCTGCTCACAAAGCTCATACTGAGTGCTTAGGCCAAGCTTCTAGAGGATCACTAATGGTATGATTTTTGAAATGTATAGTAAATCACCATGTCTCAAAGAAAATGAACCATTTCCCCAAGCCAGTGGTGTCATTCTAATGATCTCTCACTTTTCCCCTGCTTCATCTTTAGCTTACTTTCTCTATTATTACTTTCCCTTTCATTTGAAATTTGGTGGTTTTAATTTATCATTTCCCACTTCTAAGTGTCATCTCTTTTATCTTTGGAAAATACCCCTTTTCCTTATTTAGTCCTCTCTGTGAATTCAGTGCTCCCAGCAGCTCCCTAACCTGTGGTTATCTTCCTCTTTCCTATATTGCCATTTCTCTGTGCACTCTGAGTGTACTTTCTTTCCTCTTTACTTTTTTTCCCTTGATCTTCCTTGCTGTTTCCTGAACCTTTTTAAATTTTTTTTTGGTTTTGTTTGTTTAGGGTTTGGGTTGGTCAAGGGACCTCACTTTTTACTTCATCCAGCTTTGACTCATCTTTCAAATCACTTTGGGTCTTTTCCCCATTCTCTTTACCCTTGGATCTCATTTTCTCGCAGTCAGTCCCCTCAGGAAAACTTCCCTCCAACTCCTCCTTCTCCTATTGTGTTATGAGGGAGATGGGACTTAACAAAATAAATTACTGTATAGCCATGCTTCTTTTGCTTTCACCTTTCATGTTTTTTTTTGCACTCCTGTCCCCTGACATCCTTACACAACTCTGAAGAAAAGGCCTAGAAGAGGATAATAATGAGTCAGATGGTGATCTCTCTTCCCACTGTCTCCATATTTCAGTTAAAGTCAAATACTCAGAAAAGCCTGTTCTCTGACCCAATACTGACCTCCCCCCTTTGCTATCAAAGTTCTTCATACTCCCAGAGTAAAACTCATAAATATCACTTTCATTTCACACTGAAACCTTGCTGCCTGAATTATTTCAGGGAAATTGATAATACCAAGCAAGTTCAGGTTTATGTACAGTTTAAATACACCACTTTGATTTTTAATTGCAAATTCTTGTCTCCTTTCTCATTAAGTATATTAAAGAGTTTAAAAGGATTTATTTTATCTAAGTCAGGTAACATCTGAAAAAACCCAAAAACCTTAAAATCAGGTTTTATAATTGAACTTGGTCCATTTTTCAACCACTACATCTTTATGAAATCAAAAAGAAAAATACTCCAGGTTACTATTCCAGTTTGTATTAGGTCACAATATATAAGCTTTTCATATCATAGTAAATCTTTTCATCAAACCTATTCAATGACAAACAATGAAAAATATTGTTTTCCACTGTGTTGCATGAAGCTCCCTTTCTACTTATAGCAAGAAAGCACACACGGCACATTTCAGCTTCTCATCAGTTCCCTGGGAGTATACAAATATTCTTCAGCAGACTGCCAGCTTTCCCTTCAGCTTAGGAAGGTGCTTTTGCAAGATTTTAATTTTCAGAAAGGTTTGTCAAAGTGGAATATCAACAAACCCCATTTGCTGTTGCAGGGCTCAAAAATTCTAGGGGGAGCATTCCAGAACGAAATCAAAATTGCAACAGCCCAGAACAAAACCACCAGTTTCACTTGGAGAGAAGTGAGTTTACAGAGCAGGATACTGGATAAACCCAGTCCAGTAAACCACATAAGTGAATCCTTCAGAGCAGAGTAAACTGAGCTATGCTGAATGCCCTGTTTCTGCAGCAGACTGCTGCCAGTGCTGAGCTCCTTGGGTACCTCCACACTGCATTGCAGTCAGCCCTGTGAGCACGTATTCTGAGAAGCACCTTGGCTTTTTTTTCTGCAATGAAATCTCCTTTCAATATAATCACTGAATTAGCAGTCTGAGAGTCAGTTTTTGAAGTAAATCCACATGGAGAATTGTGTACTGGATTCATCACTCTCCAAGGAAAAGAAAGGCTCGTGTATAGTTCCACCCCAGGAGCTGCAATAGCAGAAGCAGTGGTACAAGTAGTGATTATACTAAAGCAATCTGTGTTTATTTTAAAGGCAGTTGACAGGGAACATGTGTTTAGGTATAGTGTACGTGGGGCCCAATGAGGCTACAGAACATCTGGACTAATCTCAATGGCATCTCTTTAGCCCTATTTTTGAAGTGTAACAAGAATTGTCATACCATTGCGTGCACAGAAATGCATCAAGGAGCTCTACATCTAGTTATCTTTTCATATGAAGTATAATGTTATGAAGTATAATTTTTTCAGGCATAGCATATGAGAATCTCCATTTTTCTTTGGCAGGCTAAAGGATTTTAAATAAAGCAATACTTCACCACTATTTACTCAAAGGTAGATTTGTTTAGTTAGTTAGCTGCTGAATGCTCAATGACCAGTACTGCTGGTGTCATTTGCCTTATGAATGAAAAAAAGAGTTGCATTCAGAGGAGTTGAGGAGAAGCCATATGAGGAGCAGCTGCAGTCACTTAGTTTGCTCAGCCTGGAGAAGAGAAGACTGAGGGGAGACCTTATTGCAGTCTACAGCTCCCTCGAGAGACGAAGAAGAAGAAGGGCAAGCACTGATCTCTTCTCTGTGGTGACCAGTGACAGGACAGAAGGGAATGGCCTGAAGTTGTGTCATGGGAGGTTTAGGTTGGATATTAGAACGTTGTTCACCCAGAAGGTGGTTGGGCACTGGAACAGTCTCCTCAGCTAAGTGGTCACAGCACCAAGCCTGACAGAGTTCAAGAAGTGTTTGGACAATTCTCTTGGGTGCATGGTGACACTCTTGGGGCTGTCCCGTGCAGTGCTAGGAGCTGAACTCAGTGATCCCTGTGGGTGCCTTCCAACTCAGCATATTCTGTGATTCTGTGACTTGGGGTAAAGGGTGGGAGATGTTCCTAGAATGCACACACCATAAAAATACATGTCCTGAAAACCTTGGAAACAGAACAACCTCATTTTATATTTTACTTACACTTAGCATCTTTGGCATTGCTACATAATTCTTAACTTCAACATGAAACACAAAATAAGAAAAAGACACAGAAAAACATCTTCTTTCCTTACTCAAGGCACTGATGTACTGACATGAAAACATTACTTCCAAATCCCAGATACAAAGTCAAAGAGTGGAAGCTGTGATAAGATAGTATTTTTATCCCAAAAGCTGTGGGCCCCTGTCTCCTCGACATGTTCAGCCTCTCATCACCAACATGACAAGCAAAGGAATTAGTATGTAGGAATTGTGAGAACATACACCAGTGTTCAGTAAAGACAATTTCTGTATCTCTAAGCATATTTATACCTGTCTAGAAACTCTTCAAAGTTACACAACATCAAAGTAGCTTACACTTTCTGTTGCTCAGCACAGCAGAGTTTGCCAGCTCCTTCTTAAAAGTAGTACAAAGAAAGATCTGACAAAAGTATCTCCTATTCATTCATGCTAGTGCAACATACCTCCCAAGCACAGGGGCTATGAAACAGTTGCTCACAAAGCATCAACATCAACAACTAATATATATATATGAAAAAAAAAAAAGAATAAAAAGGAAGAGAAAAAGAAATGTAGAAGCTGATGGAGCACGAGAAATTTGCATGAAAGGACAATTTAACTAATTTCCAGTTTAAATGTGCATATGTGAAGGCACTCCAGAGAGTGCCTAAAGAATGGAGAGCTTTGGTGAAAAGGGGCAAAGTTGTTACTCAAATATTGCTTTTAAGTGTCTCACTACAGAGAAACTAACACAACAATGCAGCAAGAGTAGCACTAGATGACAAACTGCTTTCCATTGATTCTCCACATTCACGTGATGTTTAAATGGGAAACACAGAAGTGGAAACAATCTTCGCTTACACATAGATCAATACTCTGTTTATAAAATCAAGGATTTATTCTCAGTGTTGGCAGAAAAAAAGAGGTATGCTAAGTTGGATAAGTCACTTGATGATGGGTAGTAAATCAAAGCCTCATTTTGTCACTGATATGTTAGAAAATATTACTCCAGTATAACCCATGCTGACAGGGTGGGTAGCTAGAGAGTCACTAGCTTTCAGTGCATTATGGACCAGATATTACAAGTGATTTACGGGAACATATATTTTTGAGAGTTTGGTAGTAAAGAAAATAAGATTGTGGGGTGTTTTTTCTACTCTTTCAGCAGAGAGCAGCTTTCTTAGGAATCAGAACTATCAAGGAAGAAATCAAAAAACTTAGCACAGCAGTGACCAAGCAGAATATCAGTACCAGGCCATAGCCGAGAAGAAACAGCAGCTTCTTCTGAAGACTCTTTATTGACCATGATGCTTGAGGCAGTGGAGAACAGAAAGGTCAAGAGTGAGTTTGAAGAGATGGTTGTGGCCAACAACCTGGATAACAAGAGATAACTTCTTCCCACTAAATTCAACTGCAATGAGAGCAGGTGTGTTCACCTAGTGTCCTAAAGATCAGCACAGGGGCCAGGAGCATTGAGCACTGGGAAATCTTTGAGTTACTAGGTCATGGTCTGGTTCATACCAGGGGTCCCTCCCTCTATGGGGTCCAGATAACACTTTCTAAAATTTTTCCTGCAGATGATCTGCTGGAATACTTCCCTGTCAAGTGATCTAGCCTTACTTGCAAAGCACAGGTTTTTTTGGCAGCAATAAACTGTTACTGAAATTACCTTTGTTCTAGAGGCCATGACAGAACTGCTATGCTGATAACGAAATGTTATACTGATAATGATCAAAAGTAGTTCTCTAACTACCAACACTATAACCTCACGTTCAGCATACACAATACATTCAGCTTCTTTCCTTTCTATATGCCACAGGGCATTTGCTACATCATTAGGCAGCAGAAAGGCTGTCCCTAAATCAGCCCCATTCTCCTATGGCCATCTGATGATGCCTCCAGCGACTCTTCAGAGGCATCATCACCTCACCACCAGGAAAAGCGTAATTCTGATTGCCCACTGGTTTTTCCTGGGGGTGATGTTGTAGATCAATCACAGCTGAGAGTTGGCCTGTGCAAAACCTTTTTAAGATGTCCATGTTACACTTGTGCACATTACACAGCATGCATGGCTTAAAGCAAGTTTGGAGCCCACTGTTTTTACTACTAATCAGTGTTCCACAGAAGAGGATCTAAACCCCAGAAGGATCTGTTAGTAACCAGTTCAAAGGAGTCACATAGAGTGGGTAATTCTGCATTAAAGAAACAGAGGCATGAGCGTGAGTAAATGTCGTATGCTGAAAGGAAATAAGGTTGGCAACTAAAGAAGGGCTAATATGAGTTCTATAACATTTTGCAAAAAAGTGACACATTTATATATGTCTATTATTTGCTACTGAAAAATTTAAAAAGCAACACAATAAAACAGCATTACAGCAGCAGGCTGTGTCTCTCTGGTGCATAAAAAACTTCTCTGAAAATTAGACACAAAGTTTCTAAAAAATTTTGGTAAAGTGGTAACAAATAAAATCCCTTCTGCTTTACCATCAGTTGGACAAAACCAAAGGTTAAAAAATTTTGATAAGGAAAAAGCTATGTTCTACCCACCAAGACAAATATTTTTAGTAGATTGCTCTGGAGAAACTGAATGGTTGACAGCCTGAGTGATGTTATGAACTCATTGCTCCATGCAGTGCAAGTATTTGCTCTTATTATGGTAAGTAAGCTTGTTGGAACAATCCACATATCATAAACATTAAATGGCAAATGATATGCTGTAGAATACCTGAAGATTTAAATAAAAGATCCTTGCGGAAAATAGTAAACCATTAGTTTAAAAGATGAATCGACACTTCTAATAAGCCCTCTCTAGAATAGCTGAATCACTAAAATACATTTTTATTACAAATGGAAATCACTGCTTTAATGACACTGGAATTTGCCACAAAAATATATTAGCAATATATCTTAGTAATTAAAACTACAGAAACACATTATAAATCTGTCTTGCAAAGGATGAAAATTATATTTGGTAGTACACTATATTCCCACAATCGATCCTTTTTAGCATACACAATGCTGAAATTGTGTAAAGAAACTAAGAACTTTAAGTCACTGAGAACCTTAGTTTGATATTGCAAAGATCCTTCTAAGGATCTATATTGGCATATTGGCAGTGATTATTTAACCAGTTAAGTAGTAATACTGTGCTTATAACTACAGTGTTTCTGGGATTTAATTTTAAGAGATAATATGTATTTTAAAATACGTATTTAAAAATCATCTTTCTATTTTAAAAGATCTACTACTTTTAAGAAAGGGAAAAATGTCTTTCTTAATATTACATTAAGAAATCAGTAACTGGGTGCAAATTACCTTCTTGAGCACTTTACAGCTACTATATTTGCCCCGATCACTTGCTGCTTCCCACTTTCAGCAGCACCCACTTGATATGATTGTAAACTATCTGAGGTAGGAACTACATTACTGTATGCATTAGTCTCTTATATAATGGTGCTTTTTACTGTAATCATAATTAACATTAGAGACATAGCCGAAATCAAGTATTTTGTCCCCATTTTCTCCTGATTTTCAGCTCTACATTGTTTACATTGCCTGTCTGATAGCTATCTAGCTGTTTCTCCTGTAAAGCCAATTACTGAGGGGCTGGAAATGTCCAAGCATTCTCTCTCAGTATGATCTATGTGTGAGTATGCCAGAGTCACAGCCTTTACGCTATGCTGATAAAAGTATATCAAGCTCCTTCCCATATGAGAAATTTCTTTCACTAAGAAAGTTGACTTAAAAATAGTAATATCCCTTCAAATGTTAGACAGAGTCTAAAAACAGAATCCTGGAGACCTGTTTCTCAACAGCCTCTGTGTACCACTGCATTATCTTCCAATGAACACTGAAAGCTTTTCTCTGGGGACACTAATCATCTTCCTAAGAGTAGGTCCTAAGGTCAACAGCTACACTAGAGAAGGTGTAAATATCTGCAAGACTAAAATTGCTTGTTTGAAAGCTGACTCTTGTCTGGACTACTCTTGTCTCCATTATAGTTTTGATAGAGAATTTTACTGGTTTTCATAAACTTAGAAAGAAGACATTATTATTATTATAGTGTCACTGGGACAGAGAGATTTCTGTGAACAATTTTTCCTGCACTCTGTAGGCCTTGCTTGCCATGGAAGTGACAAGTGTGTATTGTTTATACTTATAGACTGTGTGAAAATATGTGATGCTTATACTTGTTAGCTGTGTGTCTAATTATAAGGTTTGAGAACATAATATGTTTATAGAAAGAAAACCTTGAGAAACTGAAGATAATGAAACACCTGCAAATTTAGTAAAACCCTAAAAGCAAATTAATTAGAAAGAGGTTTCTATGCCAAGGATGATTTCAGATCGCGTGGACAGGACATCAGGTCCAATGAACTGGAGACATGAGACGCGTGCACAGACTGAGCTATCCAATCATCTTATTGTGAGCATGTACCCTGAGCAAACTAAACTGTATAAAAGTTAACTGATTTAAATAATAAATTGACAAGGGTCTGTGAATAATATGTTCGTGCCTCCCCATCGATATTATAGTGCCAGACTTTAACACAAACTTCCCACAGTCATTTTTCGAATTTATTTTTTTATTTTTAATATCATGGTCTTTCACTGTCAGACTAACCTCCATCTTTGCAATCCCAGGTAATATGCTGTAAGTCTCCTGTTTCAGGCTAAAGAGAAAAAGGGGGAAAAAAAGCCAAAAGAGCCTATTACCTGGTGTGGCATCTATCCATTGTCTAAAGCAGAGATGAAGGCTAATAGTCTGTCAGCATTAGTTCAGATTTAAACACTTTACTCTAGACACTTTCATTAACTGTGTTGATATAGCTATATATTACTCATTTAACCTGCACTTCATTGCACTCCTAATATGCAATCAGGTTTTGCAAATCTGAACCTGACTATAAGGCATTTGAGGCTGGAGTCTTGGCTGGTGTAAGACAGAGTACTTTAGTGAAAATAATCCTACTAGCCTATATGAGAATCCAACTCCATCTCTACACCTGCAAATGCAACTATATTTCTTCTTAGAATAGATCCTGAATATGTCTCCATTTTTAGTACAACACCTGGGAGTTATGCTCAGCTCACTTTTCATTGCATTAAAACACTCATTAAAATGAGAATTTGTACTGTTACAAGAAATATAAATTGCCTCTATGCAAGATGCACTAAAACTAAGTGAATAATTCATCTATTTTTATATACAAATTTATTCATGGAATAATATCCTATAATAGCTCCTTTATGGAGATTACTGGCAGTTTCTCCAAAGCATTCAATAATCAGAAAGCTATGCTGGTTTATTTGCCTGGACACATTACCCTTACAAACCATCTTTTTCTCATGATTGGTCTGTCAGGTTTCTGGCATTAACATCTGCATTTATCAATTCAATTCTTACCAGCTTCACAACCCATGAAAATACAGACCACATACTTTATAAAGAAAGTATCAGCAGTAACTTAGAGTAAGCTTTACACAGCACATGATAGTCCTACTCTTAGTAACTATCATTCTGAGGTTTTAACGAATTTTAATTCCTTGAACAATCAGAAACAAGTCCCTATGTAAACAAGCTATTGTAAGTTTGAGCCTGACACCAGAACATGTCTGGCTGTTTTGTGATTTTTTTAAAGACAGATTTGAAAATTCAGAATACTATATTAAACTATAAAATATTCACTACTGTCCTTCTCCTTCAGCTAATGGGATTCATAATTTTCTCACTTCAGTAGCTAGGAAAATTTCCTCAATATGTCTTTATGTTACTTCTTATATGCTCTTTCCCTGATGAAAACAAGGTTTAAGTCACTCTAAGAGGTCTATTCCTACCTTTAATGCACTGGCATTTTTTATTTCCACCTCCAGAAACGTACATTAGGTTCAGATCTCTTTTGAAAAACATTCTCTAATCAGCCCAGCCTATTTCTGTGCTAATTATCACTATGCTCAGAATGACTATGCTAAATAGATAAATTTAACATATAGAACATATATTATTTTGAATTGTATAGGTTTCTGTCTCCCTGCTCACATGTAAGTGTCATTGTAGCTTTGCTGCTGTAATTCTATGAACAGGATGGGCTTGTAAAGAGAAGTAATACCTTCTATTAGACCAAGAAATATAGCCAGGGGAGAGAGCAAGCTTTGAGCCCAGAAATCTAATGAAAGTCCTCTGAGACAAAAACCTTTCTTGTTTTTCTTCCAGCTGTATTATTTGGTCTTATAAAAGATATAACCTTTTCCCTGTAGGCCTGACTATCCTTGGCTATAATAGATTACTTAGGATGGAGATAGGTCAAAAAAGGAGACGTAGAACAACAAATCAAAACGCCAAAAACACAGTTAAGGAAGGCAAAACCATGGTATAGATAAACAGCAAAGTCCTTACATAGAATAGTCTGCCTGACAGTCCTGAAGATGGTCTCTTCAACCTCAACACCATGATAGGATTTCTTGCTGAGATTACTACCTCTAGACCAAAACACAATGATCAGCCTTTTGGAGAGAGTGCACAGGTCAGTTGCTAATGGGCACACTGTCAGCTACCTGCAGAAAGCAGGTAGGAAACTGGATGCTACTCAAGTGTTGTACTGTGCATCTAGGAGGTTTAAGGATATGATGGTACTGAAAGAAGGGCTCCTCATGCATATCTGTAGCAAAAGAAAGGCTATGGAAAGTACAGGCTTGCTGATCCATGGGCAGGGGACCCAGAGACAACAAGCACAGAAATAGATGAGGAACATGCTTTCTTTGCCTGAATCAAGGTTTGTTACCAGGCTTTTCAGCTCCTGCATCTTTTGTCAGAGTCTGGGGGAATCAAGTACTATCCATGACACAGGAAAATCAATGAGGATATGCTTAAATAAGAAAATGAGTTCATGGGACTCATGGGATATAATTGATAGGGTTGAAGGAGATATAAAACTCTGATGTTTGAAAGGTCATAGTGAATGGAAAAAGGCAAAAATTACACCTATCGTGAAAATGTAAAAGAAAGAGGACCCAGTGAAGCAGACTGGCCAACGCAACCTCAGTTCTTTGAGGGATTATGAAGCCCTTTCCATCTGAAGGTGATGCTCTCTGGGGATCAAGGCAGGACATTCTATCCATGTGCTTCACAGGCAGTTGATGCCTTTGAAATGGGAAAACAAACTTTCATAAGTGAAGTGAAGAAAAATGGTGGAGATTTTAAAACCTCTCCTTCTTCGAAGGAATTTCTATCTGTATCATACATCAAAACAATCCTCTTTTACTGTAAGACTCTGATCCTTTAAATCCATCATATCAATTAATCCAGATTGCTCTTTATAGTAGACAAATCTGCAAGTTTTATCAGTGATGGTTGTCTAGTTTCTTGAAGATTGATAACAATATTTAAAAGGAAAACAAGTCAATTTTCTTGAATATGAATACACCTCAGAATTATTGGCAGCTGTAATACACAATCACAGCATAAATTGATGTATTCCCAGAAAGACATACTAGATGGGGGTTTAATCAGAATTTATTAAGGTCACCCTACAATTTGTGCTGTGAAGCATCATTTTTTTGTTTGCTTGATTTGGCAATTTGAACTACACAGGGTGAAGATTTCCATACCAGAAGTCAGCTCAGGAAAAATAAACTATCATGAATCATACAAATGTATCATTTGAATTACAAAAGATGGTGTTCAAATAAATTGGTAATTTTCTAATTTTTGAGTTGTAGTCAATCTTGGAAATGTTTTTAACTCCTTTTTATTTTTTAAGTGACAATACAGTAGGAAGTGTTTTAGCATAACTTCTACCGAGTTTCCCTCCAATTTTTCTACTTGTTTAACACTTTCTAGCTGGAAGAGTTCCAGATTTTGTCTAGGACTGACTTTTTTTTTTAAACTAGGGCAAAATTTTTCCAACTCTGCAAAAGAAAGATTTCAGGAAAAAAATCTCAAAATTAAAAAGAAAAATCTAAAGGTGTCATGACCTACTTTTAATGCTATTCGCAACAGGAAGCTCAATTCAGCAAGGAAACAAACAGTCTGTGAAAACTTTGCATGTGGTAGCTTAACCATTTCTGAGATAGGAAAACAACTCAGTTCACCATTTTCACTTTTATACCACCCTACAAGTCAAGTGTTACATGATCTTAGTAATATCTGGTTCAGACAACTTTTAAAATCTTACTAATATGCCTCTTCTTGACAGAATAAGACAGAAGTCCTAATTCACAGCTCAGAACACTAGAATTAGAGCTTTAGAATTTAACAGGCTTTTTAGAGATTGTTTTTAATCATTACACAGAAGGTACTTTTAAGAGAATTAGCACTAGCATTGAAAACCTGAAATTTCCTGTGGACCACATGAAGTTGTTTCTGACAGCTCAGATAATGGTTTGCTACTCATCAGTCATAAAATAGTGATGCACAACATTATTTTTTGGATTTGGTTTCTGCTGTTTCTTCTTTGATAAAATAATTCTTTGAGCTTTAGGAATGGTTGTTTGTTCTTTAAAGAACTCTTTTTTTTAGTACAGCACAGGGTTCTCACGTAAAATACCTAAGGAAAAATGTCTCTTTGAATAGGATAAAATTGCCTGCTCTAAGGTAGGTTTGACTCAGTGACTTGCAATTTCTTGAGGCTTTAGGCTGGCTATTTTATTCTAACTCAAATTCTCCCTCTTTGAAATCAATCATAGATGCGTATCATAATTTGAATTAATACCTTAAAAAACAACAACACACTCTTCCTTAAGTGTAGAAGAACAAAAGGTAAACCAAATTTTGACACTGAAGAAATAATATCTTTTCTATTCTTTAGCTAGTAGAGAAATCATATTAAAATTTCTTTTTCAAACAGTTGCCTTTCACTCAGGTCCCAAACCAAAGACTCTCATCAGGAACTGATGAAAGTCTACTGACTTCAGATAACTCTGGATCAGAATTCTTTGGCTTAGATGCTCAGCCCCATTTTTATTTTGCTCTTCTCAAGTTCTAAAGGAATGCGGCTGAAAAATTCACTGTGATTGAATTATCTCATGGAATGAACTGCCCCAGTTCCTCATGATTTGTTCATAGCTTTTAGGTATTGACAGAGTTAATAAAAAACAGAATATGGCAGAGCCTCAAACCATCACTTCAGCTTTTCACTTCTTTGACTGAATGTCTGAAACTATTACATTATCTAATAGGAAAAGACTCTGTGGCACATCCTTGGCACAAGTATTTAGCAGAGAAATCCTATCCAAAGAGCAAAGGTGGATGGACGACTTCAAACCACCTCCACAGCCCCCCAGCTCTGGGCTTTTTCATGGGTCTGGCAACACCACCAGCATTTCTAGCAGCCTATGGAGGCTACAAAACTACATGAAATCAAACTAATATCTGAAAATAATATTATTTTTGGAGTAACATATTGGTTTTAATTGCTGCATCTCTTAGTTTTAGCATTCCTAGACAAAACACATAAGAAAGACCTTCAGCATACTGCTAGAATTTAGAAAATGAGTTAATAAGCAATGAGAGAAAAATTCCATAAGAAAAAAACAGGTGTGCAGTGGGACCACAAAGGATCGGATTAGTTGCAATACAGAAATGCTCCCACCTGAATTTTTTTTTGTTAACAATTCTATAAAACTTCTAGTTACTACAGCACTACAGCACAAGACCTGGAATTCTAAAATCTAGAGGTTAATATCAGGCTTTTTGGATTTGCTTTTGCTCTTATGCCAAGCAGATCCATTTGGTATGCACTTGCTATTCACTTTCTCTGCAAAAGTTAAACAGCACGACGACGTCAACAACACAAAAAACCGAAACCCAAAAAACCCAGAAGATGACAGAAAATATACTGTGTGTCATTAGAATAATAAAATTCATTGCAGTTGCAGAAATCAGTATAGTCTGAGTTCACCTGCAACTGTTGAGAATGCATGGAGGAAAAGAAAAAAACCCAAACCAACTCTTCTGGCTTAGGGCCAGGATTCACAACACATAAATTAGCTAGTTCCCACAGATCTCTTCCTAAAGCTTACTGCTGCCATATCAGTTACCTCCTTAATATTTATAGATAATGGATGAAGTTAACGCAATTTACTATTTCTTCTTGCCTCTTTTCAATTACACAAGTACTTGCGTACTTACTACAAGGGAAGTACAAGGGAACTGGATTCATAAAGCTTGAGTTAAAAGTGGAGTTAGGATATTTCCTGTATTGAAGCTACTGTTGTCTTCCTCCAAAACACGAATAAGATGAACATCAAGCTTCTTCCATAGCACAGAAGATTCTGGACTTGGAATGCCTATAGTCCCAAGTGCAATACACAGGAGAATTTTAGAGTGATGCCCAACTTCCCACTGCCCCATACTCAACATCCTGTCCAAATGAGCAGAATAAGACACAAAGGCATATTTCTTGCAAAAAACCGAAAACACACAAAAAAGCCCCTAAGAAAAGACAATAAAAATAGATGAAGGTCCTGGCCAGACAGTTCTGGATCCAATTAAATATTTCAAAATTCCATATCTTTATGAAAGTTTTCATTATCTCCTTTGATCACCATCTGCCTTTCTATGACCCATTGTAAACCATAAAGGGTAGGTTATCATCAACATCGCATTAAAGAATCACTCTTCCCTCTCCATCTCACAATCCTACTTTTGAAACCATAGGATTATAATGAACCTCTTAAAATGTATATAGTCAAAGGTAAAAATATTGACAGCTGTGATGAGAAGAATGAATTTCCCTTTATCTAAAAGTTGTGGTTTTCAAGCTATATATATCTAAGAGGAATATAAATGTTGAATTTCTTCCTTGATGCAGTGTTCACATAAGAACATCAAATCAACATGGTCAGTGCTGGTGAGAACTGTAGTACAATATAGAAAAAGTTTCAACAATTCTTCTGTAGGGCTTCTTTTCACTCCAAGTGATCTTCAAACACAATTCAGTAGGAACACATCAGTAGTGATAAGGTTCACAAGAAAAGAAAAATTATAGGAAAAAAATTCTAAAAAAAATTCTTAATGCTGTCTAGCCCACAAAGATCAATCTCATTGCCAAAGATAAACTGAGTGATCTCTAATGACTGTCACCATTCCCAGCAATTACGTCATCTTGGTCTCTATTTAAGTCTTATTAAGGGATTCCACAATTTGAATGAGCACTGAACTTCGTGCCTGAGTTCTCATTCCCTAAATTTGGATACATTAGTTACCTTACCTTATCAGGATGCTAAAAGTATAGTTTCATAAGTTCACCATTCAAAAGAAACTTTTACAGATAGTGAAAACACACAAGTATTTGATAGATGACTACAGGCCTAAGTTTGAACTGAAACAGTTCAGAATGACTCCTCAGAACTCACTTTTGTACCAAAATTTTCCATCTTTTTAAATATTTATGACATTCTAGGACTCTCTTTGCCACAAAATCTGCCCTGAGCTGATTCCTAGAGAGTCGGAGCACCCCTTTTCTTCCCATATATATTGACAAATCTAATACTGTCCTCCCTACCTTCCAGTACAAACTATCTCCTGTAAACCTAACTTGAGCAAACATTCACACAAGTACTGTTCATGGTCACTATATATAGCATTCATGACAACACCAAACATCCTTTTATAGATTGTTTTGGTTACAACCCTGTGGCTCTCAAAATTACACGGTTTATTAGGAGAAACTGAGAGGAGACCTCACTGCAGGCTACAGTTTCCACATGAGGGGGAGAGGCAAGCACTGATATCTCTTCTCTCTGGTGACCAGTGACAGGATGGAGGGAATGGCCTGAAGTTGTGTTGGGTGATGACTAGGGTAGATATCAGGAAAAGGTTCTTCACCCAGAGGGTGGTTGGGCCCTGGAAGAGGGTCCCCAGGAAAGTGGTGACAGCATCAAATCTGCCAGAGTTCAAGAAGCATTTGGACAATGCTCTCAGGCCCATGGTGTAGTTCTTGGGGCTGTCCTGTGCATGGCCAGGAGTTGGATTTCAATGATCCTTGTGGGTCCTGTCAAATTCAGAATATTAGATGATTCTATGTTATCTGTAGTGTGAGACTAGTTTAACTTCTATATTAAATAATGCAACAATACTTTAAAATGGTAAATCAAATCAAGATTTTGATAGAAATTTCAGTTCAGTGACTCAAACTGAAATGTGATGTAGATATGCTTAACTTATAAATTCCTGATCTACACAAGATGATATCTGAGACCAGGGAAATTTCTGAAAGTTTCCAGGGACAGTGGTAATTTTTGCAAGAAGTCAGATACCTTTCTTTGCAGAATTATGAAATCCCAAATAATATGCACTCTCAGAAATAACGATCTAATGTGAAATATATAATTTACATACTGAATTACCTGGGAGAATTCTATGTGATCATCGAAGATTATTAATCATATCAAGCTGATTAATTTGAATGTAAAACTAAATAAATCTTAAGAATTTTAGACAGTGCTTTTATTTTAACACAGTGATATTGACTAAACTCTCTCCTGCACACCCCCAAAAATGACAGTATTGATGGAGAAAAGTTCGGAGATCAATACACACAAGACTAAATAAAATTATGACCTAGCATCAAATGAGCAGTTGTGAAAAAATTTTGACACCAGAAATACAAAGGAAATGTAGAATTGTAGAATCATAGAAATGAAAGACAAATGAAAAAAGGGGGAGGTTAGTTCCTTTTTTTTTTTTAATAATATGGATAAATCATTCAAATTACCTCAAACTCTATTCTGACTATATTTTTGACACATAACTGCTTTGTATGCTTAGAGTTGATAGTCTTACTTCAAAGTTTGATTTAAAAAGCAACCAGGATATAATGGGTTTATTTCTCTTTGGAACTTCTAAAAGGGGGTGGAGAAGAGTATTATTGTCATGTTTATTGAGACATTTCTCTTATTAGAGGTAAGTAATTTTTATGTAAATTACTAGCTTTGCTATCTATTACATGGTAGCATTATTATGATGTTGTGTTTAGATACCTAATCAGTACTAATATTGTCATTATAATCATGACTGGGAGAAGAACTAAAGCTATGATTTGGTGAATTAAAATACAAGAAGGAGAAACCTCTGTTCCTCAATTATTTTGGGATGTCACTGTCAATCAAGTGCTGTCTTACAGTTCAGCATCTGCTGGAAATATTTTCCTTTCCACTCAGGATCAGCTGCAGCTCAACTACACCATATGCGAATTTTTAGATTTTCCTCATTCACATTCAGTAAATATTTCATTTATAAAATTAAGATGATTAAGACTCGCTCCAATTTCAAAAGGGTTATTTAAGGATGACAGTCAGTCACTAGTGGCTTGGACTGGATTCAAATGAGTGACGTAAATACGGGATTCTGTATATAGATTCTGTAATCTATTATCATTTCCTGAGCAAAGCACAGTGATGTTTTACATGTTCACATCAAGGAAAAACATGCAATTTGATCAAGCTGCAAGTGCAAACTTCTTGGCAGAGCCTGAGGGAAAGATATGACAATAATAAAATGAATAGGCAGGTTGTCGAGAGAAGGGAAGGTATTTTCAACTGCAACATTTAAAAGAAAATCTTGCAGTGGAGAGGCTGAAAATATTGGCTACAACAGTGGCCATGGCTATTCTGGAGGTGAAGGATTACTTTCTGAACCTCAGACACGCCATTATTAAATGACCTCAGATAAGAGTTAAATTCATTCATTTACTTAACTCTATTGTTGGCAGGGGAGCAAGTCCTTAGTGATGTAAATTGGAATTGGAGCCATGACAATTTCTAGCATGAGTGTCTGACCCTAGAAGTATTTATTTTCCTTGAAAAAGTAAAGATAGTTTATATATAAATGAGATGCATCTTCCCAGTTCTGTATAATTTGTCAATATGGGTGTTAATTTCATAAAGACTGAGTAATCTCTATTCTAGAATAACAAAAGGATTTGATCCCACCAACCCTTGTTTGTTGCAGTGATCTTATTATGTTGGTGGGACTAGAGGAACAGAATAAAGGCTACTGTCATGAACATTTTCAGCCGGACACACCATATGATACCTTCCTTCATATAATTTCTTTGAAATGTTTCCTGGTCTTTCTCAATATAATGATTGATTCCAAAAGCTTAATGAAATACTAGGACATCTATTAAAAGTCAGATGTTCCATGGATTTTCAGGGGGGACTAGTATTTTTTGCAACTGCATATGGGTGTAGGTAAAAATATTATTTTATAGGGAAAAACTGATATCAAAACTACTGCTACCCTTTCTTCTCTTCATTACAGAAGGATTTATGCCTGAATGCAGAAAATATTATGGAGCTTAAACCTGTCACATAAAGAGTTTCTTGGGAGTATTTCCCCTCCTGAGAGTTTGAGAGATAAATCCAGATTCTCTGATTTATTCCCACTCTTGACAGCACTGGCCTCAGTCTGGAGACTCGGCTTTTAAGGATTTGAAAAGACCCTTAAAGCGTCTTTAAAAGTGAGAGCGCTAAATCCATTTCAAAGTGTCACAAGATCATAATTTAAAGTGTATTCTCAGACACAACACTGAATTAAATCACTTTGCCTAAGAACTACCAAGAGAAAAATGTGCAGAAGATGAACAACAGCATAATTCATTTCCATTTTCATTTCACCTTCTCCTTAAAATATTTGAATGTATATTGTTTTCATTTTCTTCTGACCTAATTAACATTGACTTACAGATGTTCAGCTGACTAACAAACAAATCCATCTGGATTGTAACATACATGCTGTGAGACTCTTTTGATAACATTTTCTAATAATATTTTTCCAAATAATTCTGTTTGTAATAAAGTCTCTAATAAAAGCAATGCATACTTTTGCGTGATAATGCATCCTGTGATATAAGTTTAAATTACCTAGAACTCGTCTCAATATGAAGCTTAGAGGCATCTGTTCTGTTTTAACAATTATTCTAAACCTTTGTGTTTGGGGCACTAATTTAATTGGTGAGTTAGTTAACTTACTTAACAAAGCCTTGTCTGGCTTTGCTTTGCTTTGGTTATTTCAAATTCTTTTCTAACCTGTCAATATTATTTATGTCCTTGGTTCTTTGACTCTATTCATTTTTTATATCCCTTACTCTTTTTTTCTTGCATCATGCTGTAATACAGACATAATCTCTCCAGTCTTGCAGAAAGCAGTGAGTATTATTCAGGAACATAATAAAAGCACACAGTTGGGCTTGACTTCTATCTACCAAAATGCTGTGGATATCACTGGAATTTTAGCCTGTACTTAAAAATAAGAAAGTGTTAAAAGACTCAAGTGCTTTTCAGACTAGGATGATTAGAAAATAGTAACCTAGGAATCATAGCAGTAATAACATTTACCTGGATTCAAAAGCTAATTGCTGTAATTAAAAACAAAGAATTTCATTGGTTGGCTTTGGATGGAGAAGGGTCAACTTCTATCATACCAACAATATTAGAAATTAACAAGTACCTTCCAGAAAAATTTCTTTTTCATATTCTGAATGTCACTTTAATATTTGCAAGGTCATTTGCCAATGCTAAGACAGGTAGAGTAAGTGTCTGCCAGCCCCATATGGTTGCTTGAAATATCTACAGAGCACAATGCTGAAATGCAGGCAGATATATTAATGTTCTTCTAATACTTCTCCCTTGCCATCAACTACTGCTGTTGTCAGGAACAGGCTACAGAGCTGGGTCAATTTTTAGTCTGACTTCATACAGCAGCTCTTATCTGACAAAACCAAAAACCTATATGCCATATCACAGAGCATTGCCAGAACACTGCTGATGCTCAAGCCTCATCTAACAATCTTATTTAGGAAACTAGCTTTATGCAGGATAGCAGATACCACATAAGCCTGCTTAGTCTACTGAGACTTCAACACATTTTAAACAACTAAACACATGCTATATTATTTTTAGTAAGAATGAATTTAAGCATAGCCTTAACTGTTTGCCTGAATCTGGTCCTGTACATGTTTATTTCCAAAATCCATACTTGAAACTTAAATCTCCCATAAACAGCCCTGTGCCTTCAGAAACTATAAAACATGAAGCATATAATCCAACATCAGTTGTCTACTTCACTGAATGTTAAATCAAGCTCAAAAACCCAAAGACAGTTTTAAATAAATTAAAAACAAATAAAAACTCCCTTTATTTATTTTCACTGATAAAAGTGAGTTGCCTCACCTTCTTTTCACTGAAAAAGTTGAGGGAAAAGCTCCTTCCCTTCTCTGTCCCCTCTCCCATTGCCTTCCCTTCACTCCACAAATAAATAAGCAGCACTTATTTCCTCTAATTTGCTGCACACCTCTGCAGTAGACTGCTTTTACATATGCAGAACTTGGAATAGGGATTTATGAACCACATTCTCTTTGACTGGAAAAAAGTTAAAAGGTTTTAAAAAACTAAGGGAACATGAGTATCTTGTAAAGGAGGATGTAGTTAGAACTTCCATGAGCCACACCTGCACAAAAATACAAGGGTGTAAAACCAGAACTCTGTAGATCTTTAACTAAGACTTAGTTTTTTGTATTTCTTTTTTGTTTTGTTTTGTTTGGTTTGGTTTTTGTTTTTTTTAAATTTGTTTTTCATTAAATGCATTTTTATTTCTTTAAGGACTTACTATACTGCTGTCTTAGCAGGCAGCACATACCAAATTTGTGGTCTTCTCTTGTGTAGATGTAGGCTCAGGACACACATAATGTAGATTTTATTTTCACACTTATAATTTGCAGGCTTTCAGATCTCTGCACCATTTAGTATCTGTTATTTTCTCAGAATATTTCTGAGCCAAGACACTTTTTTTTTTTTTTTAATCACAAGGAAATAGAGCCAGGAAATACAGCAAAAGCAACATTCTCATTTTCCAAGACAAAAGTTTCACAGAATGCAGATAAAAGTGCCCTTGATGTTTCCAAAATGCATGTTCCTTGACACTAATGTTTCAGCATCAACTGGCTAGAAAATAAAAATGAAAAACCCGAGGCTTCTAAAAAGACTTTAAAAAATAATTGTTGACCAAAAGTCTATTTTAAAAAAACTCCTATCATATTAAATTTTCGAGTAAGTGAAAAAAAATTACATACCATGCCAGGTTGTCAGGCAATTCAGTTTCCCTGTTCTCTGCTAACTATAAATTACTTGGAAAGAAGAAAATAATGAAGAAAAAAATCCTAGGTTTATATCATACATTTCACAAACATAAGGCTATTTGATCATCATGTAAGGAAGTGAGGTACAAAATCATGGCACACAAAACCAGATTAAAAAATAAAAGAAATACAGATACAATTTAATTGCCAGTGCTGAGATTTATACTTCTGTTATCTCCCTTTACAAGAAAGTGACTGATATCTCTTTGCAGATGGGTACGGAAGTGGCTAATAGGGAGTCTAGGCATTATTACTTTTATATAGGTGTCTTTCTCTTTATCCAATAAAATAACAAATTCAAATATTGCCCAATTTGATTGCACAAATGTAGTTATTTATATATTTTATTTGATTTTTGAGAAGACACTGAAGTAGATATCCTATACCGTATCTATATAAAACTGGATGTCAGCACTGCAATCCCCTTTTCCACCTCCTCTCAAAGGTAGCTTGCCTAAATTTCTTTAGGTGCAAGATTTTTCAGTTCACTTCATCGATTTATCTTTTTTTTAAGCAAACACTGATCTTTTCCTTCTACTCCCAACCTTTCTCTGGAGGTGACATAGCCCTGTCCTTGGAAAAGTAAACATGCTAATTTTAGCCAGAACCAGACAACCTGGCATTTCCCAATAAATGATTTAATCAAAAAGGCTTCTAATGCTAAAACTGCAATAACAAGTAAGTTGGTCATTAGTCTAGCTGTTTGCATTTTTCTTGCATTTCTTCTGCCAGGCATTTCAGATCAAGTTAAGAGGCCAGCAGCATTCCAGCAGCAATGCCAGCCAGTTCCAAGCTTGAGAAGGAACCACAAACTCCACCAGAAAATGAAAGGTCAGTCTTGAAAATGCTATTGTTTGGAGAGAGTTAAAAGTATAATTTCCAGCACTACATTTCTGTGGACATACTTTAAACAGCACTGTGCGCTAACTATGCAATTACACTGGCTTTTACTGTTTTGAGCTACTATTTGACTAATTTTTGCTTTTTACTTTTGAACAAAGACTGCTTCAGCATATCAGCAAGATTTTTTTTTCTTTTTTTGCAAGTGGGAGTAGACTATGTTTTGAACAATATGTAGAATAATGACCTAAGCACAGCAAAGGGGTTACAGGTAGGAGTGAAAAATCTCATCTCCAGAGCTTCGATATAGCTGGGTGCAAGCTTGTCTCACAGTACATCTGTGCATTAGGCTCACTCAAATGAGGAGACAGCTTCTGTGTCTAACACCCTCCCTGAATTGGTTGTCCACAAAAACATAAGGCAGTAATTTCTGAAGAAAAAAGTTCATTTTTTTTTCTGGTTTAGGTGGGTGGAGAACATCAACCTATTTTGCACAGGCTCCTAGAAACTCATCAAATGGTTGTAATTTCTGCAGTAGGTTCTGAGCCAGGATTTAACCGTAGGCTGAAAGAAAAGCTCATGCATGGGATATTCTGTCTCTAATATAAAATCTCAATGCACAAGGAAAATGTTTATGTGTGTTTCTTGGTTTCAGGCTGCCTCTTATTTAGTCAGTGTAAAACTTTGTGAAGCATCTGGCAGAAAATACTCTGAGCACTGTAAGAGGATAGATTTTTACATTTATAGTACCAATAAACCTAAGACAAGTTTACACAAATGCAGTTCTGTCTCTCAGTGAAGTATTTTTGTCCAAAACTATTTAAGGAAAATATATACAATTCTTCATCTACAGTCAGACAACTAAAAGTGCATTTACAGTAAATAGGCAACATAAGATATTTAACAACAATAGAAAAAGAGGTTATAAAACCAACAGTTTCAGCTTCAGTGGAGAAAGAAACACTGCTTTCACGATCTGCCATGAAGCTTGGGGAGTTTCCTTTGCAAAAAAAGATGACTCAAAATGAAATACAAAGTAATTCAGACCACAGCTAAGACAGGAAAAGATAGTGAGTGCAAAAGGAAAATGAGAGAAGAATATCAAGTATCAGTAATATCAAGTTTTGAATGTTGTGGTTTAAAGTGTGTGAGTTCAGTCATTCTTAAACATTATGGTAAAAGCCTGCTGTCAAATATTACACTTTTTATTTATGTGAGTAGTTTTGCTGATTTCAACCACTGGAATAAATGAAGATAAACAAATGAATGAGTATATATAAAAGGAGTTACACACCTACCTCTCATCATACTTTAGCATTTCTGATGTGTTACAACTGAATCTTAAAAATAAGAATTAGGGGCAAAACCCCCAATCAGTATTTCAAAATAATTTTAATGGAATCTTACATGAACGCACATGTCCATGCACATACACATACAGATATACTAATAAACATTTTTATGAACATGAGAAAGTCAAAGACCTGTGCTTACAAACAAGGCCACAGATTTCGAGTTACTCGAATTTCCACAATCAAGGTCTGATTTTTACAAACGTTCCATGAAGAGACAATATCAACTGAAATCAATGCCTCATTACATCAGTCTTTACTGGATAAAATGATTCAATCACGTTACATCCAGAGAACAAAACACAGATTTTTTTTTACCTGTAAAAAAACCCCCTAAAAATCTCTAGTGGTGTCCACAGATTTGTAGTTCTAATTTTATCTAGAATAAGCATGGAACAAGCAAGACACAGTGCATAGGTCAAGTGAACTTGGGAATATGGTATCCACAGAGACAAATTTCTCCTACCTTTCTTCTACCCATGTCAATTAGGCGGAACTCACATCCAGGAAATAGGGAAAAGGAAGAGGCCAAGTTGTCAGTAACGAGAAGAAAAAGAAAGAGATAGAAAGATTATTCCCTACCTAAGCATTGAGGGAGGTAAAGAAGAAACAATTGAAGAAGGAACTGGAAGGCCACCTAATTTCACCATTTTTATAAGGCAAAGGTAATTGTAGCTATACAAACTTTAAAGACAGACCTTTGACTCATATGAGCGAATCAAATCATCGTATTTCCATGCGATGTTTGCTAAGCAAACTACAAGTCACCATAAGGTTACAACATGATGCATTTTATTTTAAAGCTCTCTGTGATCTTACTGATTGAAGGGGTTGGCTTCTGGCTGTTAAAACTAGACACGTTTACTTTAAATACAAGTCAAGGGAATTTAGAGCATGCTGTGCCTGGATGCACTGAGCAGTAAGAAAAAGAATTCTTTGGGTTTTATCTACTTAGTTGTTTGCTTCGAGGGACTTTTCTCACGTAGTGTCAAATCTATAATAACTGTGTTATTTTCCTCCTGTGAGTTAATCCATTAGAAAAATCATGATCAAAACCATAATAGGCATAGTTCTTCTCATACAGCACAAAATTCATATCAGATGAATGGAAATGTCTATGTGAATCAGGCTTCTGTATGAAAACACTTCAGTCAATTAACAGGAACGCTATACTTGATTTATTATAGTCCCATGGCACATGAGTAGCCCACAAATGTCATGTTACAATATTTAACAAAAGATATACTATTAAATAAAGTATTTGTGAATAAATCAGCAGTGATTTGTCTGCAATGTCTTAAGTATGAGCAAAGTATTTGGTTGTTGACTTTTTTCCTTTTGGTAAAGGATACAACTTCAAAATACATTTTTAAATCTTCAATTATGTTGCAAGTTGCAGAGTTTGTCATTGGCATTATTAGTCTGACATTTATCCCTTTTTTTGAATAGCTCTGCCTAATAAAACGTCCATATCTTTTTTTAACTACATAGCTTTCCTACACACTTGAGGCTTTAAATGCATTTTAAATATTAACAAAGCTTTCATTAAAATGCAGAAGCAGGGGTGGAGGAGCTACTAAAAAAGGCTTTACTCTGTCTCCTTTAGTTTTATGTGGAAGTACTAATCAAAACCTTCATTAATATTGTATGAATTCAGAGCCTTCACACAATTGGAAGGCACATTACTTTTTATTTACAATACTTTAAGATACTCCATTTAACAAAAAAATTAGGAGTTTGAGGATATTTATCCACACATAGAAAGTGGTATATTGCAGAACACACGTTCCAAACAAACTTCTGGATTTACAAAACAGAAAATCGAAATTCTGTAGGAATCTCAAGCAGCATTTCCAAAAATCTGCATTTGATATAACAACTCCAGTTCTGCAAATGACTGATTATTGAGTGCTCAAGATTTATTGTTAATGTCTCCTTTTTTCCTTCCAAGATTTAGGGTGAAAAAACATGCACTGTTCACAGATAGAAACATCCACAGCCTCCAGGAAACCGGGTAAGGTTAAACAGAATTATCAACTGTGCAGCTAAATACAGAATTATGGGGGAAAACAACATGCCTATTGCAGATTAAAATCAGAAATAGAAGAATTTGTCATAACATGTAAGAGAAAGTTCTTTTTTAGACAGTGTTAAAGAACAAAAATGATAAGAAAGAAACATTTTCATATTAGCAGGATATTACTAATATCCTGATATCTGTACTAATCTTCTGGGCTCTGTGCTGTTTGACATATTCATACAGAGTCAACAGAAGCTGATGAACAGCAGACTGACAAAATTTGCTTATTGTGCTAAATAATTCAATTGAGTAAGCATAAAAATGGATGACAAAGAATTCGGATAGATCTCATGGTACTGAGTGACTGTGATACAACAACAGATTATGTTCAGTGTTGATAAATGTGAAGTAACGCACATTGGAAAGAACTATTTTAACTATAACAGGACAAAAGAGGGGGGCTGGGTGATGTTCCAGCTTTTCACTAATATCCAAAACTTAAAAGGCTTCAAAAATCATAAAGAAAAATCCACTTATCCAGATCCGTTAAACACAAAGGCACTATTTTAGTCTAAGAAGTCTTTAAAACTTGCACTGCTGGAAGGTGTGATAGTTTATGGGGGGAATGAAATGTTTTTATGTTCATCCTTAGGCATTCTCCACCAGTCTTCAACAAAGTATATTGCACTAGAGGACCCTCTCAACCTCTTTTATCGTCTGAAATAGCTGCAGTCAAAATTAGACCTCTCTTATTTATTATTAAATACTACCATTACCTTTCTATGATAATAATATTGCTCTGAAAACACTAAAACATTATGTGCAAACACTCACACTTTCCCTTCCCCCCATTAATACAGATTTATTTATTCCTCTTTTGTACTGCTTTGCCTTCCATGCTTGCAACCCTTGCATACCCAGACAGAAACTTCACTAATTGAAAAAAGTTTTTCTTTGGACAACATTGGTTCTATTAGACCAGTCCAGCTCTACATATGAAGAAAAAGTCAGAAATTAGTACTTTTGAAAAAATACAGCCTGGAAAAATGGCATTCTTTAGAAATAACTTCATTGAGATCAAAATTTTGCTTGTGGGTTCAAAGAGGTAGCTAAGAATTTCACTAAAAGGCTTTTCAGAATCTAAGGAAAGAGAAGACTTCAGATCAGACTTTTAACTGGAGAAAAAAGACAATTTCTACAAGATAAGTAGAATGTAGCAAAACTTCCATGAAGCGGCTGAATGGTTTTTTTTCCCATATAGGACTTGTTAGTAAATTCTGGCTATGACATTTTAAATTCCAAGCAGCAACATAAAAATAAACAGATAAATATGAAACCCAGAACTAATCTGTGAACTCCAGTCAATACTGTGGCTGTACTGAGCGAGCCAAATTATATAAGCAAGCATATTAAATTCATATTAATGGTTCACACAAATGATGTAGACTTACCATTAGTCAGTATGTGAATTTTATAAACAGCATGTATTTCCCTCTGCTAGAAACTCACTAAAGCATTTTCATTATATGTATAACACTTAATGAAGTTGAAGGACTTTTTTAACATTTACTTTAAGTGTCATCATATGGGGATACAGAGCATTTAATTTGCAGTATTTTTATTTGTTTTTGTCAATTCTCTAAATACATAAAGTACAAAGCTGATCTATATTTACACTGGGTGATGTAAGGCAGCTACTTAGCTCATGCCTTCTTCGGGACTTTTACTAAGAATCAGGTTTATGTAGAATGGGTTTCACTGCACTCAGATACTTTTCAGTTCAGAAATATATTTGTCTTCAAGATTATATTGTAAACACAATGATAAAACCTCCATCCCAGAAAACAAAAAAGAAACTAACTTAATAGTGCTTCCTCTTAAAACAATGAGCTATTATGTTAGTGTGAATAAGACTAATAAGAGAAAATTTGGAATCTAATAAAATCTTTTAGATTTATATAATTTATTTTACAAAATATAAATGAAAATTTCCTACAAAAAAGCAGCACCACAGTCTATAATACTTGAAACACATTAAATCCACTTTGTGATTTCTAGATTATAGAGCTCTGTCTTCTAATGCAGGTGTCCAAGGTGGTAAATTTGCAGGCAGCAACTTTAAATTTTAGTGTAGGAATACATCGAAGTACCACACATGTGGAAAATTACACTTTTAAAGTATGTTTGACTGTACAAAACATGTAGATTTTTTTCATTTGAGATTGTTTATGCAACCTTCAAATGAGAGGTTACTCTAATTCAAGATATACCCAATTCCTGATGTTGGGGACAGAGGGGCTGTATTTCAAGAAAGGACAAGACAGAAAAGTACCTTAAATTTATTCTAATAAAACTACTCACATTCTGTAGATACAAAATAAAAAGGGTCTTGAGGAGATCACTTGTCTGAGGAAGCTATACAACTTGTGGGGAACAATTAATGTCATACTTCAGTTCAAGCTCCTCCCTTTACTTTGTTATGCCTGTCTGTTTTGAGTTAACTATTTGGGAACCCATTTCCTGGTGTCTTTCTAATTACACATCAGAGTCCTAGTGGTAATGAGCATACCAATTATGCACTTAAAAGCACTTTTGCATTTAGTGACAGTCTGGTAGGCTGAGATATGAAGTAAAAAGGAATGTGAAAAAGAGAGATGCAGTGCTAGGACTTAGGAAAGATGTATTACACCAAAATAGAGACAATTTCTTTCTCCACTCGGAATAAAAATACATACAAGTATATTCTTATGGTAAATAAACATCAAGAGCTAAAAACACCAAGGCTAAGAAATATGAAGAGGTAATCCTACCTATCTGTGCGTGTATATATAAAACTGGTTGCAGATATCGACCAAGAAGCCATGATACACGTGAATCTGGTGCACCAAAGTTCATACTGTCAATTATGGGAAGCATAAAATCTACACTACCTAAGGAATTTCCAACCTCCCCTTTTTTTGAATCAAAGAACAAAAAGAAAATATTTCCATTCCAGGCTGGTGTACTACCTGCACTTGATGCTGAGGATGTCACCTATACCATTTGATATCTCCTCACCTCTGATACTGCTATGTAGATACTGATGCTCCTACTACTGTAGGACTTACAATTTTTCCAGTTTTCTCTCTATATACAGCAGATGTTTTGTCCTCTCTTTACAACCCATAAATGCCTTAGTTCTATAGCTGCTTTCTTTGCCAGTTATCCAAGGCCTTACTATATGTCACCACAGACTTAACAGGTAACAGCTAATTATAAGGCAAGATAGTTCAGGCAATCAGCTCAGTTCCTTAAAAAGAATAAGAAAAAAAAGACAATTTCTATTGAGGTGTTAAGCTGCATAGAAATTGTAGCGCAATAGAAGGACAATAGGATTGATTAGAAGCTATGATATGTTCACAGATCATGCTGGGAATCTCTGGTAAGCACAATGCATCTTTAATGCAAATCAATACAGAGAGTCTGACGATGGCCCTTGAGAAAGGAAGTGCAATCAAGCCGCAGTTCCAAAGGACAGAGCTGGTCCAGCAGTGAGCACATGGGCTCTCAATTCAAAGCATCTATGGGAATGAAGAATTCATCTGATAATTAGAGCAGTTCAAATGATTTTGTCTGTTAAGTAGACTGTGAAATTCAGGAAGGTATTCTGGGCTTTGCCTTATAATGCCACAATTACTCATTGACAGAGCACAGTAGCACCATTGTGGTGAGCCGCTAGCAAACATCAGCCACATGAGCTGCAGATAATGTATAATTTAAACAGATGATGTAAGGTTTTCCCCATATTGTCTTGAGAGCTTCAAAAACCCCCTTACAGATCCATGAAGTTTTGCAGTAGCTTTTTTAAAGGGAGAAGTTATAAAATGAAGGCACATATATACTTCCAACTCCCCCAGTCTTAGATGTTCAGCTGTAATCGTGTAGGCCCTGTTCACCAAAGAAGAGTAGGTGGGTAGTAATTTTTACATTTACTCATTTATTTCAACATGGTGCTCAGAGTTATTGGAATTGTAATTGAAAGGAAAAAAGAAGTATACTTCTCCCCTAACAACTACATTTCTGTCTGAAAACAATGATTTCTTAAAGGTATTTCACTGACATTTTAAATGCCACAAACTATATATAGGCACACAGACGGCAGCAAGCTCTACTCCTGCGGACCAAATGCAGGCGGAGATGAGAGGGCTGGCACCAGCCCTTACGAGGGATGGTCGTGGCAATTAACTGACCCTATCCTTTTGTCCCCTTGCCTGAGTGTGGTGGGGGACAGGAATCAGGAGGGCACCTCTGAGATCACTTCAGACAGGTCCAGTGTGAATAGTTCAAATCAATTTGTTGAGCCCAGGCCCTCATATCATGAAGAGATGTGCAACGAGTAGCACAATCCCCAAAGCCGCTCAAATGAACAGAAAGCTTTCTGGGACTGCAGTGAGCTTGCTCTCTGCGTGCCATGTATCTTCACTGGAGGAAGCATGCAGGGAGAGAGCAAAGTTGATTGTTACCTCAAGGGCTAAACCTTACTCCATATGATCTTAGACACCAGCGGCTACAGCTTCCCTTTGGTTTTTCCAACATACTACACCATCTGGTGAAGCATCTGAAGATGTCAGTAAGTTAGATACTCAATGTCACAAGAAATCATGTTGCTAATAGAAAGTAAATTTCCTTTTAAGCAGGTACTTTTTTTCAAATCCAAAGAAAACCAGACAAATAACCGAGAAATCATCGACTAATATATAGTACTTAAAATTCGCATGAATAAATCATCCTTTAAGCTTAATTGAGCATACAGTTCTGAACATTTTGTTAAATGGATTAAATACCTGTAAAGTTGGAAAAATGGCTTAGATATTGTTACTTCTGCACCTAAATTTAGGAATGTAAATCTTTAATTGGCCATATAAATCAAAGTGCTTTCATCTTCTGAGATGCTTAGGACTCGTAGCTCCCTACAACTTTGTAAATTTAACTATCTAACTCCTACTAGGCAAAAACAACTCTCTGTGCTTCTAGTGTTTTCATCAAGTATATCTGTAGTTTGGGATGATATTTCCCTCTCTGAGGAACAATTATATAAATAAAATTAACATATATGTGTTTATTCAATTACACACTTTAAAACACAGCTAAAATTGCTTTTACAGTGCACTGCTTAATCTAACAGTCTTACAGTTTAATGATTAATATACTTTATTTTTCTTTTTTTAATTAGTAATTTGTTAGTTATATAAATATCCTACCACAAGAAAGAATGGGAATTTTGGCTATGTGGGCTTTCTTGTTTAGTGTGTATTTCACCATACCATTTCTAAAGTACCCTAAAGAGCCATACATGAAGATATACACCTAAAAGAAGTCTAACTTATCTAAGTGTTTAAAGCAGCTTTTCTGAATTTTCTGTGGATAATTTAGTCTTGTTGGAATTTAAAAAAAATTAAATTAAGCATTCCAGAAAAAAGTATGTGTACATATGTATGTATATAACAGCGTGTGAAGAACAATTCTACCTAGCCTACAGGAAGATAAAATCAGTTTACAGCAAAGAACATCTATCACAAAGAAAAACTCAAGCCAATAGAAAAATCAATCCAATGTGCAACAAAGAGAGCATGCAGTCTAACAAATCCACTAATGCTCAAACATCAGGAAGAAAATTGGAAGAGTAAAGACTAAGGAGTACAACATGGCAGAAAAAAACAAATCCGCAGCAAGATAGAAATGAGCATAGTAAATGATACCTAATCATGACCAGAGACCATAGCATGACACAAGAGCATAAAATAAAATCATCTCCTCATAAATCTGTTGTCAGGACTCATGATAGCTCTAATGAACTGCTCCATCAAAGCCTAAAACCAAGAATAAAAGGCAAGTGACCCTCTTCTAATTCCCCATCCAAGTCACTTGGCTCATTACACACTTATATTAGAGTGATAAAAGTCTGTTGAGTGATTCATTCATTTGTCAGATTAAGAAGAAAATACAATTAGATGGTTTCCCTGAATTTGTCTATCTATCATCATGTTAGGGAGAGGCAAAAATAAGGAAAAAAATGATGACGAAAGTATTAAGAGTTAAGAATGTAAGGAAAAATGGGCTGTAGGTTAAGAAGAAAAGAGAAACCAAGAGATAAAATGTCTCCCTGTAAAGCTATTAATCTCAGAAGTGAAACCCCAGGCACAATTTCCTACAACTGTCTTGGCATAATATAGTCATTATTGCTATAAAAAGTGTTGATGGCGATGCTCTGCATTTACTATCTGCACTTGGGAAGAGAGGAAATGGGATGACTTTCCATTTAAAGAGGGCTCAATGACAAAGGATAGCAATAAAAACAAAGAAAGGCCAATAATGTGTGCTACTATCCACAAGCAACCCATGAGTCTTTCGCAGACTTGAAGCAAGCGATCCCTTCTAGGAACTTAGGTACCCTCTGAAACAGAGATTTCCAAAAGATGTATGATCTCCAAGAGGGAAAAGCCCCAGGGCTTTAGAAATAGAACTGGAGTCAGAAGTCCATCTCACCTTTGGGGTCTTCAGGATATCTGAACATCCTGTATTTGAGGCCAGGCAATCTATTTTCACACAGACAGCTCTGTTGCCTAGGGCTTTATAGGAAAACTGCAGGCCACCAGCTTTTGTGTACATGCACCTATATGTACGTATGTATATGTGCATACATAGTAATGAGCTTCTGTATGAGCTTAAAATGAAATTTACCTCAGTCAAACATTTTTCTCAGCTATCCCAGTTCTTCCTAGTGTTCTGTGCTTTAAGAGAGGGATGCAATTTTAAGTCATTATAGCTATTTCTACATAAATAAGATAGACAAGTAAAATAAAATTACAAGCGGGCACTGCACTGGAAATTCTTTTCATTAGTTGCATTACAGGGAAAAATCTGAGGGCAGTGGCAAAAGGCTACAAATAAATTTTTCTTCTCAGTTTTTCAACTTATTAGGAAGTCTGCAGGAAAAGCTGGACAGTGATCTTCTAACTGTAAAGGGGAGCAGAGCACATATCTGTATCAGCTTTTGGCATTTCACACTGACCACCTGAAATTGGAACACTTGGATAAAATCAAAGCAAGAGAAGCAATTTGGAAAGTCAGTAAATTCCCTTCCAACACACTTCTCCCAAAACAGTGTTTATTCCTCTAAACTCTTCTGTTCCCACATTGATGAGGACATGTGAAAATGGACATCCTTGCTGTTGTATCACCCAGTGATACCAGAAACTAAAAATAATAAAAAGGAAAAGGTGTCTTGTCTTTCCACAATATTATTGAAGGGTTTCTCTCTACCACTCACCTTGATCTCCTCTGTGCCTCCCCTGCACTCATGTCCCTAATTGACATCATCTGACAGTCTAAAACTCACCTTCAAGAGGTCATGGGCCAAACTAGTCCAATCCCAGGCATGGACTATGTGGAGAAACGCATCAGCCAGCCAGATTTCTATTTTTAAGTTAAAACACTCGCCTTTCTACTAATACAGAAATAGTCATTAGAGAATTCTGACAAGCTGTGAGTCTATCTCCTTTAAAAATGCAGTATGGGATGGGATGTATCTCACTAGACTGACTTGAAATAACAGCTGCACAAGAAAGAAGGCAAGGAACTGTGTGGCAGCCCCGAGGCACCTAACAACACTGTGTACCAAGACTGCTGCATCAAATACATTGCATTTTTATAATGTGTCATGATTCCTCTTTTCTGCTGTGTTGAAAGAGATATGATTGTCTCCCCTTTCAGTAAAGACACAGACAAAAAAATTAATAACCATCTCTCAACCTGATTCTTGAACTGGTTTTGCTCCTTCTAATTTCCCGTCAAAGTGTGTAGTCAGTTTGCAAGGTGACATTTGCAGAAGCTGCTCACACATTGATTGGCTAAACTGCTGGGAAGCTGAGAGAATTCATGTAAAGAACGACCTTCATTCATTATAAAGTCAGACCTGCTGATATTGCTGCATGCCAGAGAAGTCCAACTGCTCCCCACTCATTGCTCCGAGAGGGCCATTGATGGATGCAGATCACAAGCAGGACAGCAAACAATAGGCTCGATGATCTGCAGAGTTCCTGCCAACCCTCTGGTGAAAACTCGGGTTATGGTGCTGCCTACTGAATCCCAGACAGGAAAGGAAAAAAGCAATCTTTTCTTGGAAGATATCCTGCATAGTAACAAAGAGCTACTTGGAGGGTGATAGTGGCTTCAGGCGGTAAACATGCAGATCCCTTACCTTCGGCATGCTCTCCTTGTCTTTCCATCACGATTTACCTCCCTTTCAGCCTTTTCCTTGAAAGTTACTGCACTCTTGGTTAGTTCAAACTTTCTACCACTGACACATCTATGCCTCCATCCTTTCAAACTAAGCAGCTTGGGACAGGGCCACTTGTCGAATTTGCATTTGGTACAGAAAAAGACATTGTACTGTATAAAAACCCCATCTAACATAGATTAATAATTTTGCTACTCTACCAAAACCAGCAATTTGTGTTTTAAGTATTTCTCAGGACAAAGAAGCCTGTCAGTGCTTTGGAAGCAGAACAGATGCTAAACTGCTTCCATGGCTCTGGACATGTACCATATCTCTATTTTCTTGTACTTCTTTGGCTTGGAAAAACATGTTGGCAAAAGGCAAGACATACTGGTTTATTTTTGCCCATTTACTTCTTTGTAAATATTATCATAACACAGACCTCCTGAAATATATAGCAAAACATAACTCATCAAAAAGATCCCTTTGGGAGTTGTAAGTTATATATACAAAATCTTTGGCATTTCTAAATTATAGTCCCTCCTGCAGCATAAATTCCCAGCCTTTCTGAACCAAAAATGCTATCATTGAAGGATTTGTTTGATTACTTTGAAGTAAAACACAGAATTGACTGAAGTTTAACTAAACACCTTGATTTAATTTAATCAGATTTAATCATAGCATAGAAATCAAAGCTCATGTTTTTGTGATGAGTTTCACAAAACTGTTCATAATAGCATGTGGTTAGAAAATCAGTTGTGGTTTACAGCTCCATGTACGACTTCCTTGTTCTCCCAAATACCAGAGATTAGTTCAGGGGTAACTCAGGGAGCTTGCAAATCTTGATCTTCTTTTCACAGAGCTTTGGAAGAGGAAAGGTATTTATAAGTTTTGAAATGAAACTGTGAAATTAGCCAGCAAATATCCCCAGATATCTTCTGAGTTTTAAACTGCCTTTTAGGGCAGCACCTCCCTCTATGTATTTTAGAGGGAGATTACTAGTTGACACAGGCACCTGAATTAGCTGTCTAAAATTGATAGGTGTTAATATAATAGTGACTAGTTTATTATTCCGGCAAGCAATTAAAATGTCATTAACATTTGCACTGCCCATAAGACACACAGATTTTGTTTAAGTTGTTTTTTTAAAATATTCCTATATAATTATGGAAAAGGATATATTGTGATGTTTGTATAAGGTTGAACACATAAATAAATATTCCAACACACGTATGTCCACACATCATAGATCAAACCAGTAAGCTCACTCACAAACAAGCTGAAATAAACAGTACAACCTTCACAACTTCATGGATGCTTAATTAATATATAATATCCAACTGGCTATGATGTGCTAGCAAAAAAAAACCCACTTGCAACAAAAGAAAAATCCTCTTTGCTCTCTAGTTAAGTTTTGTGAAAAAGAGGTCAGTTTTAACTATCACCAAGAGAGGGCAGTGACATATCTCAAATTATTAGAAGATCCCATACAAGAGTCATATACCTCTATAGCAAATGTGATAGTAAATAATCTCTGCAGACATTTAATTTTAAATTCTGTGGAGCATTCAGCTGATGTTGTATTATTTTTAATTAACATCCTCCCACCCTTGAGTAAGTATACTGTTGTGTTTGAAACTAGAAAAAATAGAAAGAGATTATGGATAAAACTATGAGTACTTATGAAATAAGATTTTTTTGTTCTGTTTTCAAACAGATTTTTCAAAGCAGAATATTAAAAAACACCTGCCTTCTACCAGGTTCACAGCAGTGTGTAAGCTTTGTTTTCAATTTTGACTGACTTCTCCAGAATGCAAGGACTTTACCACTTAGCTCTATCCCACACTTTCTATTCTTTCAAAACCCAAATGGCAAGTTAGAGGGCTGCTTTTGTTCCCAAATCTTAATGATCTTTTTACAGGTGAGCTGCTGTATTATGCTGTTCAGGGTGATTGATTTTTTTTAGGAAGTTAGTATGTCCTTTTTTTTTGCCTAGGGTTATTTCAAAACTATTGGGTTGAGAAGCTTAAATTGTCCTACTCCAAAACCTTTCAATAAAACATGTTATAAGTCTGCTATTTTTGGTCTCCAAAGAACTGCATCATCTTCAAGTCAATGGTCTCTTGTAATTCTGAGGCTACTGTTATCCCCAAAGTTCAAAAAACATAGTTAGCAAAAAGCCAGCATCTTTCTCTTTTTCATAGCCTTTCAATGGATAGATCTAATCCAGAGGAAAATATTTTGTCTTCTACACAAAGACTTTGGGATTTATGTTTAACAGGATTTAGGAGAATCAACACTGATGACAAAACCTGTCCAGTTTGGCACATGGTTATATATGATTGTATTTGCACTTTTCAAAAGGTATGAACAGGAGACAGGAGAGAAGGAAAAAGAGGGAGAGAGAAATACACTTCCACTTGATTTTATCTATGGTCTTTGAAGGTTTAGAGCAGTGTGAAGCCCCTCTTTTAAAATTGATTTAAACAGACCAAACATTTTTATATGGGCTTTTTTTTAATTTTTAAGGTAAATGGAATGAATAAGATAACAAAAAATAGAATAATGATGAAGACAAACATTTCTTTAACAAGATATAACATTCTCTGTTTTCTTTACTAATATTTTAATTTTCTCTTGCAGAAATGATTTGCTTCAATATGCTAGAGTGTCACAACAAACTAGAAAGCAGTTTCTAATGACTAATGGACTGACTGACAATTTAGATGTTATAAAGCTGTTAGAAAGGAGCTTAGAAGGAATATATAACTGGAACCAAAACACACTTGGAGGAATTGATCTGTAATAAGTGTGGGTTATGGTGTTACATACCAAACACATTAAGGAAATGGGGATGTGGTACGCTACCAGAAAAAGTTTATCAGAATTTCTTATTAAGCTTCCTATCACGTTTGTCATCACACCACATACACACCCTTGCATCCCCCATTGTAAAAGCAGCATAAAAATGTTCACCACAAAGTCAGTTTAATGTGAAATTCACTCCCCTTTGGACTGAAATGCTTCAATATGTACTGAAACTAAAAATATTTGGATTCAGCATATCAATCCTTATTTAATGCAATCTGTTGGTGTCCTACAGTCACAAAGCACATAAAGATTATATTCTCCTGTGGGAAGATATCCATCACTTAGTTGGTCTTATCACATTTGCTTTCCTGCAGACACAAAAAGTGGCAAAGTTAAAAGCAAGCAGGGTGTAAGGTCTTCAGTAGTAAGGTTAGTAGCAAGACAGGACAATAACTTTCACACACTGTTTAATGTACAACAAGCCCCAAGGCCAAAGAGAGAAATCAATTCAACTATCCAGAATCAAGCATATCAAAAGACTCATTATAACTTTACTGTAGACTAAACTAGCTGTGAATTATTCCAGTCCTTTAAACATATTTGAAAAGTTAATTTGTGAACAAATAGGTTACAAAAGATTGTGGAAATACAATTTACCTTAGTCTATACTGACCAAAAGGCTATACTTCAAAATCTTTCTGCTAGCAACTAGATGCACTGACAATCCAAGTACTGTAGATTGAGCTTTGGATAAAATATTTCTATATATCATTACCATCACAGAACAGAGAGTCCACCTTATCTGTTCCTTGATAACAGACTGTTACAGAAATAACATAAAATTCCATTCATGTGCCACTTCGTTTTCCAGACTGTAGTCCCATTCTGGAATAAACTTTGTGGAACTACACCCATCAACCCCCATCACTACCTAAAATCCACTGCGTCAACAAAACTCCTCTGACAATGAACTGGAACTACTCTCTAATGCAAAGCTTGGACTACCCCTCATGTTGCTTTTTCTGAGTAGATCTTCTGGTGTGCAAATGAACTTTTCCTACATTTTATGCCATTGCCTACACCCCTGCAGCAAAGCATAGACATTCTCAGGTGTTATCTTTTGCTAATGAAACTTGACTTGTGAAGCACTTTGCAAGCAAAGCAGGCTCCAGTGTCAGAAGCAGAACTTGTCATCTGTGGGGACAAAAATGAATGAAGCAGCAAGAAACGTACCCACACCAGAAGGCCTGGATGGCTGGTCCAGGGATTGCAAGACAAGATAGAAAAAAAAGAGTTTATAATGTTGTTTAACCACTGTGGATGAGTGGGACTGATACTCCCTTTAAGTAGTTAATAGATATTTTTTAAAGATGACATTAATTGACACTGTTTCAGTGAGTGGTAAGTGTGGTTTAATCATGGATATTTAAGTAGATCTTAATTAAAAGACTTATTTTCTTACTTTATGTTTATGTTAAATATTTGTCTCAAGTAATATAATACACAGCTTAAAATAACCTGACTAATGAGATCTTAGACACACACGTTCAATGGGGAAATCACACATTTTATCAGTAGTTAATAAATGTAGAGAGCTAAGAGTACCTGAGTACTAATTCAGAATATTAATGTTTAGAATACTAAAACATTTTAGAGCCAAACTGATACAAAACATCAACATCAAGGCTTTAATAAAACATATTATTTTTAAAAGCAATTATTTTATAATTCAGAATCAGTACAGGTGTATAGAAACTTCATACTGCATTAAAATATTCATAAAAACACTTATGGCTCATTATTAAGGCACTCCATTAGAAGGCATACTTTAAATCAGACTTTTATAAGCTACAAATGCATTATTTATTACAAAAATGCCTTTAAAACAAACAAATAAACCCTCCCCCTAAAATAAAATCCAGCATTTCAAACTAATAAATTCAGAAGCAGGCTGGTTGAGCAAGGATCAGGAAAATGCAGGAAAGATGAGACTAAATCTAAACTTCAACAGACACCACAAGGAAGCAAAGACAAGACAGAATAACTACAAAGAGGCAAAGGAGCAGGTAAATGAATTGGAAGCACACAGAGCTGCTAAAGGTAATACACATGAAGGGTAGCATGACTAGCACAGGTGGGCAGGTGTGGCAGTAATAGGAAGAGAGGATTCTGGCAACATCTGCAGTGACATTGTGATCATTGTGAAACAGTGAAGGACCCAGACACAACAACCTGTATTTCCTCTTTCAGCCATACCTTGGCTCCTAATCTCTGGGGTTTTTCTTTGGCTTCTTTATCCACCTCTCCTAGGCAAAAATGTCAGATAAGTCCATGAAAAAAACAAGGGACTTTATTTCCAGTGTTTAAGTGAGACTCCATTTCTTGTACCACGCATTTTACTCTCAAAGTATGTTTCTGCTGTCTGCAGATATGTTAAAGTTTAATTTTAAATTGAAATGTTATCAGTTTCAATGTATTTTTAAACTCAAGTATATCAGTTTTAATATATTATGCTACACTTTTCTAAGCCAAATAAAAATTATTTACATACATGACCAAAATTATTTGAGGTCAAATTTCAACAGAAGATCATCTGCAATTTATCCCATGCTATCCTTCTCTGTTTGCACAAGACAAATTTTCTATCCACTACTATACTTCAGGAAGAAATGGCTGTAATATTTTCCATAGGTTTTGAGAAATTGAGAGAAGTAATGTTGGAAGTAATGATGACATTATTTTAAAACTGACATTTGCCACAGATGCCAGACATACCTTGCCAAATTCCTTAAAACATGTTTTCCCCCATTTACTTCTAACCAAAGGAGTTTTATAAACCTTGTTAGTGCTTACAATTTCTTCATAAGCTTAATTTTTTTAAGAAAGATCTATCAAATGAAATTAATTCTGTTTATCAAAATGAAAATGTAAAGTATTTGAGACTTCATACATTTCACTTTTTCTATTACTCCTTCTGTGCATTTTTAAGCAGGAATAAACCATGACAGGAATATTTATTATTAAATTCTATTGTAGCTTACCCTTTGATTTAGGCATTATATCATAATTTAGAACAGGCAAAATCTGAGCACTGTAATTTTAAGGCTGAATCATAAAAACCTTTCAACACTGAGAAAGAATTATAAATATTGTGAAGTCATTGAAAGCTTCACCATCCTAATCTTTAGTATTTGTAAAGAACTCCAAAGGTACAAAGAGGTGTCCCTAACCAAATACACAGGGGTAACTTTTTATCTCTGGAACTCAGTTTTAGTATTCTTTTAATTGCAGGGTACAGCTATAACCCCTTTATGGAAAACACATTTCAGCATTGCCATAAATGCAGTATTGAGACAAAATGACACAGTGGTTCTACTCCTGATATTCTTTTGGCAGATAAGAAAATTTAACTGAAAACTTTTACTTTACAAATGACAACTTCTGCATAGTAAACTCTGCCACATGAGCTATTTAGTAGGAAACTACAGTACATTAAGAACACAATACAGCATCCAACTTGAAACCAAACAGATGCTTCTCTTTGTCTTCTGTAGTACTGCTATTTGTTTCTTATCAGTCTTAAAAACAGCACAACAAACAAAGATTTACTGTACTTTCAGGTGTGTTGTGCAAACAACAGTGGAATGGAATTTTCACAGTTCAACACATCATTTCTCCTCTTTCTCTTTAGCTAACCATTGTACCCACATGCATCTTGTGCTCCAACCAAAGCATCCACTCAAGTTGCTCTTCCTGGTGGTCACCACTCCTCTCATCAGGCGAGGGCTGATCCTTGACTCTTTGCTAACATAACCTTTTCTGACACTTGTTTATAGATGCCTACATCCTTCTGATGGATTTGGGAGCCTTTAGCAGCTTCATGGATGTTTTCACATTTGTGTCTACTGTAAATCCACTCTCACAGCTCTGGAGGCTGAGGGTAGTAGATACTGCATATCTATCTATCTATCTATCTATCTAGATAGATAGATAGATAGATAGATAACAGGTGCTCTCAGTGGAAATCTACAATCACAGTTTCCCAATTAGCTTATGACTTGCCTAGCTCCTCTAGATACCACAGTCTGTGAAGGGAGGACTAAAGGGATTAAATGTGTTTGGGTTCTCCCTCTTTTAGTAGAAAATTACACTGAATATTTTACAGCCACAGAGGCAAAGGTCATTGGGTTTACCATGGCTGCTTACCCCAGTGCAGGAAAATAGTGCCTACTACTGTCAACAAAGTATCATTCAGCATCATGCTCAATGAAATATAGTCTTTCCACAAGACAAATAAACAAACAAAAACCAACCAAAAAACCACCAAATCCCCCAAAACCCACCAAATGCACAAAAAAACCACATTCCCTCCAAAAAAACCCAACCAAACAACAAACCCAAACAAAACACCAAACACTTAAACAAAAAACCAAACCAACATTTGTCTCTGGAGCAGGTCCAGAGACTCGAGCACAAGTCCTGTGAGGAGAGGCTGAGGGAGCTGGGGCTGTTTAGCCTGGAGAAGAGGAGGCTCAGGGGAGACCTCATCACTCTCTACAACTCCCTCAAAGGAGGTTGTAGCCAGTTGGGCATCAGTCTCTTCTCCCCAGGCAACCAGCAGTAGGACAATAGGGCATGGTCTTAAGCTGTGCCAGGGGAGGTTTAGGTTGAATATTAGGAAAAAATTTTTTACAGAGACACTGGAATGGACTGCCCAGGGAGATGGTGAATTCACTGTCCCTGGAGGTTTTTAAGATGAGATTGGATGTGGCACTTAGTGCCATGGTCTAGTAATGATGATGGTGATGGATCAAGGGTTGGACTTGATGATGTCGGAGGTCTTTTCCAACCTGGCTGATTCTATGATACTCATGAATATTCTGTGTCTAAAAAGAAACATTTTCATATTTTTCTGCTAATAGGCTAACTTGGAACAGAGAGATCTTACTGCTAAAGAAGGTAGTTCTGCCTACTTTAAAACTTGTATCAGCAAAGTTTTGATTAATACGACTGTTCTAGGCCTTTCAGATGTACCACAGGGGCTCATCCAACATTTATCAGCCTACAAAACCACACAGCCTTCAAGGAGAAGCCCTTCACAAAATGTGCAAACTAGAAACAATTTATTGAAAGGTTGGACCAGATCATCTTTGAAGCCCAACCTGGGCTGTTGTATAATTCTATGATTTATTATAGTGGGGAGACATGGTTCGCAGGACATACCAGGCCATATAGTTGTGTCAGTATTGGCTTGTGGTTCTTGAAGAAAAAGACAATTTATCAAATCTTGTGAAATGGCTCAGGTTGCCAAGAAGGCAAACATCATCCTGGCCTGTATTAGCAATATTAGGACCAGCAGAACCAGAGCAGTGATCAACCCCCTGTACTCAGCATGGTGAGGCTGCACCTTGAATCCTGGGTTCAGTCTTGGCCTCTCACTACAAGAAAGACATTGAGGTGCAGGAGCATGACCAGAGACAGGCAACAAAGCTGGTGAAAGGTCTGGAGCACAAGTCTTATGAGGAGCTGAGGGGAAAAGGAGGCTCAGGGGTGCCTTGTCACTCTCTACAACGTCTGGAAGGAGGCTGTAGCAAGGTGGGGGTTTCTTCACTGAAAGGGTGGTCAAGAAATGGGACAGGCTGCCCAGGGATAGTCGAGTCACCATCTCTGGATGCAGTCAAAAAGTGTGTATATGTGCTGCTTAGAGACATGGAATAGTGGTGGGCTTGGCGTTGGATTTCATGACCTTAAAGGTCTTTTTCAACTTAAATGAATCTAGGATTTTAAATTTGTGTAGATCTACTTCCATGTGTTAGGGACTAAGATCTGCAATATAAACCTTAGATAGGTATTAGCCCTCCCAAGGCTGTGCATTGAGCCCTTAATTCTGAGAACTGAACAATACCCTTCACCACCATCAAAAGCTAAAACTAAATGACCCATTTCGTACTACCATCTCTTCATGCTTCCTGTCTAAAGAAGCAGTTCAAGTTTTTACCATTCATCTCTCCTGTCTACATGGTTTTCTAATTACTAAGAATTTTTGACTAGAACACCCAATCTGCATCCAAATTTGGATGGAAATATTTAATTTCCTGAAGATATAGTTATTATCTCCCTCTTCACATGATTAATTACCAACATACCCCCCTTCTTTTGGATTAATGGAGGGTTAAAAACAATTATTACTTAGCCCTACTTCTGGAAAATGTATGTTTGTTCCAGTTAGAAGTAGTTGTGAAATGAAGCAATTTTCATCAGATGATAGACTTGATTGAAAACAAGCCAGCTATAAAGAGCAAAAGACAAGCATTGAAAAGTTTAATTCTGAAAGGTACCTATAATTCATTGATACTGTCCACCTTAAAACAAGTAATTCCAAGATGAGCAAAGTGTTTTATCCTATTAATTTCAAGGATGATGAACCACATTCTTGAAGCAGCACCCACTGAGTAGTTTTTTAAAGGTGAAGAGAAGTCCCTAATGGGATTTCCAAAATCGCATAGAAGCATTACTGCCTGAGAGGTCAATGAAGCATTAAGTCCATTCTTAAATCATACACAGTTCCTTCTGACATTATTCAAAATGTCAGTTTTGAGGCACTTCAAAGTTCCCAGGCACTTCAGATCTCTGAAGTGAGTTACAAAGCTAATTTTCTCAGCTGAAGCACTTCAGGATAAAAATTCACAACTTGCCATCCAGTTCTGCAGATCCATGTTCACCAGAAGGCTTTCATAGCTACTCAAGCAGAAGAAAAAGCCATATAACCCTAGTAAAGGTATTTCAAAATCAGTCCAACCAATCATACTGAAAACTGCAAAGGGTTTTGCTGATATAAAGTTCGGAAAAACAAAAATGATCTAATCCCTTAGTCTGGTTGACCTGAGCCAACTACAAACAGCCGAGAGGAAGAGAACAACCCAAAAATGAAGGAAAAACATTTAATGGACACAAATCAAGTTTCACATGCTGCATAAACATGACCAACATGCAAATCCAAATTTTCTTTCCCAATGTAGATATTAAAAAAGCCATGCTATTTCTGTTATTCAAAATTTTTCAGAAAATCTCTGCTATAAAAAAGAAAGGAATTAAGTTCTCTATCTTTCTTTGCTCTTATGCCCATTTTGAAGAACAGAATAATGACATAGGAGCCTCTGTGGTTAGGCAGTTGCCTGGCAGCATCAACAAAAAATAGGAATTGATGATATCATTCCCAGCTTATTTTTTTTAATTATTATTAATTTTTGACTGATCTTTCTTAAGTTTCCATTGTCATAACAAGACACTAAAGGAAATTACAAACATAGGCTTGAAAGTGGAAAATATTTCTCCTGTTTGCTGTCAAGAAAACTATATTTTCTACAGGAGATGGGTAAAATGTAACCTCTTTTCCCAATGAACCAAAATTAATAAAAAACATGAAACTACATAATTTAAAAAGATTTGTCTCTCTCTGATGAAAGCAATCAGTCAAAATTGGCAGTTCCCAATGCACTGAAAACATTTTTCAGTAAGAACATTCTTATCAGTTTTGACAGGAATGGATATTTTGAGCAAAAGGGAGATGTGCTCATCCCTGATAAAACTGTGAAGAGAAATACTACAGAGCATCAAGGTCCCAAGGGGAATTTCTGTTTGACATCAATTCTTCTCCTCAGGGTTCCCTTTCTCCTCTTCTGCCACCCTGCATTTTCCCTTTGTCCCCACACTGTTCCCAATGCAGAAGCAAGCCCCTCTTCACTCCAGAGTGCTCAGAGGCTTGAAAGTTTTTTTTGGGTTCAAATCCCTCCTCTAGCCCTGCAAATGTCACTGCTAAGAGCCATCCAACCTGTGTGCTGGAAACTGGATAAACCTGTATCTTTATTTGAGTTGAATTTTAACAAAGACACTTAACCTTATTATTCTAGACTGAGAAATCTGGACACCCACTTGTCTTACAGCCTAAAATAATTTTAGTTTTTACAAGAGGTACTGCTATGCTCAAATGTCTGATCCACTGGAGCTCAGCAGACATGTCTGACTGTGCTGCTAACAAGAAATAGGTGGGATAATATGTCTCTATTGCACTAATGGTTTTTTGGGCATTAGTCTGAAGTTTGAGTTCTGTGTCATTTTGCTCATACACCTGGATCCTGTGTCTCCTGTATTGCTGCTGGATATCCTGCTCCACAGGTGAATAATTCAAGGGGAATGGATTGCTCATAATGCTGACTGTAGTAGCAACTGCTCTGCTATGCATTTATCAGTGATCACTAGAAGGAGGACTTTAACCCTGGTCTTCCACATTCCTGGGGCAGCATCCACCAAATTCATCTCTGGATTCTTTGCACTTATGAACAAACTCATTCAGACAAAGAGCCCAGGGTCAGGGCAGGTAGCTGGACAGCCCAGTACCAGGACTTAGATTTCACTCCCCCTCCATCTGAATCAGAGAGTCCAAAACCTGATAAATTCTCCAGATGTTGGAGAATTTACACTATTGATTACTTTGAGTCAGTCTGCCTTTCTTTCAGCAGCTTCAGATTTTAAAAGAAAATGCTCCATTCAAAAGCAGAGAGGGCATTTCTTCAAGACTTTTAAATTTTTTAAAATTCAGGAGTACAATTATGGAGGGAGACTTTTTCCATTTTCCATTATACTTGAACACGTATTTAGTTTGACTTTTAAGCTAAACAGAAGTACATTTTAAGTAAAGCACAGTTCTCTATTAACACTAGTTTTATTGTGATAACATGCAAATCCCCGACACTTTGCAGCCAAATTAAATTTCACTGAAATTTAACAAAAGATTTACAGAAACTACCAGAAAGTAAAGAATCAGTCCCTGTATCTTAATCTATTGCATAGCACTAAATGAAGGAAGGAAATGGTACTCTTCAGCAGGCTTACAGCACAGTTTAAGCACTGTGCTCAACTGGAACAGCAGGTCTCAGTTCACCAAGGTATTTAATTGCCTCTTCATCTTTAGTACTAAGCAGTTTACTTCATTTCTAGCAGGCTGATTATGTATTTAAAGTTGCTTTAGAAAGAGTAGCATGGTAGCACTGTGCCAGGTCCATCTTTTCCATCAACACTAGAGGCAAGGCAGTCAGACACAGCAACATTTATTTTCAACTCACTAGAAAATACACCATCAATAATGTCTCTGTAAATTGCAAGGATATCTTTCAGTCACATCATAAATTACATGTCAGCCTTTAGAAACAGCTACACAGATCACAGCTTAAAGTACCTGGTGCTGATACATATACATCTTTAAAATCACATTACACAGCTCTACCTTTGATCGTGATCACAAAGGGAACGGGTGAACCCATCATTTACCTCAAGTAGCTGACTGAGAAGCTAACCAAGAAGGAAATACTTTATGTGCTCGTGGTTATTAAATGGTGTTAGTAAGTGTCAGAAGAGCTGTATAACTTTCTCTTTTTACCTAATGAAACGAAAGGGAAATAAAGGATGCAAAAAATAAGTTTCAACTTTATAAGAAGAGACAGCAACTTCCTGAAGATCAAAATATATGCTTGGAACATATGTTGTTCCCTGATGCAAATGTAAGAAAAAAATTATATAGTGTATTACAAAGACACGCCAGTACTGTGATCAACAAGTGCTCTCAGATGAAGTGGAAGTAGCAATTATTTTACCAGAATGACAGTAAAAAGTGCAAAACAGCTTTCCCAACTCTGAACAAATAGAACAACTATGGAATGTTGCATATAACCCTTAATAATCTGTGAAATAAAAACCTGTATGCACTGACTCCACAGGGAAAGTCCTGCCATTTGCACTGGCAGAAGTAGAGGAACAATGCATCTGTGAGGCATTAAGGTCAGAGGCCTTCAACCGTGTTCATATGAAATGCTTTGTGCTACAGATGTGCCTTGGATTAAAATAGACAACATTTCCTTCTAAAGACAATCAAATCAAAATGAGTTAGGACTTAACCATACAATCCTAATGGAAAAATGCAGGCGGCTCAAAGTGTCCGGGGTTACCCAGGTGCCCCACTCAGGCTACCTGTTCTTCTGCATGCTCACAGCTCTGTCCTTTCTCCAAGGCATCACTAGGTGCCTGGAATGCAAAGACAGCCTTGGCATGAACATCCTGGTGCAAAGAGCAATTGATGTGAGAGCCTGGTATGGTATCTTACTACTCCACTGAGAGGAAACAACCTAAAACATCTTCAGAAGAGAAGAGAAACGTACAGGAGGTGGGTGCATGCTAATATGGAGGCAGAGCAAAACGCACCACATCCTCAAATGTCCACAGGTCATAGTAAAACAAGTGTGGGAGCGGGAATAAAGTCCTCTAAACTTCAAAAGGTTTAGCACAGAGCCTTTGAGGAGGAACCCATCCTGAATTACAAGGAGCACTGGAAGTAACATGAGAACCATTTTATTTCTGCAGTGCTGTTTTCTACACTACTAAGATATAAGACAGTACTCTGAGCCATCAACTCCCTTTTGTTCACTTGTTTGTTGCATGGTTATTCACAGGAATGGTAGCTTTTATTTCAACAGTATAGACAAAAGTATTGCACTGAAATTTAAATGTCAAAGAATACATACTCAAATGTCAAGTACCAACAGACAAATGCCAACACAAAAATGTCAGAAATACACCCGTGTCTCCCACTGAATATAACTACAACTGCACAAATGCAAGTCACAGTATGATGTGTAAAAGCAAGAGTTTTTATTCAGTTCCTTAGGGACTGTAATACCACTGGTGTCAATAAAATCAGTATCTGGCAGCAATCTGAATGTATTACTCCAAGAACCCAACTCTGTCAACAAGTATAGACTACACGATCTATGGTCTGCAAGGTGATGGATAACATTTACAGTCATAATGGTGCAAAATTTCTATTTCAGGCAAATCCCACTCCTGAATTTGCTAACTCGTTGCTAAATGACGGAGCTCTACACAATGAACTCTCACATGATTTCTCCCACTGCTTTCCAGGTATGACCTCAGCCCGTGAAAGTTGAAGGAAGGGACTTAAAGACATTTTCTTCTAGATACATGGCTTAATTTGTCCAAATAAAGCAAACATAAACATGAATTCTTGGTATATCCTAAACTATTTGCTTTTTTGAATCCTAGGAATATTCTGCACTTATTAATATAAGTGCAGAAGTATAAATGACTCCAGAACACAAGGAGAACTGACTTCAAGCAGGATTTGAACTCTTGAGAAACTTGAGTGCAAAGCTCTATTCTCTTTGACCAACTTCAAATCTACTTCCTTACAAAGACAGTGAATGTCTCTTTGTCCTGGAACTAACATAAAGAGTAAACAAGAAAGGTTCAAAAAGCCTGTTCCTACTATCCCATTGTCTTGCACAACTTACGTGTGCCCATGGTCATTAACATCTTTTCTAAAAGTAAACTGTATCATAGCTTAAATTAGTACCACATTTCTAAATTCTACCATCAGAAAAGAGCTAGAAAAGCTAGGAAGCATTCTTGTGCTTCTATATTTCCAACACCTTTCTGTGAGTCTCTCTTTCTCTTCTATATTTTTGGGACTGGAAGAACATAATTTAGTGCTTCACTCAGGCATTCACCCAGACAGGCCTGAAGTCAAAGAAATCCCAGCCAAAGTCAACCCATAAGTAGCTGCTCAATGCATAGCATGGAAAATAAATCAAGTCAAAATATGTTGAAACAAGCAGAACTTACAGGTAAGGGAATAAGGACTTATCCAACATTCTGGTCTCCTAAAGACTTTGTGAAGTACCTCCAAATATCAACAAGATCCAGTTCTGTTTAGTTTCTAAGCATCTGTCAGGGTCTCTACTCAAGGTGACATAATTACAGGGACATGTGTACATTAGGGTATTGACAAGAGATGAAACAGCAGGAACAGAATAACAATTCCAATGAATAGCGGAGAAGAAATTTCAGTTTCAAGACACTTTAGACTTCTTATTTATCTCTTCCTTCTCTCACAGCACTTATCTGTTACTCCAGAAGCTACGCAGATAAATGATGTACTTCATCATATAGTGACACTGACACACGGAATCAGTTTACAAATATTAAGAAAACTCTACCATTTGCTTTCAGACAATCACTTCGGGTTTGTATATAAAACCCAATATGATCTGATACACTTGGTATTTTTCAGGAAATCTGTCCTTAAAGGGAAGTTGTTCTTGGAAAATCCTATTAGTCTCTTATTTGCCTATAAAGTACCACATGATTTTTGCCATATCAGATGAGCAGTTGTTCAGAGTTAAGGATATGCGTTGCAAATAGAGACTGGTTCCCATAATTTCTTACGTAGGACTTAAATTTAGTTATAGACTGGCAAAATTCAAATACCAAGAAAGAGTAATTTTGCTGGAGATGTATGCCATTCCCGGTAATAGTCTAAGTCCAAGCATTTGGACTGTGTCTGGCAGCTGAATACACAACATTATCTTTTTCTGTAAAACTTAATTTCTACTAAAACACCATGTACTTATATACTGAAGAGACCACACAAATTTTATCTATGCTGCAACAGATTTTCTCTTTCCATATCCGTGAATTTCATTCATCTAACAGGTACAGGAACCCGCTTTGACCAGAAGTATCAGAGACCAATCTGGGTGCTCTAAACACAGTTCAATGTAAAATTCACTATTTTGGATATGGGTTGCAAGGGTTACAAAACAACAGCTTTCAGGGGTCTTTTGGGACATTCAACCAGCAGCTTAACACATTACAAATGACATCTTGATCAACACAACCTACTCCAAGGTGTTTTTAAATAATAAAATAGACAGGTATCTCAAAGTTCAAGGCTTTTCTCCCGTTTCTCACTCCTTTAATGATCCACAACATCATGTTATCTGCCACCAAATGCTTTTCTATTAACATGGAACACAAGAGAGGTTTTTAAAAAATCAGTGAAAATAATCTCTTGTTTGAATATATATAACCTCACCTTGCGGATTCCTCTGCCAAGATCTTCTCCATAATTTGTCCCCAAAATTTCAAAATGCACATTGGGATTCCCCCCATTTTCGGCAAATTCCAGTTCTCCAGTCAAGCCATTCACTCCACCCTATTGGAAAAAAAGAAAATGGAATGAAAACTCATGAGTGGGTAATTATAATAACCTTTTGTTTCTTGAGGAGATTTATGCACTAACTATGCAGAATAACTATGCAGAACTACCAGAACTAGGATAGTTTTCCAAAGACCATGTTTCCGTAAAAATTTCAAAGTTTAAATTGTTCCTGTATCATATAAGTTCTTTACAGAAGAATTAAACTCAGCAACATTAAGCAGATGCCATACAAGCAGTAATCTTACTCTTAGAATATTTGCACTCCAATTTTTGTTCTTTGACCCATCAGCATATATGTATTGACACTCGAGCCTCCAAAAATAAAAAACCATAAAATTTTGCAACTAATTCTAGTGAAAGCAAAGCTAGACACAGATATATACACAGATATATAAAAGAAATTGCACCAAAAAAATTAAAATTGTTGATTTTTGCTTTATTCCCCCAAATAAAGGACTTCCACATAAAGTCAGGATGAGTTTTAGATATATTTACATGCTTTTTGAGCTCATCATATGTGATTTGCACAAATGACGAAGGGCTTGTCTAGCTGAACGTAGTGATTTTTCTGTTTTCCTCCACAACTCTTCTCTACTACTGAGAATATGGGCAACAATGCAGCATATTTTCAAGCGTGCTTTAATTTTTTCACATTTTAGCTGGAAGGGGTTAAAACAGTACAGATGAAGCAGTGAATATTTCCCACAAAGAATTAGAGTTGAAAGGGCTATACACACCACAGCCATACTCAAAATATATTCCAGAGTTAATTCAACATGACACACATTTCATCTTTGTATAAGAACTGTGATGACCTGAACTGTAAAATCAACAGAACCACGTGAAATGCCTTTACCCATAAAAAATTTCTTCAGTTTATAGATTCAGGGAAAATTAGATGTTTAACCCTCTCCTTCAAAAACTGTGAACAATATTTTAAGTATGTACAAAAAAAAATCTGCCTCCGGTGTAAAAGCATATGAAATTTATAGCTTTTCCCCCAAAACATAAGGCAAGAATTTTGCAGTTGTGATTGGTGTTTCGCCTAAGAGCTTTATTATTTAAACTGGAAAACTTGTAATATAAGCTACCTAGCTAAGACCATGAGCTTTGCTGAAACATGATTTTAAAAGCTCTATTCTTGTATCTTCGGTTTGGAGAAAATCCAGGAAGGAATACAAAATTTGCATCTCCATTGCAGATTGCTATGAACTAATAAAATGTTGTCATCCTTTTATAAAACATTAATATGATTATAACAAACATAATGAAATTGATTATTGAGATAATACTTTTAAAATTTACTAGAGACTACTACAGACTAGTATTAAAAGGAAATAATACAGAAATATTTCATGAAGTGCCATTTACAGTTAAAACCAAGACAATACTTTATGTATGTAAATTTTTCATGCTTTTTAAAAATATTTTCTATAATATTTACTTTTTTATTACATACAAGAACAAAATAATTTTAAAAGAAAGGAAAAACACCCCAAAATCCTAATTAAGAGTACACCTGCACAATCTTTTGCAGGAAGACTCCAGGTCATTTCACAATTGGTGAGAACAAACCAGGCAAATTTGACACACGTTGTTGTGGTTAGCATGACACTCAGGTTATTTATTATCTTGAGTAAAATCCTGCAATAACCACACCTTCATAGCTTTTAGATTGGGTTAGCACACCTCTATCTGGTTCAGAGTAAAGAAACAGTGAGCTTTTGTTTACCTGCAAAATCACTTGAACATATGCTTTGGTAAATAACTGCTTTTCACATATATAAACATTTCCCACTAACTTAAATTTGACTTCATCCTACTCATGAACCAGAAAGCAAAAGATGTTCCACATAACTTTTGTTCATATGGCCTTATCTGGCTTTTTGATTAATTAAAGTAGAATTTCATGTGACGTCAAAATGCCTGCAAAGCAGCACAGACCTGCAAGACTTAGGATGCCCAGCTAATTGCTCAAAGCCTTCATCTGGCCAACTTGCCCTCCCTGACACCATCTAAACACCTGTTCCCAGTCCTGCACCACTCTGACTCCTTAGCAGACACTGATTTTGTTATATTATACTTAATATTTCCTGCATTACTTCCTATTTTCCCCCACAACCTGTGGGTCTTAGGTAGGTAAGGTATGAAAATTAATTAAACTGTTATAAACCACCTGAGCAGCACCATGATTTCAAGTGAGCCAAAAGCAGGACCTGGAAAAAGGAAGGGAAAACTCTGGAACGAAATGATAGAAGAAAGGAAATGTGCACAAAAAAATTTACAATGTCTTAACACAGATGCTTTGTATAGTGGAAAATACAGAAAACAGAAATATAAAATATTGGATTTTCAATCTAAAAAATGAAAGTGACTTTATTTTCAAGATTGAGAGTGGTCTCAATAATTTAAGGAACATGAAGATAGAATGTAAATGATTTTTTGAGACTTGAGACAGCACTTTAAAATTTTTGTCAACTTTTTTATTATATTCTATAACCTTTGTCCTTATTTGAGCAAATATGATGAAAAAATCATTTAAAGAAGCATTTCACCTCAGTTACATTTGAAGTCATCAAATCCATTTCTTAAGAAAACACAGGATTTTTTGGAAATATATGTCCTCTTACATATAGTAGAGGCTAACAGACTTATCTAACATATTTTGGAATTTAATCTTTATCCAGAAATACTGTATAAGTTTATTTACCTATATTTGTAAATGGCTGCAACTGTTGGGGCAAGATACAAACTGTAAATTTGTTAGCTTTTATTTGTCTGGGATCCAGTGGTAACCATAACAACATCTTTTCTCATTTATCTATTCTGGCAATTCTATCATTCTTTGAAAATTTCTCATGTAGGAGAGTCTTTGATCAGAGCTTCTTTTCCTAGACTTTACATCTGCAAATCATGTAATAAGAGCTCAGATTAGATGGGAATGCTCCTGGCTTGGGAAGAGCACAGGCAGAAAGACAAAACAGTGAAGAACCGCCCATATTACACCAACAACAATATTAAATTTACAGAAAATTTCTTGGAGGTCCTTATTTCTCTTCCATACCTGGGACCTATCCTGTTGGACCTGTAGGCCATGCAATCCTGTTATTGTTCTCTCATCCTCATTGTCCCATACAGCCTTTTTATAAGGCTTACACAAATTTGGTTTATTGCTTAGGGCTGACAGAGTGGGACAGCCTAGGAAGATTTTCAGGACACTGCTCCAATTTTTACACAGAGCCTTTCACAGTGTGATCTCTCTGAAACACTTACTTGATTTATGGCATGTGTTTTATCCCTCTGCTAATGCATAGTGGAAGGAGATCACAGAGGAAATGACCATCTGTATGACAGCTACTGCTCCAGTAACTTCTTGATGAGATTTTTCCAAGTGATTTCAGTGTTAATTATGATAATGGGCAAGAGTCAAAGAAATTTTTCATTCCATTTAACTTACAGAAACAATGCTATTTTAGGGAAAATGAAGACACATTTGTTATCTATCTTCTCAAATTCCTCTAAGGTTGAGCTGCAACCATGAAATTTCTTGACACATATAAAACTGAACAGTGAAATGTCAGTTGTTAGGACAAAAATGTTTTACTTATGTTTCTGATCACTGCTCTGGGCTTTGCAGAGCTGTTATAAAGCTTGGCAATATAGTTAAAGCCTACTTGAGTCCCATCTAGACCGGCAAGATAAACTACAGTTTATATATGCTTAGGCACCACTATACTGTAAGTCCCTGAAGAAAGCACTATTTACCTAGCAGTCAGGACCTCACTTGGGAATGTCAGCTTGCCAATCATCAGCTATAAAATATTGTACTTTCTCTCACAGCTTCTGTTCAAACTTCCTCCTTTTTTCAACATATGGGTATTCTCAGAAAGTAGCTACTTTGCATTAAGGATAAAAAAAGTGTGGCTATAGGCAGGAAAAAATGCTATAAACACTAAATATGAGTTTCACATTTTATTATTGAAAAAATCTGATCTTGAGAACATTGTTGAGTTTTCAACTCAACACACCATTTTTAGCTGCTAGCACAGACAGTCCAATCTACTATCTGACGAACAATTTGGAATCTTTTTTGCAAGTCACCACTGAATGTCACGACATTTCTGAAACCAGAACTAGTTGACAATTCCAGCTATGATTCATGAAACAGCACAATGTACAGCTCGTTTCCCACAAAGGAATAGGCTGTATGATGCTGCTAGCACTAAAAATTTGCTGTTTGTCAGTGAGCTAAACAAGTGTGACTGGGAAGAGACCCAATATGTGTGAGAGAAGATATATGCAGAAACTTGATGTTGTTTACCTGAGTTGACCTGTCACATAATCCTACTTACATTTATTCTCGGGTTATTCAGGAAGATTAATTTTTCCAACAGTAGAATTATTTTCTAGTGGTGTTTATTTCTATGACTGTGAAATAGCTTTACTAAGAAATAAACAAGTGAGCATGTGTTTGGAGATAGTTGGTATTACAGAAGTGAATTTAAACCAATTGCTAAAGCTGGCCAAATTCATTAGAAGGATTGTGTTTCCTGATGAATTTAACTATTTATTCTGTTCCAGAATGGGTAGAAACAGATATTAGATTTAAATAATTGTAGTGGGCTTAAAATGTTTTCTTTAGGCTCTGTCCAATCAGCTGAATCCACACAGAAAAAAACATCTTTTGGAGTTTTTTGTAGAAATAGTGATGCACGTCTCAAAAGTAACAAATGACAATAAGAAGTGATTTAGACAGCTATTCTGCCATTTCAAGAAATGTTTGAAACTCTAATTCCCTCTCATTCCCTACTCTCTTCTATAGCTCATAAAGAGCTACCATTAAGAAACCAGTTTATTTATTTTTAACAACTGCTGCTGCAGGTAGAACATCAGCATCCCTTTCTCTTACTTCTTCAGTGTGTAGCTTTATAAAGATTTCCCAACTCTTTTCTTATTTCTCCCTCCAGAAATCAAAGAAAGATTTCCGTCTGCAGCTAAAACACTGCCAGATATTCCTGTTTCTGGATCTTGAAATCTAAAAGACAGATATTTCTTCTATAGAAGCTTCTTCTAGAACTAGTTTTTTCCTGCTTGTTTTTATTAGCAAAAGCTCAGTGGTGCTTCTGCTTTCCTGCTGCCAAGAGAACAACTACTTCAGTTGCTGGTCCTCTCCTAAGGCAGGCAGGCTGGAATCAGACATCTCTTCCTTAATTCTTTTTCCTCCACCACCATATTTGACTACAATTTGACTTCCAGTGAAACTACATTGAGATGATGGACAATTTGAGACAAGATGGTGATTTCAGCTCTACAATACAGATGATCATGAAGGGAGAATTAAGGTTGTGCAGAGGATGGAAGTTCTTTTTCCAGGAAGTATTTAAAAAATTTCAGATTGTATCTTCATCCTGAACTATATGAGTTTCTTTTTATTATATTCCATTACACACACCTTTGAAATAGTGGTTATTTCAAAATGAAAATGCAGAACTTTTTATTCAGAAATTGGTAACTTTTTCCTATTTTCTTTCAGAATTAAGGAAAATTTTTTTGAGAAAAAAAAAATCATATTTCAGTTGGTTTTAGAGGATTCTCCAGAATGACAGAAGAAAAAAGATGTATAAAGAAAAAGGCAAGATGAAAACCAGAAGCATTCTCAAGAAGAGAGATTAAATGGTTATTATTTTCCCCCTCATTAGTTTTTAATTTTACTGTTTTTCTGTTACCTCATCAGGCATTCTTCAATGCCAAATTTTTAATTTCAAAAGTAAACAACTGTGATCCTGCAGTTCCTCTACATAAGTGCTGTAGTGAAAGAAAAGGTAAAGTAGGCCACAAAACCAAAGGAGGATTCACGGTTTTGCGCAATTCCAGCTCTCAGCTGCAATCTTTAGCTTTCCTCTGCCTATGGATTGAAATGCTACTGACACACACGCACAGTGGAAATTTCTGTATTTCATTTGGATTAAATCTTGACTTTCCATTTTAGCATGTTACTTCTCGAAATTCATCTCCATCGGCACAATGCAGTGTAAGGAGTATTTCAGTTATTCAATTTACACTAATAAAATAGTTTCTTATCAAAGCCATCTCATTGAAACACCAGAGAAATCCAAAAGCAACAGGATGCAAGTGTGATGAGCTGCACATATCAGGAATTTCCTTGGTATTTGATTCACGTTTTAGCAAATTAACAATAACTCTGGAATTTCCACTTGCTCCTGCCTTCTTGAATGTTTTCATATTTCTCCTAGCCATTTCCTTCCATGTTTCAGGGTTAATCTTCAACACAGTACAGCTCTTCTGTGAAAGGTCACAGAAGGAATTTGTTTTATTAATCACATCATTTTAGGAGATGAGAACTGGAAAAAGATAAACTGGATACCTAAGATGATGTGGCAAAGAATGGAATAAACTGAGATGCAAAGAGACAGTAAGGTGGTATACTATATAAGAGAACAGGATCAGTCTTGCATCCACAAACAACAACAAAAAAAATCATAATACAAAAGAGTCAGCAGCCCTTTCCATGGTGTAGTACTCCTCTATTTAGAGATGCTAGCAGGGTTACCAGACATTGCCTGAAACTTCAGCTCAGATAGTAAATTCTAATTCTAAAGTGGAAGTGGGTATTTTGACTTTTCCAGCTCAAGTATCGTATTCGGATTTGTTTAAATAGAAATAGCATTTAGTTTATTAATGAAAAAGTGTGCAATAGCATTTACAAAATCCAAGTTGAGAAGAGAAACAGCTTTGGATGAAACATAGCTTAAAATACATCAGACTGCCAAATGGGAATTTGAAATTGCTCTGATAGGTTAAGAGCAATACAGTTTAGAGCCCCTTAAAGCCATATCCTGCCCCTAAAATAAGAAACATGTCCTGTATTATACTTGCAGTCTCATGACTTCAGACTGTTAGAATGGAAACTGGGAACAGACACCAAAGAAAGCTTTGAACTGTTATTTTGGAGTTAATGCAGATTAAACCAGCACTGGGTAAAATACAAGCAGTGCTCAAAGGAGCCTTACATTTTGCCTGCATTATCATAATTTCTGGTATAGCTAAATACCTAATGCAGAATGGCAACTTCTTGAGATAACATTATATTTTACATTACTTTTATGTCCTTTAGTAAAATCCATAAATAAAGCATAATTTTTCAATTTTTCTTTTTTTTTTTTTTTTACTGTCCTGGGTTTTTTTGTATTTTCAACGTCAGCACTGCCAGCACTTTAAATGTAAGTATACATTACCAAGAAGTACGTGCAGAAAAGTGGGAAGGCAGTTTTATGAAAGACATCAATACCATAACGAGAATGAGGTGAATAACTTACAGGGAAGGTTAAACTATGAGTCTGTGTATATTGACTAAATACTGACCTGGAAGGCTGTAATATTTGTCTGTAAGTATGTGGAGGTTGTAAATATCATGAAGAAAGGAAATAACTAAGAAAAATTATCTTTAAGGACTGAAGAACAGGAAAAGCATCTTGGGCAATGAGCATGATTAAGGTATGAAATAATAATCACAGGGAAGCAGCGAAAGGTTGACATTGAATAAAGCACTGTAGAGACAGTTACAGGAACAGTTCTGCAATGGCAGGATATAGCCTACATAAGTTGAGGTTTTCCTCACTCTCTTTTCTGTGATTTCACTATAGTAATGTCAAAAGCAGCACAACAGCAAATTCCACAGAATGTTGCCCAAGTGAAATTCTGCAATTTTTTCTTTCTTCTTTTACAAATAGTAAATTTATTTGCTTTTCTTCCTAACCTGTGACACTTTTTCAACAGTGACTCTTTTTCACCTGTGACACTTTCTTATTTGAACATCCTACTGGTTTGGTCGTTTTAGTAAACAAACTCATTGAATTTATTTCAATATGATTATTTATGACACAGAAAAAAACAAACCACCACCAAATAGCCAAAAACAAATAAAGACTAGTTTCATTCAGGAACTGTGAAAATATAAAAACTATACTGCTGGTACTGACAAGAGTAATATGTAACCCAACAGGAAATATTGCTTAATGTGAGCATCTTAGAAATCAAAGATGAGGAAACATAGGAAAAAGGTACCTTCTTGATGGTTTCCAACATTGATCGTCCTCCTTGCCAGGGTTTAGAGTTCTTCCTGATGCAGGTGAGGCTGGCCATGCTGTGCCACTTCCTGTCCTCCAGCTTCTTATGAAAGGCATTTGCCAGCAGGAGGACAGTGTCATATATATACAGGTTTGAAATCTGTAAGGAGACAAAAAGGGAAGGATTAGCATTTTTATTTGTAGTCTCCTGCCAGCAGCCAGAATTTATAATTTGTTTTGCCTCACCCATAATCCTCTGGTAATTAAACACCTTATTTGATATTAAGAAGAATCTGTAAGAGTCAAAATGCCATACCTTTGGGCTCTGGTAAAATCTGTATCTAGGGCCTGTAATGCTGGAAGTGATTTGCAGCAACCAGCTACACACACGAGAAGTACAGACAGCCCAATCACTGGCTCAGCTCCACTTGCCAGATTTAAAGCCCTACTCATGAACATAAACAGATTTTCTTTTATTTTAAACCAATTGCTTGCAAATTTCAATTTTTCAGTCACCAGATATTTGGACACCATTAAATTATTTTCAAGGCTGTTTTGTTCTTTCGAAAAACAGAAACTCAGAAAATTCAAAATCATTTAATTGTGTTTTTTGCTCCTGATTTTTGTAGTCAATTCTGACTGAGGCAATATCTGGCATGAAATATAATTCAGTGTGCAGAGTGCAATTGCATGTAGATTCTGCAATTTGTAGTGTTTCCTGTTGATGTATTGGCATTGGCTGCTAATTCCTCACAGGATAAAATTCTTACAGAGTAAATGCATATGTGTTTCACTGCAAGCATAGTTACATACACACAGTATGAGGAAGTTCCAGTTTGGGATCAAAGAACAGTTGAAGCCAAGAAAAGGTATCACTTGTGTGCCAGTTCCACTTACCCATGTACTATTTTTATATATGTACTTTTAAATGCTCACAGTACAAAGTCAGAAGCAAAAGATACAATTAAACGTAAAAGAACAAAAGATCAGAATTCATGAACGCTTCTGAAACAAGTAATTTACAGTATAGCTTTATATCAGTCTTTTCTGTCCTTAAATGGCAGGAACATTTAAGTTACTGACAGTATCATAAAAAAACCCCTCAGCTGTCCTGAATGGAGGTTCTCTTCAAGAAAAATTATGTTCAGAAATGAAAAGGACCTTCGGGAATATTATTTTTAGAAAACCTATTGGTCATTCGAAGTTATTGAGGGAAACTCAGTTTCCTCATCTGCCTGATAACGTGGTCTGTAGGGCATTTCTAGTGCCTGACAACAAATTAGTCAGTGGTAATTTGCTAACTGAAGCAAGGCTGCTGTGTTTTTTTCTCCATCAGTCACAGACAAGCCAAAAAACACTTTCTCGGATTTGTGGAATATGTTGACTGCTCTCTGTAAAGGTTTTTTTACACAGATACAGATGGTGTGTTCAAAATCTTTTAGCAGAAGGAAGCTTACAATAGAAAGTACATCAACTTTGTGGAGAATGCCCCTATTCTGCTGTTTAAATATATCCAACAACTGGGAAAGTCCCACCGCTGTTGGGAGGGGCTATATGGCAAACAAGCGCAATAATGCTGAATATGTGAGACAATGATTGGTAAAGCCACACATCACCTTAAAAAACAGGAGGAAAAAAAAACCTAATGGAAAAAAACCCACCTCTCTTCCTGCCTAATTACTCTTTTCCATATAACCTACTTTGATGTTTTTATTTTCTTTTCTAAATTCTATCTTTATGCTGGCTTTGCTTGTGTCATCCACAACCTGCTCTATACTGTTCCAAGGAGGGTTATGTGACAGATTCCTTCCCTGCCAAGCATCCAGGGAAGAAGGAGTTTTTCTCCTTACCTGGCCAGAATTATTTCAGACTTTTTGCCTTCCATATTTCGTCAAAGGATACCTAATTGTCTGCCGCTTTCCCTTCTGATAAACTCTCGAAATCCTCTATTACCTTTACAACTCTACATTGTTAGTACCACAGATACACAGAACCTCTGATCCTTATTGCCCTTTTTCTTTAAATGATAATGATCCTTCACTCCATCTTTCTGGAAAACACTTCTTTATTCTTACTCAGGCTTCTCCAGTGACTCCAGTGGCTATGAACATTTCCATTTCAGTATTCACCCAGGAACAAATTTACTTCACACCTGCAGATGCATAGGCCAGGCGTCACCGTGCATGACAGGATTAAAAACATGGATTGAGGATCTGGGTTCAGATTAATCAAGCACTTTTAAAACAACTTGGATGATTTGCCCATGTATTGTAAACCTACAGAGAATTCAAAGCATTTCAGCTAAAACTATATTTCTCCAATGAAGTCAGTACTAAAGGGATATTTGCTGGAATGGGGAGGAAAGGAATTATCACTGTGTGGTGAGACAAGGGTTTTTTTACATAAACCTTTGCCAAAGGGATAAAAACATCCCTTTCAGGGGATTGCCAAAAGGAGAGAGAGGCAATAAGGTCACTAACGAGACTAAATTGGTACATGAAGGGCTTCAGATGCCAAGTCATCATTTCCCAACAAATTGACATTGCTTTCAAGGTAGCTTCTGTAACCTACTGTCATGGGAATAGAAGACAATTGTCACAGTTTATGAGGAAGGATGCACTCACTAATCTAAGAGTAATATAGCTGGGCCTTCATCAAGTATTAACAGGGCTCAGGAGGACAGAGTTCAGCAATCATTAAGCATTGTTATTCCTTCACTAATAGTTCAACTTAACATTTACAGCAATCAATCACTGATAATGCAATGATAAAGACAGTACAATTAATTCCTGTTTCTCAAAATCACCCTTCCCCGTCACTACCAGAACTATGCTTTATTAGTAACTGTCCTGATGAACAGAGCAGGGTTGTAATTTAAAGTCACTTTACACCTTTATTAATTTCCCACATAAATTTACTGGGGCATTTAATGCATTGCCTCATACCCCTTACTGATCCTTTATTTATTCCAAGTCTCTTAGATGAGAGGGGGGACACTTGCATTACCAAGTAGTATTTAACTGCATAACCTTCTGTTGATGTAATTCAAAATTCAGATGTGATTTTTTTGTTCCAGAGCATAGAAGAAAGCTATTTAGCAATCAGATTAAGGATGAGTGATTAATCTGGATTAACAGTGGTCATTTTATGCATACCTATGATATTGCACATGTTTTTAGACAAAAAGGTTTTGGTACTAAATACTTATGTGAATCCAGTTTTTAACTTCCCACCTCCAAAACGATAAAAATTTATATAAATAGTTTCAACTAGAAAAATTCCAGAGACACAATGAGGCATCTTCACCAAAATATTTTTTCAGTGTTTTAATAAAGATGCTGAAAAAAATTAATTATTCACACAGACTTTAGGGGGAATAATTCAGAAAAAAATAAATCAAAAAATCCACCCTTATAATTTCCAGAGAATGTTTCTGATTAGTCACACTTCAATGTCATAAAAAAAAGAGCATTAGTAATTTCAATTTTAAACTGTTCCAACTCCCCATTGGATTAGAAACTAATTTATAATATTGTTGAGCAGAACAAAGAAGCAGCAAACAAACCCCACAGCTACTCAAAGGTCTGTGCATCATATGAAGACACAGGGGAAACTGTGTCAGAGTTTTCCTGCCTTTCAGTTTCTAATGTTGTCTCACTCAGCTAATAATGAAGCACAGCCGTCTCAGGGAAAGGATGAAAAAAGCAAGTTAACTGTTTTTCGTGAACAGTTAAGCCAGTAAAGCTTCCATCATTCCTTTGACACAAAACGTTACAAAAGCTTTCAACAGAAATATTATAGCTCTCCAAGTTATATGTTGATCATGAAGCACAGGTTAAGGCATGGGATCCTATCTAACACATTAAATGGAATTCGTCAATTTATAGAGAAAAAATTTTGATTTCTTGAACTTATCTTTCCTTGAGTCAGTCAACTGTTAAAGTGAAAATGAAAATGAAGAGAAAGATAAATTAACATATGAAGCTTCCCATCAATACATGATTTTTGTTTTCTGCCTTGATGTAGTTAGTAACTGTTCACGAAAACTGCTCTTTGCAATCTCTAGTGCCTTCATGTAATCACACCCTCAGCTTTAACACATTGTCTATAGACTACCCAAGTTCCCCTTAGGACTATGCTGCCATAACAGCATGGCACAGCCTTAAAGGATTTTTGCACTTCCTACAAAGTCTCTAGATATATCCAGTGCATCTATGGACCTTACACAGCCCTGTTTAAGAACTCTACTAGGAGGACTGTGCAGTGTGCTACAGCCAAAGTTTTTCATGTCATCAGTTATTGTTTACTGGCCATGTTGTCCACAATTTGTAACAGACAAAGGCTCTTACAGCTAATCTGGAACAGGGCAAGACTATCCACACTTCTCCTTTTACACTTACATATTTTCATTCTAAGCAAAGACTCTTCAAAACCTCCCTATTTTTCTCCCATTGTTTTTTCTCACTCTTCCTCCACTGCTAAAAACAATCTTTCCACAGCTACAAAAATGAACACAGGAAAAAACCAAACCAAAAGTAAAATCAACATGTTAAGCCAATTTCACACTCCTGATTTGCCATAGCTTTGTCATGATGAAGCCTAATGAGAGACGGAGGAATTTTTCTTGGAAAAACTGTGTGAAATCAGGAGGACAGTGACCATGATCCTGTTGCTGAATTCATGTGGTAATTAACTGGTACAATTGTGGTACAATTAATTGTAATTTGTGATTAACAACCCTGAAAATAAGGCCTCTTTGGAACTTAGATTTAGATGTATACACTGACACTTGAAATAGATGATGTGGGTGATCCCCAGGAAGACTTTCCTATTGACAACATATTTGGGGCTTAGAGAAGCACAGCCACTCAGGAGACATTGACTACAGGGAGGAAATTCTTCTTGGTGAGATGACAAAAATTAAAATCTAGCAGGGTAACAAAATGAATACCCCATTACCTGGAGATCAGGTGGCTTTTTTGGATGTTTATCACTGTGGAGCGGGCAAGTTGCTCTCCATTGGCCACATTCACCCACCCTAACCCAAGTATTTCCTTGTCATGCCATAAGCCATTAAGCTACATGTCAGAGAAGACATGAAAAATAACAGTAAGTTACACTAAGCCCCTGGGGAAAAACTTAGAACTTATCTAGAAAGACAGGTCCCAGGTGGGGATATACTAGTATATGAACTACCTCCATGCTTTGGGAGAAAGGGTCCTTCGGATCACACAGTGATGAAGATATTCTGTGGTTGCCACGGAAACAGCGCTGACTTATGTTTTGGGGAACTGGAAATGTCTGTCGAATAATTGTTAATCTTCCGATTGACCTTCTCACCAGCTCCTGCACATCCACGTCATTTATTTCCTGAAAGATAAGGCAAGGGAAAGAATATGGATGAGAGTTAAAATTCAGTGACCACCAGATCAGAAACAAAAAAATAAACTGAGTGAAGCAAGAGGCCTGTGATTGATACACAGCTACTGTCAAGCTCTGCCACAGCCTTGAAAACAATGAGTGCATGCTCATTAAAACAAGTGACATACCACCCCTAACTGCACAACTTTAAAGTGTACTGTGCCCAAACCTCACCAAATACTTGTAGATGTAATTGAGCCTAGTTGTTTCATTTGGGATTTTCTCTGCCTCTCCTTTTACCTTTTCTGATCTTTAATTTAAGAAGTGTTTCACAGCATCCTTGACAGATAATGTGTAAATCAGTAGGAAGTCATACCATGATGTATTTCTAAGTGTAGCATTACTTAGGAGCTGTGAAGGTAGAGACAATTTTTCAGGTCTTAAGTGTTCATTTCCTAGAAACAGAATATCAAGAACCTATAAACAATGTGTAAATTAGCAAACATGTAAGTTAGCCCATTTACCAAAAGGGCAAAGAAAATGCACAAGATCATTCTAGGTGCTTGTTTATAGCAAGACCTAATTTGAAAACAAATTTTTATTCCATAGGGAACCTATTAAGGCTTACAACAGAATACTCAGCTCCACAGACACATACTTTAAAGAAAAAATAACTAAGTAAATACATCAATATGTGAAATATTAAGCTTAAAATATTAACTCTAAGACAGGCTAGGGAAAACAGAAAAACAGTTCTTTACATAGCATAAATTCCTGCAGCTTGGGAACACATTTTTTTACGCCATTGAATGATGAACTCCTCAGGGAATGTGGAATAACAGGAGCACAGGCTCACAGGCAACAATAACTTACTCCAAATTTCACATAAGAACTTGAACTTTAGTTAAACTTTTTTTTCCTAAAGACTCAAATAGAGTCAGCTGGTTGCTTTCAAATTAATTCGGCATCTGTATTTTTCTGTAAAATAGTAGGAATAATCTAAAATTTGTTCAGTCTTTTTAACCAAAATCTATTTTTCATCATGCTGAACTATTTATTCATAATCTGTCTTAATGACAGAGGCTGATGCCCCAAACTTTCTAGACATTTAAAATTGTGGATATGCCCCCAGGAAGGGAGGTGCTCAAGGAGCTCCTATTAGCAGCCTGAATTTAACATTCCCTTTCATAAAGCCACAGTTATTTTTGATTCTCATTTGTGTATTTATAGCTTCTCATTTTTCAAAGGATACAGCACATCTGTTTTGTTATACCTGCTTTGTGTAATGAAATGCCATCACCTTTTTCTGTCTTTAGCTTTCTGATCTGTAATCATATTAAAGAATTTAGGAGACACCAGGAGATAGACTTGATCTCAAATTATGGAATCTTTCTATTGAAAAGGAAGCCAAGCTTTTTGAAAAGGTAGCACTCTGTGACAAGAGAGACAACAAGAGCTGTCTACATTAAGACAACTATCCCAGTTATTTTGGATTTTTTTTGCAGTTTCAGTATAATATCCTTCTGTTATTTTGAAGCAACTTCTTTGGACATATTGGTATTTGTTTGTTTCCTTTAAATTTTGGAAGAAAAACATTTGAGATGTAAATTTTAACTTCTACTCTCTTGACTACCATAAAAGTATTTTATTTGCCTTCACAGATTATCACAGTTTCTGAATTCATCTGTTATTAGTGTTCTTTACGAAATATAGATTTTTCTGTAAAGAGAAATAACACATAGCATCAGCTGTGTCCAGTGTAATATCTTGCATTGCTGGTCAATTAATTCTTAATGTACCACAGATAATGGTTTATGTCAGCGTAAGACGCCATCTTTTCATTTAGTCTGTATCATTTCACTAGCTTCAAAGTAAAAAAAAAATAAATATAATGCTGTTTTAGCAAAATACATATCATGTTTTTTTAAAATACTTTCAATACAATCATAAAGGAGAGCTCAAGTAACTTCTTATCTTGATTTTAAATTATATCCTTTCTCAGAGGATTTAAAAAGAAGTTTTTCTAGTTTCATTATATACCATGCCTAAACTGTAAACCCAAGATTATTAGACTCGTTCTAATAATGTAAAAACAGATACCTGCATGGCCACATTATATTTCCAAATATTACTTCAAAAGAGATTTTGACTTTCAATTCCTCAAACATTTATCTTTTCTGCCTTAAAAGTATATTTATGTTTTCTGTAGTAAGCATGTTTTGGTGCATTTTAAACAGTGTTCTCATTTTAACCTTTAGGCTACTACCTCATATTTTTATACATCACCTGGGAAATAACAACAGAATTCAAACATCAGAGATATTTTTGTAGGGTTGCCAAGGAGGTATATACATCTACAGATTAATGACAGCTATTATTTTAAATGCTGTGAATTCCACTGATTATATCATATATTCAGATTTTAGGTTAACAAAAAAGCAATGCCATGCAAACCCTAATTCACCATTAGTCATTTGCTATGTATTTCTTTGTAATTTTTTTAATACTTGGCATTGACTGAGTGACAAGCCTTTTATATAATGACTCTCCAATATCATCTCTCATTCTTGTATTTTGGATCTGACTTAAGAAAACTATATAAAGCAACTATTGTATGAGAGGAAACAATTTTCATTTGCACTTCAAAGGAGGATACAGTGTAATGATATAAGGATGGCAGATGATTTGTTACACAAGCATCAAATGTCAAAAAAAATTAGAAAGTTGGCCAAGTTGAACTGAGTTGGCACCTGTATAAATTTAGGCTAGGTTATGTGGGGTTGCTTTTTTTCTTTACATCAGAAGTTCAATATATAGTTCCAAGCCTTTCTTTTATTGGTCTGAACTTGGAATAAAATGGACACTGTCCTATCACAAATGCAACAAGGATAAAATTAGATGTACGTTTCATCAGAGTAGGAAATTAAATAAGAAAATAAATGCTGTTTTAAATTAATAACTCTTTGGAGATGAATTAGGGAAAGGGAACTGAAGAGGATCATCTTGATATATATAAGGCAGGGACTCCAGTGGGTAACATGACAGGACACGTAATAAATATTGCCATTCAGATTTGTCCCATTATTTTAAGATAAGCAGCCCAGGTAGAGACTTACTGTTCACCATAGGGCAATTGTACCTGTAGTGAGAGACATGAAGGGAAATAATTTATTTACATGCTCCTGTAATAAGCACCAAAGTAAGGCAGCAATACCATTTATTATGGAAACAATTTTGGGCCAGGAGGATGATTCCAGTATCTATAATATAGTGGACTTGCCCTATTTTTCAGTGCATGCCAGGACTTCATCACATAAATTCATGACACTCAGAGAGGACAGTGTTTCTTCCTCCTCCAAAAGTCAGCAGCAGTGAGCAGAGGGCAGAGCAGGAAAGGGTGGCCACTGCACACCCCCTTGGGGCCTCAGGGCTGCCACTGCCCATGCCATAGCACATTTGTGCTGCGCCCTTCCTGAATTTCTCAGCACCTTCCAAAGAGGAGTAGCTGAGGGAAAGGCATAACTAGATGAAGCTCCAAGACAAGTAAAGGAAGATCTTGAACTGCATGATCACTTGCTTCGTTATATCTCCCTTAGGTTTCTTGGCTCTGGGAAGGAGGGTGAATAAAACCTGATAGGACAATGAAATAAATTTTTAGGTTTCACAGAGAAAAAAAAATCCAAGAGTTTGGAGAAAGCAGGGTTCAATCTGTCTGTCCGTTAGCTCTCACTATGCCAAGAGCTGGCATCTTGGTTGCCCACCTGTTCCAAAGAGGGTGTCACTGGACCCACTGACCCATTGCAAAAGGGTTCAAATGAAGCTCTAGTGTTACTATTAATCATTATCCATATGAAAAGGTAGAACTATGTGAGCTCCTGGAACTGAGCCATGATTTTAGGACCTGAACTAATTGCTCAAGCTTAAAACATAGTTATGCTCTATGCTGTTCTCCATGGTGGAGGGCAATAGGGTGAAACACAATGGAATCATGATGAATACATGGGCCAAGGACCAATCCTCTCCTAGGAAAAGTGTGCTCATCAGAAAGTAGTCTTTGAATACAACCTTGCAGGTCCCCCAGTCCTCTCATGTGCTATGACTGGCAAACCAGTCAGATCTTTTTCTATAAACTGGTCTTTTTAAAAGAGTTTGGAGGTTTTTTTCATTCTTTCCTCAAAGAAGGAGTTTTTCCAGACTCTGATGCCTGGTAATTAGAAACCTTTTATCAACTTTTGACCTCAGTTTGCCCATGGATAAATTGAAGTAATTTGTTCTTGTGTCAACCTTGTCCTCTAGCTCTTGAGAATGATGCATTTATTCACACTTTGTATGTGTTTATAAACAGAGGGTACATCCTCTTTCAGTCTTTGTTTTCATAGCCTTATCAAGCCAACCTTTCCAGTCTCTTCTCACACAAATCAGCTTTTCTGTGCCCTCATTCCATTCTCTTTTTAATAGGGCTGGTCATAGTTCTGCACATTATTGTAGATGAAACCCAACCAATCCTTTGTAAAGAAGCATTAATAGTTTCACCTCCTGTATGGTAACTGTAGGCATTGGAAAGTGTTTGGGGCTGACCTTGAGATAACAATGTTAACAGAGAACTGGTGGCAATCTTGGGTGTGGTAAGGTAATAATCTTGAGACTATTAAAATTGAGATTAATAACCTTGAAAGTTTTAACACAGGAAAATGTTTGATAGAGACATGACAGAAAATGAAAAAGAGGACATTTCTTTCATTTAAAAAGGGCAAAGGAAAGAGGTGATAATCATACAAATGCTCGTCCTTCAGTTCCACTAAATAAAATCACACTTGTGATTTAAGAAGAAATATAATTTTTCTATCCTGGGATTTTTGAAGCTATATTTACTATTGTGCAGAGGAAATGAAGCAAGCAAAGACAGACAGACAGAGGGGGGGAGAGCGTGAGAAATCCATTCTCACATTTTGTTAAGGCATATTTGATCATGACTATATTCAAATCTATAATTCCTGCAAATTTTAAATAAAGAATTGCAACATCTGCTTTAAGGCCTTGAAGAAATAGGAACATTTATTTGGAGACTGTCTTTTCAGCTGACTACAAGGACCAGAAGAGATTTGCATTATTTGCTGAGGGCTAATATGGTGTGTTATGTTTTATGGGAACAAACCCCTTCCTCCCACATATACATTTCCATTATGATACACAGTCTTCAAGAAAATTTGCTGTATTACATAAAGTAGCAACTAATGGGACAATAAAATTTAAGGAACTCTTTGCAGGCATTATAGCATTAAGAGTGAGCAATTAAAATAACAGATGTTACCTCACAAAGCCTAAGCAGATTCCTGATCACAAAACTGAAGGTGGTATTTTCTTTTGTATTACTATAGTTGGTAAGTACGTTGTATTCCCTTGGCACAGTGATGGAAAAGGAAAAACAATTCCAGCTTATTTTGGTATCCCAATGCAAGGAATTATTTAATTCATATGTAGAATTTTGCAAAACAATGCATTTTCACTGTAATAAATCATTTTAGAATTTCAAATTAGGAGGTCAGAGATGCAGTGCTAGTTACTTAGTTGGCAGTCTGATTTAGCCAATACAGGCACTCGAACGCATGTCTAAGTTGCCACAAAAGATTCATATAAGCAACAAAATAGACAGAGCTCCAAGATCATTTCACAGTCATATGGAAGTATTGTGGTCATCAACAGGAAATGGACAACCACCTCAAATGGACTTGGATATAAAGATGGCTGTTTCACATTCCACAGAGTAAAGGCCCCACAAATCATGTATTTCCAAATCTTGCACTGCCAAATGGAGGCATTGCCATGTTGTTACTGAACTGGCAAAATGTTCCAATAAGCAAGTAATGTTACACAACAGTCATCATTCAGGAAATATGTACATTTCTGTTGCAATTTGAACATAGTGGTAAGGAAAAATTGGGCAAAACAGAAGTCCTTCTATATTATTACCTACCTATCTTATTTATTGCTAATCTGATTTCTGTGTCTGCAAAATATTGAGATTACTAGCATTTTTAAACAGAGTTTGAAAGTTACTTAAGTGGGAATGTGTATTTAGATCTAGAAGCAGATTAAGCTGAGATAGCACTAAACATATTCATTTTCTCTAAAACCAAAAACATGAACAACTGAATGAGATACAGAGATTTCAATGGCTATGGTTTACAGCACAGTTTGTCAGAATTAACTTAATCATGGCTTTTGCCTATTTCACATACAAGACTATAAAACTAAGAAGAGATGATGTACATTTCACTGCATATATTATTCATCTCTCTTAGCTGTTGGGACTGCAGCCCGGAGAAAGAGTTTGGAGTGGAGAAGGCAGTTGAGTGGTAACCACTTTGATTGCTCTGCCATTTAATCTGCTACAATGTGCAAATAACAATGCTTAGAAAGCAGATTTTTTCCCACAGAGACATTAGTTTCTGAATAAAAGTGAAAAGAAAGTATGTATGCTAGGAATGGATCCTCGGTTTTATTTTCCTTTTTGAGGGTGAATGAGCTGAAACAGCTAAAAGCAAGCACCTTCTTTTGAACTTCTGGAAAGTAAATAACATTGAAAACGAAAAACCAATAGTAGTTGTTTTTTAATGTGAACAGCAAGCCAAAATCTGAGCTTTGCCTACGATTGCTGTCCAATCTACTGATACAGAGGATGGCTTTATATTCAGTTAATGGTCTCTTTAAAATACTATGTGTTAAGTCTAAAGAGTATAGATGAACACTCTATTTCAAAATTCCACTCACTACAAGTGAATTCTAGTTTAATCTGACGTGGAAAAGAAAACATGTATGTTGTTCACATGACTGCCTGTAGATCAAAGCTGGGTTCTCAACCAGCAAAGCCCCACTCAGTGCTGGAAAACACACACAATACTGGTGAGGAGCAATGCAGAGCCCAAATTAATAATTTATGCTGGACCTGGTTTGTCTTCACAACATTTTCGGAGACATGTTTTTCTCCAGGGAAAACTGGCCAAAAATCCACTGGTTTAGCACAGTATATTGATGAAAATTTAGTAACTAAGTATGAAAACAGAAGTGTACAGTAAATTCAGGCAGTAGATCTGGAATTTACACGCAATATCTCCAACCAATCTTTTATCCTGAGAATATTCAGGAGTTCCATGATCTACGTGTTAGGGGAGAGTTATTTATTCAGGAAATCCAGCTATTCTGGACCTAAATTGTATTTCAATAAACAAAAGAAAAACCTGAATACTGTCAAATCTAAGAACTGTATTGTTCAATGTTTTATATGCAAAATTATTTCACATATTGAGTTGTCATATTTTAGCTGACAAGTTTTCATGGAAGAACTTATCTCATAGTTTAAAAACAGGTTTTCAATTTAAATTTCTTTTTTCCCTTTATAAACATTCACATATGACCTAATCCAGAAGTCTACCAAAAAGCCTCTCACTAACATCAAGTGGTTTGGATATCAAACATGATGGAATTCTTGGGCAATTCTTAAAGGACAGTGAAATATGGGATTTTATTATTATTATTATTATTTTGATTATTAAGAAAAAATCATTAAAATATAAACAAAATTAAAGGAGTCCTCTAAAAAGATTACATATGAAAAAAAAGACCTTTAAAGATCCTATAAAAACAGTCAGCTCAAATACCAAATATCAAGATACTCAGAAGCAAAGGGGATTTTCATTTTATTTTCCATTTATTCATTCAAGGACTTCCATTTAAAACAGGAAAGACAAAAGAGGAAAGTCCAAGAACTTGTCATTCTACTTTTATTAAGCAACATCTATTCCCTTAGCGTCCTTGAACTTTGTCATGACTACTGCTTCCTGTTGGCAAAGTGAGAATCAGCATGAATATTGTCAGTAAGCCTGAAAACAGGATTCATGGTTCACAACAATGTTTGCTTGACAGTTACCTCATTTATAATGATCCAGTGACAGTCAAAAGCAACCAAATTAGTCTCCACGACCTGAAATAGAGAACAAACCAGCTATCAGTCAGCCTGTTGTGAAAGCCAGAAGAAAATTAAAAGGATGCTCTCTGCAAAAGACAAAAAACAAAGCACATGCTCTCTAGGACTTTTGCTATTGAACTGAGGACAGAGAACCTTTAGCACAATTCTGCAGAAGCATTTGTATTATTGTTTGACTTGCCCGTTAAACTTGGAAAATACAGTTCATTGCCGGCATCACAGAAAAGAATGTTTCAGCTGAATGAAAAGCAAATGAAAACATTTTTGCCTTAGTACTGTGTGTTGAGAGGAAGCAACAGAGAGGAAGGCAGAAAATGAATATCAAGTAACTCTCGTTGGATTTCTGTATTTCCTGCCTTTAAGGCCTTTCCAGTGTATACCCACCCTGGAAGCCTATGAATCAAAAAAGCCCAAAACAAACCCAAACCAATAAAATCCACACCACAAATGCTGGGGTTCATATAAGTGCAAAGAGCAGGAAGGAAATGGTTCTCCTGAGAAAAAGGGCTGTCACAGGGATTACGAATGATAGCCCGGCCCAGGTTTCACACACAGAAGGTGTCTCACCCTCTTCTCATGCACCTTTTCCTTGCCTTTGCTGAAAATTATTCCAGGATCTGCCTTTATGCTGAACGGAACATGTGCTTCCTAACTCATCTTTCACTCAGTCTGTTTCCTCCTTGAATCCACCAAAATGTTGTGGCAAGTCATGTTTGAATCGACTTCGCAGTGGAAGTGAAGAGGGTAAAAATACATTTCTTCTCCTTTCAATAGCTAGGAAAGAAATCACTGACAGAAGGGAGGCCAGAAACAAACAATGGAAAAGGCTGGACACCTTTAAATTCTTTCTCTAAATGAAAATGAATTAGCATAAATATGGAAATAGTTTTAAAATCAAATTAATCCCATTTTATTTGTATAGTCACTATGCTCATCTTGATTCACAATTCAAAACTACTGGATACTTAAAATTGTATTGAATCCCAGTAGAAAAAAAAGACAAAACAGAAACAAGGCTTGGGACTTATAATGTCCTAGTGCTGGGCTGTTATTACTTGGACTATTGCACAACAGTCATGTTTGGCTTTTAATGATGACCAACACAAAGAGCACTTGCCAGGAATGGTGGTGATTTATACTGTGCAATGTCCAAAGGAGAACAATTTAGCTGGTCACAAATCTTAAGAGCAGCAAAAGACCCCATGCTGATAACCTTCATTATTAATTCAAAAGCTGTTAGAATTGGGGTCACTGCTTGTTTAGCAGAATGATAAGCAAGACTGGAAATTCTGATGTGGAGAAACTGGGGGGAGTGGGAGAAGCAAGCAGTGTATGAACTGATTTCTTATTTGAAACTCTCAGCACCAATAAGAAATTATGGGGAATGAAACTCATAGCTGCTAATGTGCTTCTGGAAAATTTCAATATTATTAGCAGTAGGAATCAGGCTCCTCACTTTATGTGGAATTTAGACTCACTATTGAACAACAACATTATATTTTGTTGTGTTGCTTTGACATTTTCTCGCATTCTCCACAGTAGGCGTTCACACAGCACATATAAAAGAACAGGATAGAAAGTGAGTAACTGTGATGGAAGGCATCACGACAGACTGAGCCAGGATGCTTGAACTGGAGTATGGCTGTTCTAATCACATCTCTCATACCAAAGCAGTTGGAAGACAAATACACCCAGAAATCAAAAAAGGTTGAAAGTGGACAGAACAGTAACAGAGTTCTCAAGGGAACGTTTGTTCCTTACATAAAGTTCCAAAACATAGAAACTTTATCCCAATTACAACATAAGCTGTGCCATTTAAATTTTCCATAAACCAGAACAAAACAAAGCCTTACTGAAGCAGAAACCATTCTGCTAGTCAATCTACATACAGTTCTGCTAAAAGTGAGCAGAATAAAAAAAAAAAAAAAGAAAAAAAAGGCAGCAGGGTTGACATATTTTCTGGTTTCTTGTCAGGTTCCTAGCAACTTTGTCCCTTCTAACTTTTGGCTCCAGGATGTCCTGCTGGGAACGTCTGCCCTGCTGTAACTACTCTGCTCAAGATGAGGTCTCACAAGGTCCTGTGACTCCAGGGCAGCCTGCCTGAGTGACACCCTTGAGTCAAGTCTACCAGTGGTACTAAGGAAATTACAATGATAATTTTGTTCCACAAAGGGCTCCTAAGCTTTCTCTGCTCCAAAATGGCAGTCAATTGAAACTTCAGAATAAAGGAATCCACAAAATGAAAATTCACATTTTCTGTTCAATTTTTAATAACATGCTAAAAGTGGGCTAGATCACTTCTTTGTGCCTGAAGCTTCAACTGATCAGACTTTAATGCACTGTATCTTTCATTAAAACTTTGGTTTCGGTTCATTTAGTTTCCTTATAAATATTTGGTTTGGAGTATCTGCCTTGCCCAGGCTCTCAGATTTCAATTACAAGGCCTTTTCAACAGAATATGGTTCTAATTGTCACTGGGTTTCTTAGGTACAGCTTAAGTCAGTCTCTGAAAGAGGCTGACTGTTCTCACAAGTCACTCTAATTATTTCAAACATCTCAGGCTACCTGTGACATATTTATCACAATTTTCAAATAACAAGATGAAATGCACCCATTTTTTAGTTACAGCTGAAACTCCTCAGCAGAAAGATCATGTTTTATCCATTAAAGTTTATGCATTCATGAATCTACTCAATATTAAAAATATTTTCAAAAAGCTTATGTCAAATTGAGATGAACTTGTAATGCACTCAGAGACACTCAAACTAATATATTCGAAGTTTAGATGGGCTACAAATAGCCCCTGATTTAAAAATTTACTTCCCCTTTCGGTCTGCCAGAAGCTGCTTTTTGGTGTTTTCCTTAGCCCATCCACCCAAAGCTTGTTCTAGTATTGATAGATGTTGTTTAAAAAGATGACTGATGATACCCTGAGAAAGTTGCTACATTTATTTTTTTCTACTTTTTTTTTTTTCTTTGATGAAATATACATTTACATCTGAACCAGGACTCAACATTTGACTGGGATTTCAAGGCCATCTTTCCATCCTTGGGTCATTCAGTCTTAGCTGATGAAATCCTAGTCAAAGTGATTGATATCACTCACAAAAGAGCTGTTCATTTCAGCAGCATAAAGATGCTGCATCTCAGTCCCTTCCCTCTCAGCATCTCCTCTGCCAGGATGGTCTTTACTGTCCATTTAGTTGCCTCTAAAGTTGGCAGTGCCCATTTTGACTATGTTTGTAAGAATTGCAGGGCAATATAATGTTATTACCATTATATTACCAACATATATACCATATATTACCATATAACCTTCCAATATTTTCCAGTTATTGCGTTCCTTATGTTTTTCAGTGTAGAAGATTGCACCAGCACATCCACTGTTTTACAGAAAATAAATAAATGCAAACCTTTAGTTTTGATGCTTGAAGGAAAAAGTCGCTCAATCCTAAAGTTTTCTTCAAACACTAAGAGTAATCATATGCATAATCTCACAGTCAGAAGATTGTCTTGGTCAGCAGATATTAAGCACTAGTTTACAAGACTATATTAAATCAGATTAAAAACATTCAAAACTATCTAAGCCAGCAGCAACACAACCTAGATCCAATTATTCATCAGTAAAGCAGTCATTCCTTACACACAACAGGCCTTTACAGTCATGACACAGTGCTCCAGAATGACCTTGTCTATCTATTGTTTGCCATTCTGTTTACTCTAAAAAGCCATTGCATTTTCACTTGGAAGGGGTGATAACAGATTAAAGTGAAAAAAAAAAAAAGAGCACGTCTGGGTCTGCTTAAAATTGATCATAGCCTAAAAAGTGCATATAGCACAGCTTCAACAGAGAAGGGAAGAAGGTGGGAAGAAGGTTTCTACAACTAATGTTCAGAATGATAGAACACATATCTTTTTTTATCTGAGTGATGATCTTTTTTCTAGTTGAAATTCATATCTGCATGCATATCAACTGAGCTGGCATGAACTTGTGTTCTGTGCCAGGGAGAAATGCATGTACAGAGAATAATGCTCCAAAAGCATAAGTGCAGTAATGAAAAAAAATCTGAGATTCTATAAATTAGAAGCAATAAAACAATTTAATAGGGGCATGTAGGAAGTAGGGGCTTCAATGCAAGTTTCAGATTCATCTGCTGGTTCTGCTGACTCTGTGACAGGAAGTGGCACTGTTCTGTCCTGAAAGGTAAGGAACAGATTGGAAATTTCCATAGAGGACAGAAGGCAGGTGAACCTGTTATTTATGCAGCTCACCTCTTAAGTTAAAACAGAGAAAAACTAGAGCATGTATTCATAATGAGGGCTGAACCACAAAATTCTATGCAGATATTAAACGAAGAGTTGACACTTTCCAAAACAAAATAAAACATGCACATATTTGACAAATTCTCATTTCACACTTCCTGTAGGTGAAATCATACAAGAATGCAGCTCTGGGTTAGTAAACACACAAAGTTATAGGTCAGTGCAGAAAGCTTTCTAAAGCTAAGCATAGCCACTAGCTGGGAGAGCATTAGGAGACAGTAACATATACACCTACCCTGCTTTTACTGCTCCTTTAGGCATTCAAGTCATCTTTGGATGTAGGACACTTTGGTCTAAGCTGAGATGGTTGCTTTTGTGCTTCTAAATATACATTACTTTCTTAATTGCAATGAATCAGATTGCCAACAGCCAAAGGAAGCAGAAATTTATTAATTCTATACCAACCGTTGTGCAGTTCAGACTGCTTTTATTTACTGAAAGGGGAAATATTTGAAAAAATCTCCCAAAAAATCATTTTGTGCTTTTGAGATGCCATTTCTTCTGTGCCACTGAGTACCTCCATTGTGCAGGAACATACATAAGCAGAACTCCAGGATGAACTGGGGAGCCGCATTTCTGTCTAATGCCCATAGCAGCTGACACATCCCTGTCTCAGACAACTAAATCAATGTCAGAGAACAAGTAGAGGACAGCTTATTAACCAACACCTTCAGAGAACTCTTTTTCTGAATGCAGCATTTTTTTAATCTTTAAAAGAAATCTAATCTTTAATTTTAATGCATTTTTAATCTATAGAATATTAGTATTCAATTATTTATAATGACATATCACATTACTAAGAATCAAAGCAGCAAGTTAGCAGGACAGTTCTAAAATATACCTTATGAAATTGTGGAAAACCTGAAAAAGAAAATCACTCTTTACTCACTCAACCACTGCTCAGACTGAGAGTTCACACTAGAGTATTTTAAAACATTGTGTCATTAGTTGCATAAATCCTGCAGCAAAGGCTACAGCCTGTCAAGTACGCAGAGCCACTCATACACAGTCACAGAAATCCACAGCAATAGATATAAAAGATCATTCTTAACATCTTTGTAACTTTAGAAATGTGTTCATGTCAAACTCCAGCAGTTCTCCTAACACCCTATTAAAATAAATCAAACTTATGCTTCATGGGGAAGGTGTTACACTTAGTCAAACACAGATGCTATTGAACTGATGAGCAAGAACATGGATGAAGTGGGAACTAATTTTCTTTTTCTAAAGATTTCAGCTACACACCGAGGGAGATTTTGCAGAGAGAAGAAAAATGCTGTCAAGATAACAAGTGATGAGCAAGGACAAATCATCTGTCATTGGCAGTAACTCCAGAACTTCTTTGGAAGACCCTGACAATTTATCACAGCTCTTTCTATTGTTCACACTCAAACCTTCAAATCACCTAAATGCAAGACAATCTGAAGCAAATAAAGCAGTAGTAGTGCCAGCATGCAAGCTTTTCCCATCTGCAATAGTTAGCAAGAAAGAAAAACAGTTTCTTAGCACAAAGCACATGTAATTTAATGGAAAAATCAAAAGTTCTCTACATCACTTCTTTCTTATAGACATGGGCCCACAGGTGTGGGCCAAAACTGCAAGATACACATCATAACCTTTATAAATGAAACACAGGAAAACTGTTCTGCATTTTCAAAATTCACCACCACACATATGAAACTAGTCAGACAAGCCTTGAAATTACCTAATGAGGAGTAATGTTGCATGTATGAAAAGATCCTTACAAGATCAAGCCTTCTCAAGTATCACCTGTTTGATACACAGAGGAGAGCTCCTGGGCTACAGTTTTATCTTTGTTACAGCTGGGACTGTTCTGCAACAAGCCACCCAGATGACATAACTCATTTGTCAAAATATTGAAGAAAAGTTTCTCCAACTAGAGTTGGCCTTTCTGTTAATTTTCTGCTCCACCAGGAGCTGCAGTACTGACTGTGAATCTCCTTCTGCTGGACCACCACCACAGAGCAAACCACATTTTCCATTTGCTTTTAATCTTTAAAATCAGATGGCATTGTATAATCTGTAGTTCTAGAAATGGCTGATACTAAAACAATTTAGAAAGTGATTTAGAAAGTTAGCTTTCCCAAGAGTTGAGCTGGGACACCAACTCCCTGTTAACATTTTAACTCCCTGCTCCCCCTCCCCTCCCAAAAAAAGACAACTCAACCCAAAACCCAACAACTAATCAAATAGAAGAAGTCAGAGGCCATTTCTTCATATTTCCTTAAACTCAAGAGATGGGATTTGACTAATTTGAGCACCTAGAGCAGTCTTCTATAGTACAGATGATTCCTCAAGCACTGGTAAGCAAAATATGAAAGCTAAAGTTGAAGCACTGGTAAGCAAAATATGAAAGCTAAAGTTGAAGATTATTTAACAAGCTAATGTTCAGGTAGTACTAAGAAAGTTAAGTGATAAACTAAAGACTACCTTAACTGATCTGAACTTTAGAAAGGTAAAAGCATGGAGTTGTACTATTTAGTGTGTTGTACTGTGTTAAACACTACAGGACTTGTCCATGAAGATCCTCCAAGTTTGCTTGTTTGTTTGTTTTTACTTTTTTTTTCTTCTAGCTCTTAGTTCATTAAACTACCACCACTTTTTCAGGCTATCTGTACCATTTCTTCCTGCTGGCCCCACAGCAAGATCTTTCTGTGTCTCCGCTCTTAGCCTTTGAGCTTCTCAGTAGGGAAATCAGTTGCTGATTTATAAAGCTCATTGTTGGACACCAGAAACTAAAGCTCATAAAAATCACTCTTCACTGTAGGCAATATTTTTGGAATCTAATTTTAATTGCTACCTATGTCCACTCTTGAGAGAGAAAAAAAACCAAAACACACATGGCAATACTTATTTTTATTCTTCTGGAGAATCATCTCCTTCTGGGATTCCTTTCCCTGATACTCCTTCTAAGCAAAGAAAAAAAAAATGCATTTGGTGAAAGCTGACAGAGAAATCTCTGGGTCACTGGTCATCTATTTACAAAATATTAGAAAGCAAGCTTCAACAGCATTTTGAGGGGGAAAAATTGTCTTCTAGTCTCCTCCTAAGGGTGGATGATACGGCGCACAGAGCTTCATTTGTTCATTTCTTTCTTTTGAAAAGAAATAAATAGTTGAAGCACTTTATCAGTTTTCCACTTTTTTAGATTTATTATTACTAATTAATTAGTTTTATATTGACTTGGCTTGCCATCCTAACTACATATGGAACAAATCAAGCTTCACAGAAAACATTATTTTCCTTGGCTGATGATTTTAAGAGATGGAGGCAGTTCAAGTAGAAAAATCACCCCATGCTAAAGAAAAGAAGTCAACAGTTAAATGTTCAATAAAAGTAAATAAACATAGCATTAATACTTCAGTGATATTGACCATAAGCTAGTATTGAGAACACAAAACAAAACTACATTCCGTCTGTTAGAACTAGACATTTTAAATTATTCATTTCCTTTATCATTGAGAAAAGTTAATAATGTGTTTATTTTATAGGAATTTAAACCCATGCATCCTCCTCTGAGGTCAGCCTGTACACTTTAGGTTTAAAACAATAACTGTAAATAATTTAAGTGTCTTTCATTTTAAGGATTATTTTATTCTTACGGTCAGTTTTCCTATTTCCAAATTTATGTTTTTATTTATATTCCGATTATCCTTGTGAAAAGTGTTTGTAATATCTACTTTAGGAAAAAAGAAAACAAAAAAATCAACAAAATCCACAACCAACAAAAGCACCACAGGTTTGTGGTTTGGCTTTAACTCAGAACCAAGAACACTTTATGCTACCTGCACAGGAATACAAGAAAGCAGAATAATAGTATTCTAAATGAACAATAATGGACCTTCCACCTAGAAACTGTTTATTTCAAAGTAACAAAGTGATTCAAACCATCATGTAAATTCAGAAATTCAGATTCATTACTGTTGAGTGGTTGCCTGTACCTGCCTATATTGTCAAGAACTAGTTTTTGTTCATAGTGATAGTACTAAATTGATGCCTGAAGATCTCTTGCTCTTTATCTGTAAAAATTTTTTTTGTTTAGGTTTGGGGGTTTTTTGTTTGTTTGTTTGTTTTTTTGTCTAAGCTGAATTCCATTTGGAAATCTGAAACCTAAGCAGAAAACTTGAGTATTGGGGTTGGAAAGGGGCTTTGAATCAAACTGCTTGTCACCACCTTTGAAGGTGAAGAACCAAACACAGGAAGCCTAAATCTATGCTAAAGTATCAAAATTTCCTCATCTTTACAGTTTAAGAGCTGAAGTCAGAGATTTCTCCCAACTATGGTGTTTGTTTTAAACACCTCACCATCTCCCACACTCAAACACATTCAGGAGCTACCCTTTGAGTGAACTCACTCTAGATTGAAGGCTGTTGACAAGTCCTCCAACAGAGGGAAAATAATTGCCTTGCTGATTTCACTCTTTGTAACCAACTTTACCAAGGCCAAATCTCTACACAACAGTGAAAGCTGGAGACTAACAAAGCTTTTTCAGAGATTTACATTTACTCTGTCTGCACATGTAAATTATTTTTTCAAGCAGAATAAAAGGTTCAATTCCTACTTTTAACCTGTTACAGACTTTATAGGTAGCAGTTGGTTTATTCCAAGCCTTACGGATATGAAGAAAGCTTTCAACCCATTAATGTGACATGAGAAGCTCAAACAGTCATTAACTCTAGGCTTTAACTAAAAGGAATGCCAGTTTGACAACGGATCATTCTTAATGTACGCTTCAGGTAATTAGGCTGCTAGAGAAGAGAGCTTTGGAGGCTGCAGGAAAAAAGTACAGATGATAAAATGGTATCTGTTGTAATTTGAGTGTATGCTCTTTTGGTAGCTCATATGGAAATACGCAAATTCATATATACTTCCTTTTTAAGCTTGTGGCCAATATGGAAACATACACATAATATATCTAATTGAGAATCATGATTAACCAAAGTTACCACTTTAGTAAGGCAGTGAACAGCTAAGATTGAAGAAAAATGCACTTGTGAGGCACCAGATTCCTTCCCAGTGTGCATTACTATGGGTTGACTGCACTCAGCAAAAGGACAATCGATTCAAATAAAACTTTTAAAGGAATCAAATAACAGTTGTAGTTTGAATAACCTTTCCCTTCTCATCCATACTTGGTTTTATACCTTAGTAATTCTACAGATTGTAGTGCAGTTACTCTTTCTTTACTCTTTACTCTTTAAATTGGAATAGTTAATTAGGATGGAAATCACTGTCAGAAGGAGGATGAAAAATATGGGGTCTGAGAAAAAACTTGATGGAAGTGAAGAACAGTAATAGAACAGGGTGACTGATTAAGAAGGCTACTTGGTAATGTGAGCAAGTATTTTCAGACTGCTACTGCTTAAAAGCAAGCAAACAGAAAACCCAAAGACAAAACACTGGTTTTCTTAATAGCAGCCATTTGCCATAAAAAAGCTTCTGTCCACCCCAGGCAGCAGCAATACAAATTAACAAAACTAAAAATACTGATTAAACTTAAAATAGTCAGTTTGGCCCATTTTTGTCAGTTGTTTTCTGATACTAGTTGTGGGTGCTGTTGTTTTTAAAGGTTTGAAAGAATTTTAAGAACTATTAAACATATAGATTGAATTTATATATCCAAACTGAAAACGCAAGCCTTAGTTCACCTTTTCCCTCTCTTTTCCAAGAATATCAAGGGAACATGTTAGGGGCAGACCCTCTGAATTGCTCAGCATACATAAGTTAGTCAGATTTTTATCAACAGGGCTGCAGGATGCTGAGTGCTTTTGAAAACTTGCCCATTCCACTCAGGTTTTTAAATATAAGTTGAGTGCCTTGAAAATCCAGCCCTGATTATGCTGGCAGCATGTTGTTTATTTTATTAGTGATATAGAAATATGGTTCCAAGTCCTTTTGCATCTGTTAGTAAACTGAAGATTTAGTCTGATTGCATATCAGTGAAAATGTTAAACATCATACACTGCAGAATATAACAGTGCTGCTCTTTTTTCTTCTTCACTGTCTTCCTTAAAAGTGTTTGTTGCCAAGCATTAGATTGACATTACTGAAACAGAAAGTATTTCATTTTCCTATCACAGGGCATTATTAACGAAGGTCACTGTTCAAGTGAGAAAATATCACTAAAGCCATCAGCTCTTTTTGCTCTTCAGCTTTATGGTGGTGCTTCTCCTGTCATTTCCCATATCTGTCAAGAACACCAGCAGCAGAGGTTCAAGTGAGATAGCCCCCATTTCTGACTTGCACATAAACTTAGCATTCAGCTCCTCTCCAAGTATGCAGGCTGAAAGCATTTTTCCTGGTAATAGGAGTTCAAGAATCAAGAGCAGTTTAATAGAGTTCTAACTGGCTGCAGGCTTGAAGCTCCCTATGAAAAAAATCCTCTCAAAAGCACGCGTACCAAGACAAAATCTACTCTAAACATATTGAAAACATTCTGATCACCAAATTGCAATATCAAATGCGAAGCCCATCGGCCGTTTTGGCTTCTGTGCTTCAAAACAGATGAATAAAATGGATCACTCTTACTAAAGGTCCGAAGGCATTGTAGGCCCAGAAGATCTGCACAAGGACTCACTGAATCTTAGTCAGGGCATGGATCAAAACAGCAGCCTTTTTTTCATAACGGCTCTAAATTTTCCTAATAAAATATCTCTACATTTTGGGAAATTCTGCTATTACTTTGGAAAGTAGTTCACTTAGTCAACTACATGAACTTAAGCAATAAAGATTTTTAATATTACTACCATATTTTTGATAAACAACGATTGTCCTACCATCAACCATTCAACACAGTTCAGATTAATTTTTTCTACCACAAACTGCTGGCCAGAAATCTGTCTACCGACCTTTGATCTGAAATTCTTCATATATGTCATTGAAGGTTATTAAAAAAGTAATGTTCAAGGGAATACGAAGTACTTTCTTACCATGTTCCTCTAGCTGCTAATGGTTAAGCTAATAGAAGTGCAACAACCCAGCAGAAACTGATACAGGTTAAATTATATTTCAGCTCTATAAAGAAAGAAAATATGGACTTTTTTCAGCATTTTTTGATGTTGGTTTAAAAACTGGTTCCATACAGCAATTGTCTAAAGAGCCCATGCAGCATCTATCTCCCAGGGGGGATACAAATATGCCAGAATTACAGGCTCAAGCACACCTGAAACACAACTGTAGCTGGAACATCAGCTCAGTTTTAATATGGGGCAGATTCTAACAGATTGAAAAGACCTTTATCAGTGAAAGAATAGCACAACAGGCCAACATGTGTTCATTCACAGAAAAAGATAAAACTTTCTAGCCATCAAGTATTGCTATTCTAAAACACTTCTGGTTCAAGTTATTAAAAACAAAGTGCAGAAATATTACAGAAGAGACAGATGTTGCAATCATAAAAAAAAAAAAAAAACAATAAAAAACCCCACAAAATTATCAGCATTTAACATACACAGTGTTACTTGGGCCTTCTGTACAGTCCTTTAATAATTTATAAGGATTAAGTTGCTAAGAATTGTTTCTCAGATTTTCATTATAGAACAGTTGCCCATTTCTTTTGGCTTATTGAACAAAGAGGCTTAAATTAGATCCTTGCTATCATCTTTTAAAAATAAATTGGAAAGCTTTCATGGAGAAAAGTGAAAAGAATGGAAGAACTTCAAGAGGATTTGGGCATTCCAGAAAAGGAAAAATAGAATGCACTTTGTTAAAAATACAATTAGTTCTGCATTTTAATTTTGTAAAAGCAACGATAGCCTTAGTAAAATGAGCTATGTAGAAAAATGAAGACCTTTTTAACTTTTGTAAAAAGAAGTATTGAAGACCATTCTATCTAAACCCAGATTACTTTTTTTTTTAAATGGAAAATAAGCCAAACCCATAATTTTTAATTGCCTTTTTTTTAGTTTAGTTCAATAAACATCAGTAACTTGACTCATACTTGTGGTAACAGTTCCTCTAAAGTCAGTTGATGAAATTACTCGTGTGAGGAAAATAAGTCATATGTATAAGAGATTACTGGCACAGGTACCTTGATGTAAATTATGACACATTACAGAATATCATATTTTTTCTAGAAATACATTTCTTTTTCCCACAGGTACTGTCAAACATCTTTTTACCTTTAAGCACTGAATTTTTGTACCATTCTTTCAATCACCCTTTTGACTAACCTGAACCAGAACAGTGATAGATCTCTTCTGTTCTGACTATTAATATTATGGGCACATGGTCTTTGCTTTTTGACGGTGATAAAAGCAAACTGACAGAACCAATATCCAGACAATCCTTGAAGTGATACATGAGCTTTACACAAGAATGATCAACAAGATAGAGCACTATTCTCTTCAGACTGATTGATAGGAAAACCAAGTTGGCTATAAGGCTGTATTTTCAGCTGGAAGCAAGTACATCAGAAGTCCTCTGTGGGCCTCCACATATACAGAGTACAAAGCTTATCTGGTTAGAAGAATGAAAATAAATTAAAAAGGAAGAAAGGCATAAAAAAAATCACACTATTGGAAGGTCATTTATTAACTATTATTCAGGAAGTAGAAGAAATACATAACTGTCATGAAGACCCAAGCAAAATTCTGAATGTGAGAATATAATTATGGCCCATCTGAAGTCCAATTAAATCCCAATTTACCTGAGACAGGTTGGCACAGCCCAGTAGAGCTGTGCCAAATGTCAGGAGACTTTCTGAGACACTTCCAAAGCTAAGTCAGGGATGGGATGGGGAAAAACCCTTCCCATGTGCCCCAGCCAGGAACTTCACACCTGTGAGCAATAAGGGAACGTAATCGCTGCACACTGCCATGCAATCAAACATAACTGCTTAGACACTGCTAAATAACTGCAACTGAATGCACTACTACAGCTACTTTTAGGGACACTGCACTATGTGCTTCATATATGGCACTGCCTAGTGTGGCAATGGACACTTTCGTCCTTGTCAGCCCAAGATCTCTGCCTGGAGTCACCATCCATTTTCCAGGATTCTGCAACAGTGAAAATTTTCTTCATAAACACCATAGAAAATTTATTCTACTGAAAAAGAGTCTAACTTTGATTCATGACGCTCAGCACACAATAACGTGTCTCTAAAATGGAAGAGAGGCCATCAAAATTGCTTATTGTGCATCTATTTCACTCTCCCCTGGGCAAAAGAAGATAAAAGCAGAACAGCACCATATTTCTAGCAAAATGTGAATCTTCCTGGATGTACGTTTCAATAGCTAATAGATTATCTTTTTTATATTTATAGCAATAAAAGATATTTTTATCACTATGGTTCTGCACTTGTATGATGTCTAACAATGGCATCCTGACACGTGAGTGAGCAATAACTGAAACGAATGAGGTACCTTCTCCAGCAAGAAGTTATCACTGTTCTTATGATTATACTTTGACATTTTAAAGAAACAACTATAATTTTGCCTTTACTTTGAGAACAAATGCAACAAAATCTTGGAAATAAATATGCATTACCATATCCCCCAACTCCAAAATCAAGTCTGATGTGAGATTAGCAAGGATTAGAGGTGTCATGACAAGAACTACTGCTTTGGTTCAGTGTGAGAAGGGATACATTGAAAAGAAAGAAAATTCATACTCCTTCACCCAATGAAATCAAAATAAGTGTTGCCATCTCGGAATATTTGATGTTCTAAGCACAAAATCTCTTTTTGGAAGCAAAAGGCTATTAGTTAGGTTCCTTTTGTAGTATTCCCTAATACACGTGCCAGGGCTCCCCACAGCCACCCACAGCTGTGTTTCACTTGTGGAAAGAGCATTTCAAGTACAAATGTATTTGGCATCACCAGCTGAAAAAAAGCACATGAACCTTTAGAGGTCTATGAGGCTTGGTTCAGCCTGTAGATGTATGCTTCTTGTTTTTTGCAAGTGCATACATATTCAGGCAGGTGGAGGTACTGAAAACATAATGCTAGGTAACATCATATCTGTAAGCTGAGGTATCTACAAGTAAAAATATTGTGATCACATTTTTTTCATGCTCTTCCCCTGGTCCTAGGGAGATGTGGAAAACACAGTAAGGTGTCACACCATGCTGTCACACGAATGAGCTCATATTTCATGCGCAGCAAGTTCCCATCTGTTGTGCTTGAGAGAGGGCAGTGCTTTGCAGACGTGCAAGTATGGTGAACATGCACCAAACCTCCTGCATATTACCTGTGGATGCTCTTTTGCACTGGGGCAGAGAGCCTGGGCTTTACACCACTTACAACTGTCACAAGACATTACTGAGACACAAAAAAAGGCTCTAAGTAGAGGTGCTAGTTTCCCACTGGTCACTTCAGATTTGGTCCCATTATCCCTTTACCAATAAAGGCCCATACAAGTGGGAAAGAGCAAAAAGGATGTATGGCTCTACTGTCCTTTCCAGGAGCCGCTAATTTTGAAAGGAACAATTATGAAAAGTGCTACAACAGTTACACGGAATATAATGTAACAGGGAATTTTTTTTATTAATTTTTAATACAATTCATCCCCAATGGGATTCTGATCCTAGACTCAGCTGAAAAACACATTACTAAAAATAAATTATAGTCATGGTGAAGTAAAAAATACCCAACAAAACAAAACCCCAAACCAAACAAAGGACTGGATTTTCTGTAGCCAGTCTTCTACTTTGAAAAGCTAGAAACAAGATATTGCCTACAACTACTTGGGCAAAGCTGCAGCATTCTCAGCCATATTCACAATAGCAAAGGTAATATCACTGTTGCAGCTGTGCTGATGTGTACAGATGAGCACTTAAAGGTCATTCAGACCTTATTAATGCTGATTGAACGCTGTCTGAGGCCTGTTTATATTAAAGCAAGCATTGGTGCTAGAATGGACCTCAAAAAGTACTAAATCAGATAATAAAGTGACCAACATTGATGCAATTGCAATTTATTTTTCTTTATTTTAATCTGAAAAGCTTCCTTTATAATCTCAAGTGTGTTAACTAGCTGTACTTTTACTATGTCTACTGTACAAGCATGGAGGAAACCTAAAGAAAAGCATAAGAAAAAGGATAAGAATGAAAATGACCACAGAATCATCATGCTGCCTCTGGATTAAAGGTACAGATTGCTGTTCTATATAAATGCTATTGAAATACCATTATTCAGTATCTATAGCAGGTGCTACTGACTACAGATAAGAAATAATACATCAAAAATAAATACCTGCTTTTAAAAATGTGAGCTGTAAAATGAAGCAAAAAAGACACCCTCCTAAAGGGTAGGAAATGAAGAACATTCCATGGATATTGAATTGCAGAGTACTGAGACTCAGACAGCAAAAAAATCTCAGAGAGAGAAGAATTATTTGCACTTTACACCTACTTGTCTTATTTCGCATTATGTTTCAATCTCAGGAAGGGAACACAAATCTTTTAAGTCCGCACCTTCTTTTTCAACCCTCTGTCTTCCTCTTTGCTCAAAATGATGATATAAATACAATAGAGAAAGGATACATGACCATATTAAATTTGGTCCCAAATTACATCCCTTATAAAGACGATTTTAAGAAGCTTTTATTAACACTAAAAAAAATTATGTTGTTTCCATGACAGCACAGAAAAACCTAGTAAAGGAGCTTATATTATGTGTATTATTTATGAAAGCATCCAAGACTTGCAAGTAAAGGATCTATGTTGGTTAGTGAGATAATGAAGCCAATATAAATTGATTTAGCTTTTGTCCTTAAATAACCTGGAAAACTGCTGTGTAATGTTCATTTAATCATTATCACAGTGCTTTTCCACAATACTGTGCCGTAAAATAGGTCCAAAAAGCTAATGTTTTCACATCTGAGGTTCTGTTCTCCCCAAAAAAGAGCTAAGTCAGCAGCCCTCTGCCAATTTATACCTACTGATCTTTGACACCTAGACTTTAACATATGTAGTTAAAATGAGGTCAGATTTTTTTTTTACTCTTTTATTTATTTTATATTTTAGAAAGTACGTGCAAGAAAATGCTTCCCCTAAAACTCTTTTTGCTTCGTCAGTCCTAAAGTAGAAACAAACCGCTATCTACAGCCTAGGGACCTCTGACCCTGCTTCATGCAGTGGAAGCTGTTTTCAGCCAACTACTGTTGTTTGCCAGTGCTCTCCCCTCATTTCCAGAATAACGAGATGATATTAGTGATTTACTAGGGCAGAAGCACAACCTGCTCCTGGGAATGAAGAGGCATTGTCTCTAAAATAATAACATAATAACATAGAGATATTTAAAAAGTCTTTTCCAAGTAATCTTAAAAGAAATAGAATGTCAGTGTGAAGGGCTCTTGTCTAACCTTGTTTTTGTAACTGTCATATTTTACCATGCTGAGAAACTCACCTTCCTTGTGTTATTTTGTCTTTTCTTCATAGATGAGTATAAATGCAAATGACTAAGGACAGAGAGTACTACAGTGAATTGATTTCTTAAAGTGTCCCTGTAACTAAGGCAGGTAAGGCACGTAACAAATACTGACAAAGAAAAGTGAGACTCTACTAGCCTATTTAAAATAAATAAATAAAATAAATATTAAAATAAATAAAAAGTGGTCCTAGGCATAACATCCTCATGTGACCCTGTCTCATTTCCCAGTTTATCCACTTTCGTGTAGAAGACACCAAAGTTCTGCAGTCTAATGCACTGAGACATGATGGTACAACATCACCCCTCCCCACCTCCTCATAAATCATGAAAACTTACTATTGTATTTAAATCTGATGACCTATAAATGCTCTGATAAAAACAGAGCAGCTTTCTTACAGTGACCACAATTAGTCTGAAGTTAAGACCCTAGACTGAATATGATATTCCCTGTGAACCATTTCTCAATAAGATTTGAAACTGGATGTGCAATTCAAATTTACTAACCAAACTCTCCGGCTGATGGATTGTGGGAAGTTGCACATCAGAGCCCAGAACAGTATCAATACACCAGTTTAAATCTTACAAAATAAATCAAGACTACACCTTCTCCTTCTGAGGACATTAATTAATGATGTACCATGGCAATGCTTGGAAGACACAAGGAGAACAGAAGTTTGTGCACAAGCTGTTTAAGACCTGATTTACTTGAAGTTATTCCATCCTTCCTATTCAATCAGTTATTGTGCTAAACAAAGTCCTTGGGGTGAAGCATTTACAGTTAATTATGGAACTGCTATAATCTGTCTTGCTTTCAAATTAACAATTTATCATAGCGACAAATTAATTTTTTTTCAGCATATTAGCACATCAACCATAGTGCTAGACTCATTTCACTCCCATTATTAAGACAGTTTTTTCTTTTAATTTGGTCAAAGCATGAAATTTTACAACCAGGTCTAAAATCAGCTATGAATAACTCACTGAGAAAATTTTACATTTCAAATACAAAATGAGTTACAGACATAAATGTAACCAAGACTAACCCACTGTACACAGTTCTGGTGATGAAACCTTTACCTCTTTGGATAATAGAGAAGGTTTTTTGTTTATTTCTTTCTCAGTTGCTACTTTCACACAACACTAGTGATTTCAATACACAGACAATTAACAGTTCCCCTAATAAAATGTTTCATTATTATTCGTTTCACAAACTCATTCCCTTCAAAATCTGTAGTGTTCACTATTCATAAAAAAATGCATCCATATATCCTTCTATTCAGGAGTCTGTCTAGGGCCATGAGCCAAAATGAGTTCCACACAGAATTCTAAATGAGTTGTGTGCAGAGTCCTATACATACTCTATAGTTCCACTGAATTCTCATGGCAATTGGTAAATCTGCATATAAGAAGTGGAGTGTTTAACCTTTCTGACAATTCAAATCAAAAAGAGAAGACAGCAAAGGCGGACAATCCCCTTGGCCCACAGCCTGAAACAAAACTATTAATTACATATAATGACTTTTGCCTTGGCCTACTTGCTGTTTTATAATCACAGGCCTATTTTGTTGTTAAGCCCCTCTCTTATTTCCTCCAACCAGAATGCTGCACTGTCATGTCAAATTATATATATCCAAAATGAAAGTTCCATAACACCTTTAACACATATAAGCTTTCAAAGGGCATCTTAAATAAAACTACCTTCAAAATGAGAAATAAAAAAGTTTGATACACATACTTAGATAGTTCCAAAACCACATGCAAGCATATGTGCGCTTGCGTTTACGTGCGCAAAAACATCTAAACTTCCAGTAACAAAGCAATTGGAAAACATTAGAGGATGGTCAGCACACTCTCAAATATCCAAGTTCCTTGCCCTCTCATCTAGCCTAAACAAAATCAAATATGAAAACACAGAAAAGAGGAAAGGAAGCAACAACTGACAAGAAATCAAGATATGGGACATCTGTGACACTGACCAACTAAAAAGGAGGAGGACCAGCTTCCCCCTATATCCTCTACTCACATGTAACAATTCCTACAGCTTTGTTAATAAGCAATAATATTGTCAGACAGTACACAGTGACACATATGCTTTCTAATTTATGGTGATGTTTACTAACTGCTAGATGCCTTTAATCACTGCAGTGATGCTCTCCCTCCACCTCAGAGCTGATGTTAAAAATAGACAGGCAAGCAAGGAAAGTTCAACAGAGGAGAGGAGCACAATTTTGTGGCACCTCAAAGCTCCCCCTTGTACCTTCCAACCTCTGCTCTTTTCCTTCCCATTTTCTATTAGTTTCCCTTGTTGTGTGTTTCCTGAACTCCAGCACAGCATAAAATCTCATTACCAAAATGTCAAGGCAATAACCGTATCTTTATATCTTTCCATTTTTTTCCATGAAAAATATATACGCACTGAAGGTGTTATTATGGCTTTATTATTTTATGTAATTAATAGCTCCAATTCAAGGTAGGAATCGATTATGCTCCATGTTCTGCAGTGCATACTGGAGAACTAGCAGTCCATATTACCTACAACATACATTACATATTCTATGTCAAACATATAGTTGGTATTCAGAGGAGAAATATGGAAAGAACAGTATGGCTACTATGGAGTTACTTAAGAATCCTAAACCTTATCTAAATAATAGCAGGTACAATTCAAATGCTTAAGGATCTGTAAGTTTATTTGCTAGAATACACAGAGGTATGAAAACTCATTTCTTGTACTTTGCCTTAGACAGTTAACACAACTTGATAAAAACCTGTAACAAGTCCTTTTTTTCCAGGAGAAAAGACACTTCTGGTGGTCAGTGGAAAGTTCTCGATCATTCCTCACACACACATACACATCCTGCTGACTGCAATTCATTAAGCCTCCACAGACAGTCCCAACCTTTCTGTGATACTGCTAATTGACAATTATGAAATAGGAAGGATCCCATCTGACTGCTCCATCACAGTAACAACACCTGCCATGAACTCACCCTGTTTACCTGTCAGAAAGATCCTCCTAAAGTGCCTCCCCCATCCTACTTTGGTGAACAGGCAGAAGAACAGATTCAGGTTTAAAATGATCACAGAAGTCTGTGTGCAATTTCTAAGCAATCGTTCCTTGTTGTTGCAACAGGTGCTTGTGAGTAAGCAAGCAAAGACTGGATTAGTCAAGCATAAATGGAAGAGCAACAAGGCCAGATCAGTATATATAGAGCTATACCAGATACATATATACACAAAGTCCCACCAACTTCTACTGTTTCATGAACAAAAGGCACTATGAGAAGTGAAGTATATCAAAAGCAGGAATCCAGAAATAGATATATCTGTCCACCTGGAATAAGTGAGAGGTTCTTCAAGTATTTCTCCTCTACTGCAGCTTTCATGATCATTAGTCAGTTGATCAGACATCGGTAACAAAAGCATTTCAGGTACAGATTATTTTCTCTTGCTTTTTTCCAAGTAGTGGATATGTCCCTGAATCCCCCTCAAAACAGGTTGCCTCACTCAGTGCAAGGAACCTACACACAATTGTACTTTGAAACACATGAACAGACCACTGTCAGTGAAGCATCTCTGCTGCCTCATGTGAACAAAGACAAAACACCCAAACTGCTAATGAGGAGCAGCAATACTATTTTTCTGGATTGCTTTACAAATTATAAACAGAGGGCAAATCCCTTCACCCTTTGAAAATGACAGAGTAAGCGCTACCTGTCAGAGTAGGGCAAAGAGCCAGAGTACCAAATCTGTCATTCCTTATTTAAAAAAACTATGTAAACAAACCAGGATTAAACCCATATCTGAAGAATTTATTTTTTTATTTTAAGACTTAAGGCTTGCCATGTTGAGATTGAAACACTTTTCTGTGCCAGACTACCTACCATCAAGTCCTTTAAGCAGTCTGAATTAATACCACCCTCCCACAACCGCAAGTATCAGTGTCAGGAAATGCTGCTCTTGAAGGTCTAGCCAGCAGCACTGTAACGTGAAAAAAAGAACAAGATGCCCCAGTGATCCACGTGTCCTTTCAAGCCCATGGTTTCTTTTACTTTATCTGCAAAAAGGGAACTGTTGCTGGCCCTCCAATGCAAAAATCCCTGGTACATGGCTCTGTTCCTCTGCGGGCTATAAGGTCCCACTGCCTCTGTGACTTTCCTTTAGGGAATCGTGGCCCTCCCGTGGGAGGGCAAGGGGGAGCAAAGTCTCCGAGGCCTGCAGACTCAACTGTCTGCTCTCAGCACTGTTTGTATTTTCCAAGAATCAAATGTTGCATCAAATTTATTACGCTGAGCAGCTGAGCATCTCCTTTCTCTTCACTGAGTTAATAGCATCAGACACACAAGCCACTGCAGAGAGCAGCCCTCTTGGTGACTGATTTAAGTCTCTTGCTTTAGACATTGCCTGGAATCTTGAGGTTAAAAGGCTGTCACAGTGCAGAGACTGTTCCATTCTTTGCACTGTGTATGGAACCTGAAGTTGGCAGTAAATTAAGTACAAGACAAAGACAAGGAGAGGGTTTTGACAACGACCTGTTGTCAAAACCCTCACCATAATAATAACCTTTTCTGTTAAAAAAACACCCAAAATAAACAAAACACACATACACCTGCACATTTATATTAAAACACTTCATTTTCTGTTATGGTCTTTAGAGATCTCAGAGCCTCATTCTCTCAGCTCACACGTTCCTAATAAGGCTGCTGATCCAATCCATATTAAAGCTAAATTGTTTTAAAATACCAGGAAAAAACACAGAACTGCAATCAGGGATAAAAATAAGTCATACACCTTCAAAAGACCAGCAAAATTTCTGCCTCTAATGTATATTTATGAAAATTCAGCTCAATTCCCATTCTGTCCTACCTCTTTCTTAATACGCTGTTTGAATCATAAATGCCAGCAAGCAACAAAATAACTATTCTGAGAAACAAGGAGAAATCCTTGAAACAGTGATTTCTTTCACTTCACTGGCTCCTTAATTATCATTTTTTTCTGAGTACCTATAGACTGTGTCCAGAAGAGTGTCTGAGAGAGTTTAAAATAAGCAGTAGTAGAGCTGTTGTAACACCAGCTAATGAGGTGCCGTGAAGCCTACATGACCAACTCCCACTGTCTGCAGTTAAAGTTTACAGTGATTTCTACAATCAGACCTTCTATTATTAGAAGCCATAAGGTATTAGAATTTTGAAGAAAGTAATACCATAAAAAAATGGGTTTATTCTATTTAATCATGTGCTGCTTGTTTAAACTTTATTTTAAGGTCTGGGCACCTCAGAAGTCCCGTTGCCTGGCCAATTTAAAGCAATTGTGAAAGTCTGCTCCCGTATTTCCAAAAACTTTAGCTCACTGATTCCTAGCTTTTGCACTGAAAGCAAGCTGGGAAGGACTTCTATAAAACACTTAGAAAGCTGAGTGGGAAAAACTACTGGATTTCAGAAAGGAGACTAGTATCAGTCTATATAATGTTCCACATAAGTATCAGAAGGAAAGAAGCAGTATAACAGCACAAGTATTAGCTATAAATGATAAGAAGAGGAAGAAAGTTATTTAGAAAAGCAGTATTAAGAGAATTTTAAGAAAAGTTTGGAACCGACATTAAACTTCCATATAGGATGAGATAACTTCATGTGCACTTCCACTGATAAAGTTGGTTTATGTACAGGCATTAGTTTCTCATATGTTCTACGACTCAAATTTGTTTCCACAACCAAAATCCTAAACTGACCTAAAATTAAAGTTCCTTCCATTTTAAAATAAGTTGACCCAGTTCAGTGTAATGAAATAGTCAACCATGAACAAAAGTGAGGTCTAGGAAAATAAAAATTAGTGTAATTATACATTAAATTCTAGTAATAATATTTTTTTAAAAATCACAATAGATACTATGCCTCAGCACAGCTCTAAGAGTTAAACCTACAATGTATGTGTCTCCATCTTTGGTTTCATCAGAAACCTTTGCTTTCACAGAGAATTAATTTGTAATAGAATAAAACATTCTACTCCAAGTGGAAAAGTGGATTGTAAAGCAATCATTCTGGAATAGCTTTTCTGGAACAACAGTACAGATTGAAAAATTCTATTTTTCTCTCACACAAACCACTACCTTCCTCCCTTACATTTTCAGTCTCAGCTGAGTAAAAGACATGGAATATAAAGGTAAAACTAAGCAGAGTGGCTTCAGATGTAAATGAGAGGAGGTAAAAATACAGAACTTGCCTCCTAAAAATATTTCTCAATTTTAACTATGGCTATACAAATAGATAAGAAGGTTGAGGAAAAAAGAGAAGACAAGAAAGAGTTTTAACTTCAGCAGGTTCTTGACAAATCTCAGAAAATTCCTTTGTCACTCAAACAGACATTCAAAATGGTGAAAAGGGCACTTCAGTTAAAAAGAGAAGTTCATAGTTCTGTCAGGCACAATATCATATTATAGATCACAGATGTTTGACTACCTCTGAATTAGATCTCTAGCTTTTGCACTTTTTTTTTCCAAGCTGTATCCTGAATTTTTCTCAGAAAAAAACTAAACAAACAAAACCTCAAAAATAAAAAAAACCAAACAAAAATCCAACATAAAAAACCAAAACCAAACAAATAAACAGAACAAAAAAGAAACAATACCCCCTCCCAAAACCACAAAAAACCAAAACCACTAAGCCCGCCCCCCCCGTTCTCTCCATCCTGATCATAATATAGAATTAACAAAGGGACAGTAAGAAATCAACCATATATAACTAGGATGGTAGCCTGAGTATGATGACAAAACAGAGAGTGCTCATTTCCCAGAAGGAATAATCAGTTGGATTAGTATTCAAGGGGGTGGCCATATTTTCTAATTAAATTGTGAATGTTTTGCATACAACTGTTTCAAATGGTTTTGTGCAGCAACTCATTTATCAGACTAGGTACTTTTCATTACTCCAATTCCACTGGTCTAGTATTTCAAAGTGATTCACTCCTACTCTCTCATGAGGTGTTTATTATATATATTTTAATTTCTGCTGATATTTTTAAGCATTGCCAATCTCTGGGTAATAATTTTAGCCATTGTTTAGTTTGGATGCTTGAAGTGTAGCCAGGAGATCTCGGAGGAAGATGCATTCAGTTTGCCATTTCTCACTTGAAAATATTACAACCAAATATTTTTAAATTATATTCAGAAGCTCTTGGCTTACTAGATAGAGAGAGTGATTCTTTCTCTTTGGTAAATGTAGAAAATTGTTTGCATCACCTGAACTGAAATAAAGAAACCTCATGAAAACCTGTTAACTAATTTCTAAGGCCCTTAGATTTATGCCATAATAATATAATTATTCAAAGCTTACCAGCAGTTAAAAACAACAATTATATAAACCTGATGTTCTGATTCGAATAAAAATCCATTATGTCCAAATCTGTGCAAAAGACTATTTTTCCCCCTGATATGTGGAACAATTCTGCAGATAAATTTTTTTAAATGTGTAAGAACAGGTTTAATTCAAAGAACAACAGAAATCCCAACTTTTTGAATGGCCATTTGCATCTGCATTGTTATCTTTATATCTTAGTACTCAAAATTATTTGAATGAAAAATGAAAAAGTAAGAGGTAGTGTCAGTCTTCTCAGGGTGTCCGGTTGGTTGCTTGCTCAGTTCTTCCCTCTCCACTGCCCAACTTGCCAATAACTGAGCTTAAATTGTAAATCATAATAAAGCCAAGATGAAAACCTTTCCCAAGGGCAGAACATGTAGCTTCTGGCTGGGGTTTTTTTAGATTTTTTTTCATTGTTTTCTGTAATAGCAATATATGGTTGACTTGTATTCTTCAGAGAGGAAGCCAATTACACGTCTGACTTCTCCTAAATCTGTCTGCTGTGTTTGTGAGAAAAAATAGCAATATATACATCGATACTCCATGCAAAGCTATTGCTTTAGTTGGCAATATATTGACTTTTTCAATAGTATAGATTCTATATAATATAGTATCTTTCTTTAGAATACTTACTACTGATATAATCCGTATTATAAAAATATAAGAGTCTTACTTAAAAGCATGTGTATTAATAGTAATATCTCTGTAGCTTTCAGCTTGTAAAAGTTTCTTATGTGACTACTGGAAAGAGGATTCGTTTCTTGCTGTGGATTTCTGTTCTGTTTTTTCCAAGGTACTATTACTGAAAACTTCTGGCAACATTTATTGCCAGTTTACAGGATTTGTTCAGGGTATTTAATATGTAAATATTATCAATAATGGTATAAATTTGGATTATATGCAGAAATAAAGTGCATAACCACTTAGCTTTTTACTTTTTTGTTTAACTACACTTGCTAGAAGCAACAGAAAAACCAGTTAACCATATTACCTAACATAAACAGTCAGATTAGACAATCCACTGCTGTAGAGAATGGAAGACATACAGAAGAAAGAAGACAAGCACAGGATTCATTCTGAAGGGACTGTTTCAGCTCACGGCCCTCTGTTCCTTGAGCACAGCCTAGATAAAAGAAGAAGAAAGGACCTCTGCACTTCTTTCTTCTCTCCCTTTAATGGGCACAGTTGCAATAGCATGACCTTTCCTTTGAGAGTATAAAAGACAGGAGGAAATTCCAATAGCTTATACATAGTACTTGATATCAATAAGAAACAAGTACTGTTTTAATTTCTAATTCAACTTACCCCCCAAAACAGCACACAACAAAACAAATAAAAAATAAAACCCTTTGAAAGTGATTATAACTTACTAGGAGTGTCTTAACTTGTTGTTTAGGCAAGGACAGCAGAGACTGCTCTACTCATCACAGGATCCTACTTGTGTCTCATCTTCTGCAGTGTCTGAGCATGTCACAACCATCTCTTGTAGCAAACTGTGCTAGCTACAGTCAGATAAAAGAGAGGGAAGACCCAGAAGACCTCCCCCTTCCTCCTTAGCTCTTCACTGTAAGCAGCCACCTTGCAGATAAAGGCATAGCAGGGCTTTCCTTCACCTAGAACTTCCATTACTGTAGATCAGCATTTTCTTAAGACAGAAAGAGCATTACATAGAAATACAGTTAAGCTGCTAGCACTGTCTCTACCAGGCACTCAGGTCTGAACTCCTGCATTTCCTCTAAAATACTAAGCCTCTACCAAAAAGGCAGCTATCAATCTTCTACTTACTACTTTCTGAGAGGACTTTTCAATTCCTTACAGGAGCACGAGCCCTGTGTTCTTCCTGTACAAAACCAGAAATGGAAACACAAGAGAAGTGCCATAAAAGAGCTTAAGGATCTAACTATCCCAATTTTCTACTCGCTCTATAGTGTAGAAGCCATGCTACTCCAGAGGAAAGGAAGAGTTGGAAGGGATCTTTCCATACAAGTGCTGGACTTCTGGAAACATATTACAGACCTAGTGAAACACCTTCCCTTTTTGCAGCATTCTAGCCTGAATCACCAAGTGAATATTTCAAATGCTTTTTACACTTTAGAAAATCAATTTCAGACACTAGGTTAATGAGACATTCCTCCAGGAGTTTAAGATGCTAGAAAAGTTCCTGAATTACAGTGTTGACTTAAGCTTGGTAAAGCAGCTATTCAGTAACTTTCCAAAAAACAAACGATTGCACTAAGTCTTCTGGCTAGAAGAAACATTTACTGGTATATTTGGACTACCCACAAAGTTCTGTCTGTTGAGTTTTCACAGTTTTTTTCCTGACTCTTCCAAATACTGCCTAAGAGTCTGAAGTAATAAAGATAGCATATCGCTAAATTGCCTCATTTGAAGCACAAATCTGAAGCTTCAAAACATGCATAAGAAAAAGATGTCTGATAACTTATCACAAGACAAGTTATATTTCATGTTTGTATTATTCAAACACCTGAAAGTAAAATGTAAGACAAGGACGCTTTGCTAGAATGTAACACAGTTTTGGCATTAATCTTGATCTAGTTTCTTCTGCATGACAAAAAATTGTGACTGAGATCCTAAGTTACTTATGTCAACAAACTTATTCAGTGGGAGGGTCTTGTCTTTGATGCATTTGGCTACAGTCCAATTTGAAATGACTCAAGCAAATGTCATTTAATATCAATCTAACTTCCACACCTTCAATTACCCTTGAAAGCAGAAGCCTGCTCCTGCATTTCACAACACTTAGCAGCTTTGTTATTAGGTCATTTTACCTGACTAAACTAATCTAAGTGGTTAAAATCAGCAAAAGGATCCTTTCTCGAATATGAACTTCAAAGAGACGAAGCCCTTGCAGTCACCAAGTAGTGATGAGACTTGGTCAGCCACCTTTACAGAGCAAGTCAGCAGCTGTTGGAGTTTAGATTACTGACCCCTATAATAAATGCTGCAAGGGGTCATCATATATCTTCAAGGTTTCTTTTCTCTATTTTACTATTAAAAAAACCCACCTGTTTCCATGATAACAGAAGTTTTCAATTTTGCTTGGAAATAAATTTTAACTTCTGGTTTTACATAAGTCTGAAAGCCAGGTCTTGTAAATAGAAACATCAGCAGACCCTGAAATGCAGCAAAGCTATAATGTATCTCTAATGACTTCATCTTGGCTAATGCAAGGTATTGCCAGTCAACAGAGGGTAAAATTTCATTCTGTTATTTATGCAATATGAATAAAAAAAATAAATTAGTTTTTTGCTCAATGCCATAAAATGAAAGTGCTGAATTTTAAAGCTCCCAAATCTCATGCGGATTTCACCTCAATTCAGACATTATACTGGTGTTTGGAAATATGAGCCTTTCTGTGAAATTTCCATAAAAATCCAATTTACCTACTTTATAATTTTAAAGGCTTAAACTATAGTGCATGGTTTGTGTTCTCTATAGCCTTGAAACTGATTTGGTGTTTTTCTAAGCTTTTGAATGATGCGACTTTTGAATCGTTTGTGACCTTCCTCCTCTCCTCCAAAAGTCTCTCTTTAAAATATTAATACTCAGAAATCAAGACAAAAAAAGAAAAAGCATGTATGTCTAACAAAGAGATGAGGACAGTAGATCACGGCTCTTAATATGAGAGAAAAATGCTCCTGGGAACAGCTTTAGAACACATATAGAAATAAAAAAATCTACCAAAGGAGCAAACATACTAAAAAAGAGATTTTCCTTACTTTTCTCTATGCTTTGGGACTTACAGTTTCATTTCAAGATAGAGAAGCGATCTGGAGAGTGGGGGTGAATAATGGCACACTTATTAGGCAATGGAAAATAAATACAATAAATGAAATTGTGGTACAGTCCATTAAGTATAAAACCTTCTAATTACTCAACTGGATTCCCAAGTTCTCCCTTCTCTGAGAACACATTACCTTCCAAGACTATAACCCTTTCTGTAAATACGGATGAATATGTATTACAAGAATTAAGACTTATAAAATGTTCTACTCCTGAAAAATGCCACTAAAATTTCCATTATAAATACACTTCTTGGACCCAGAAGAGAGATTTAAAAACATGGAGGAATTGTGATCAAATTTTCTCTCTCTCTAAAATAATACAACTACTCAAAAATCCATTTAATCTGATCATAACATCAGGAATCCAAAGCCACATGCACTCTAATGGTATTTCTAAATGCTATTTTCATTAATTTCAGGTTTTGCATCTGCAAAATATATTATGGACAATTATGAGCTTGCTCCACCCACGCACAGACCAGAATGAAAGTCAAGAGAAGCACACACTCCATATTAATATAACCTTCCTGTCAGCAGAGATAATTAAGTGATGTTCAGCCTTATAAGATCTGAACATGGATAGTTTCCTACTCACTCTAACTGTGGGCAAAGAAAGCTCATGTTTGCCTAAAATGCATTCTATAGGCACAACCCATTGGAAATTCACCTGTCACCAGAGTCCTACCCCAAAGACAAAGGCACCTGCACTGCAAAAATTGCTCTGTGTGTGTGAACTCACAGGTTTATGAGAATGCACTAGTTGTAATATGTTCTTTCCAGTAAAGTATCAGAACAATTCAATTTGACTTTCTCATTTCATCCGCATCCTAACATCTTGATATTGTTACAGATTTATACTTTCATGTCCATTTGTTGTTTTTCTAAAAATTATTAACATTATATTGTATTTATACTTTTAGTTATATTTAGTGTCACAAAAAGAAAATGCTTCGGGATTATTTCTTATCTGAACTTTACTTTCCAAAAGAAACTTCCAAATAACAGCCTTTCATTGCAGCTCATTAAAATTCAAAGGTCTAAAGAATTATCTCTTCTGATTAAGCACTTTTACTGCTGAAGTTGCAAATATTGTCTTCTTTATATACACTTAAACACGTAATGGAACTCTATTTCAGATATTCTGAGTAATTTATAATGCAGATAACTGAACTTGCCTATTATTTATTATTTGAGGAGCATCTTTTGTCTCTCCAGTTTGTGCCCTCTCCACACATATTGTGCTGTTACTTGATCAGGGTGCTGATGCAATAGTAGTAGTTTGAGCATCTATCCTTAGAACTTGAGAGTTGTTAACCTACATTACAGGAATTTTCAACAGTGATTTTGTCATTAAGACAACATATATTTATTCTACATTAAAATAATTAAATATGCCAAATAAAACACATGAGTATATATAATTCCATGAGATACCTAAGGCATATCTGATATTTTATGGGCATAAAGCCAACATTTTTAAAAGAGTGTAGCCAAAGCAATACCTAAGCACACACTTGAGCACTAGCCCACCTGCTGGGATTCAAAAAGGTCTACATCATATAAGTTTCTACTGAGGAAAAATGTGGATTAGAAATCAAAGGGAATTTTAAAAGTTTAACCTCCCTACAGGTCAGCAATAGATTTTCAGGGATCAATATAGATTTAATAACAACACTTTTAATGTTTAACATTTTCAAAACCTTAAACTGAATCTTGGCATGCATCCCAAGTCATTTTGTTTTCAGATTCCGAATCCAGATGATTTAGTCCAATCTATATGAATAGCTTAATGGAGTATTTCGATTTCATAACATCGGAAGCCTACCATGGGTATCTAAATTTAGATTCAAGGCTTAATTCCTTGTCTGCCTTGTAGACTATCACCTTTAAGGGGTGATAACACCAATACTGGAAACCTCACTGCTCTCTGAATCACATGCAGGAATATATCTTGTTCCTTTTTGGTTCTGAAATTAAAAGAATGACCCGTCTTGATTTTCCTATTGCAATGTGAAAGCTTGTTCAATTAATTGCGTCTGACATTTTTTAATGAACCTTTTCCTACAGCTCTAAATCTTTTCTAAACTAATTATAAATAATGTACATAAAATCATATGAATGAGAGGTGTGACAGAGGTCTTCATAATTTCTGACTTTATAATCTGACTGACAGATTCTTCTAGGAACCCCAAGCACTGACCGGTAAACATTTAATTTTAATGATAATTTGCTGCCTCATTCTCCTAGGTTCTTTAAATTTGATGTCAAATTTCATTTGGAGTTACCGTATTTTTCCTCTACAACTTGAACCATAATATTTTTTTTACCTTCTCCTCCATGACACTACTCAGAGTAGACTACTTGGAGCAGTAGACCTGATCTCACACTTCAGTACTTTAAGTATCATGTTCAACACTTAGTAAATTTTAATTACTGTTGCAGTACAAATATGAGTAGGGCAAAGTACAGTTATTAAAATAACAATAAAGTAAGGTATGAACTAGTACTAATCTATATTAATCAAAACAAACATCACTTTACATATGTTCACTATTTAGATTGTATATTTTTGTATGTGATATCTAAGTAAAAAAAAAAAAGAAAAAAGAGCTCCAGCAACTTAGTGACAAGCAACGAGCTTCAGCACAGAAAAGTGCAGGAGAATACATGTGAGATATCACATATAGCCTGAGACCTGTCAGAGTAACCATCTCCATAACTATTTCAAATACACTTATGTACAAATCTCTCTGATATTATGCCATACTCACAAAAAAATTCTGAAAATTTGAAAAGAAATTTTCATTTAATTGTTCTCCAAATTCACCCTGGGGTGACAAAAAGCCAAAATCTGAATGTCTCAGCTCCAGCCTAGAGATTATATATGTCTAATACAAGATGATGGGCACAATTTACTGTTGTAATTGTGAGGTCTTTCACTGGTTCAATGACCAAGACAAAGTAATTTGATACAAATCTGAGTTACCATATTTGAAACGATAGAAATCTCATGTTTGATGCTTTTATAATCAGTTTCTCATTTTCTGAGTAGCTGTATTACTTTTTCTTGCTCTCTTTTCCCCAACACCTCTAAAATCAGTTTCTACCATACAGCAAGAAAGCTGTTACAACAGCAATGCAAAACACTGGATTTCTTAGCTAAACTATTAATGCTTGTAAAATACTTTGAAAATGTAAAAAGTTATGGACATGAAAAGTAGTTTTATTAAAAATAATAAAATGGCAAGAAATACAGGTACTTCGTAATATATTTTCTTATTGTACATCTAATTGTTTCAAAAGAGACAGACATTGTGAAATCACTGTGTAAAATGAAAACCTTTGTCAAGCTTATTGCACAGGTAGAAAAACCAGTTGCAGTGTCACTGGACACAATAATCCAAACTATCTCTCTCCAAGACATGGCCATTGTCTCCATAACCTCCTGAGCTTAGGGGCTCCCTGTGTCAGACCCTAACTGGAACAAACTACTGCCAGAAACAGCAGTCGCTTCTTCAGTGTGAAAGGGCATAGGTTAACACAGCTTCAAGTTTGCAACAACAAAAGGAACTGTGTGCTCTCTTGTCACCGAATATCATGGAAGCACCTTCAGAAAAGTCAGTTTAACACCGTGTACTTGAGAGAAATATTTTTTGGTAAAGAGGGAGCCTGTTTTGAAGCTTCATACGCTACCTGAATGAGCTTTGCTGGCTTATGCTGTTCTCACTCTTTTTTGTTATATATGACTTGGCATCATTAACATTCTTAATTGATATGTTAATTTCATGGTGTACTGTCCTACTTAAATAAACTGTTCTAATATTATCAAGACTGAAAAAACTTGAAAACACTTAATTGTTACTGAAAACAAAGGCACATTCTTTAAAAATAATTCCATAAACAGTTTGGGGAATATGTATGCATATAGGTAAATAATTTGTTCATGAAAATGAAAGATTTTCCACTGCACTAGTGGAAACTGCAGCATGCCAGAAAATGGTCTTCTGCTATCGTGTGTCACGTAGACTCAAGTGACCTGTGATACTGACTTCCACTTCTGATCTCCCTCAGAGTGACTTTGGTATTTGAGATGGTAAGATTACTTCAACATTGTTGAAGTTTACAAGTATAAATACCTGTCACATTTCCAGTGAGACTTAAGGTCCTTTAACATCTTACTACTCCTGAAAATTTTTCCCACAGTCTTGCTATGGCAGTTCCACCCTGTTCATTAGATGGAAACAGTACAGCAAGTTTAACAAAGATTAAATAAATATAAGCCTCAAAAGTGTTCGATTTAAAGACTGTAATTAAATGATGCCCTAATATTCCACTCTACAAGAAACCTTTGTTTTTGATTAACCAAGGGAAAATGTTTATCCATCTATCACATAAAACAGTGTTCCTGACATTCTATGAGGAATTAATTGCTTTGGATAATCTGATCTTTGAAAATGAAAGATTTGTGGTTCCATCATCACCAAAGCTGGAAATGTCAAAGATAATTCCTCTGGGATGAAAAAGGGAAGGAACTGCAACCTGAGAGTCAGAGACGCATTGCTGCTTCTTTATAGGAATATACAAATATTGAAGAACACACTCATTTTTGGCACATGCTAAAAGGGAGAGCACAAAAGGCTAATTTCCCTTTCCAGAGAATACATTACTCTGAAGGCCAACTGTGGAGGTAATGTTGCACTAGATAAATCAGAATGTATGCAACTATCTACAGGAGACTAACAATAGAAAGAAAGCCACACAAAACCAATGTGCTCAAACTGCAGAAAATTAAATGTTGTTACTTTTACCAATGGCTTGAGAAATTCTCTACGATAGCTTGGTTTATGAAGAAAACCTAGGATTTAATCCGAACAAGTATTTATCACTTTTTTTCCCCTTTCATTTCAGTAATCACAGTGGATAGAAAGAAGACCTAGACAATAATTTTTCACCTCAGTGACTATGGCTGTAAAACAACACAAGAAATTAAATTAGGATATGCACACTGAATAAGTTTAACTCCAGATATGATGTTCTGATGTGTACAAATAAGGTAAACCCTGATTTAGACTGAAGTATTGAACTAAGTCTTAGAGCAGAGGTATTTTATCTCTCCTATGCTTTTACAATACCTAATGCCAGTAGGCTCTCAGCAAGACTAGTCTAAAAATACTACATATAAAATTGTAAAATGTAGCATCTTCTGTAGCTAAAATTTGCCCCAGAGGAAACAGAGTTGACAGTGTATGCTCTTGGAATATGAGGATATATGATCAGGTCAGGTACCAGTGAAATAAGTATCAATGAAAGAAAACATTAGGACATTACAGAACACGCAAGTTGTGTGGTGCAGTCATTATAACTGCACAGACTTACACATTTGGTATTACTCAGCTCCTTCAGACATCATTCTTTATGTTATAATATCTTTGAATGAATTAACTATGCGAACTGAAACCTCCTTTCACAGTGGTAAAGTAATCTGCTAGTTTTATTGGAATACTGTTTCACTTTTAACTGTAATGGTCTTTGTCATAATTTGTTTTACATGTCTTTTTTGATCATCTTGTTTGTTTCCAAGGTTTTCAGTAATGATTTAGCTTGTGAGTGCCACACACATTTTAATAATTTGTTGTACTGACCAATTCATACTAGAGCTACATTAAATACTATTGCATGGCTTTATGACATCGAGAAGCACACTTCATAGTTCAAGTTTTAATTGGCTATACAGATGCAATAAAAAGGGCATTTCATTTATTTTAAGACTGAATGGAAAGTAACATTGTAGCTGCATTACATGAAAAGTGGAGTTAGAATCGTAGAGTCATATCACTAAAGCAAACATATCGTAACAAAGCAAACAACTGAATAAGTGAAAGAGTTGTCATAAAGGCACTGCAACATGCAAGTAGGAACACAGAGGAAGGCGGAACCACAGCAGTCAGGAAATTATGAGAGTATGGGACCTCAGCACAAATAAATTCTTAATAATAATGTGCACATTGCACAAGGAAGTCCTCCTATAGGTTTAAACCCATTCCGGCACATGCCTTCTGAACATTAGTGTCTGAAGTGTAAAGGCAAGATAGATCCGTTAAGTAGGTAGACAGAACAATAGGTAGACAAGTGAATGAGGAATACAAAGAAGAAAGGGAATATTAGTCACCACAGCAGGCAGTTGTCTCAGCATAACAGCTGCCTGTACATTGTCAAGTTAATCATAGGAGAGGTGACAAAAGAGTTTGAAGGAAAGGTCAGAAGCTGAATAATGAATTGGTTTAGTGTGAATTAGTACTGTCTTCTTTCCACATGGAAGGGAAAGTCATGGCAGAAGCAAGATCACTCAGAAGAAAGCAACGAACAATAATAAATGGGCAAAGTAAACAAGATCTGACATCTGAATGCCATTTAAAATTCAAAAAAGGCAGCATTCAATAATTCAAAAAAAGGCTGTGGGAAAAAGCAAAAGCTTTGTGTTCTACACCACTAAGAAGGCAGATCCAAGAACAGGAAGATGAGTAGAGCAACAAGATAGAAAAATAACATTTCATCAGTATTTTTAATAGTTTCAAGCTGAGTGAGACTGTATTTATCAAGAGCAGAGAAAGAGATTTTGCAATTTTAAGAAAAACACTGTAGCTGTGTATCTTGTATTGAGAAAGTCTGTACCTCACAGTTACTTCCTAGACAGAATCAGCTGTATTTAAACACTGGGCAGATGTGAAGATCCTGAGAAAAGGCAAAATTGAGCAATAAGGGATGGACAAGAATATTGCAGCTTGCCCAGAATAATCAAACAAATAAAAGTTAAAACTTTCTTAAGCTTAAAGAGATGTCTGAAAGACAGGGACTATGTTTAAGTTGCACAAAAATCCAGAAAGAAGGACTAGTAGTCATTAGCACAGAGCAGATTCTGAATTTATGTTCACAAAGCATCATTAAGAAAATCAGTTAAAAATCATACAAAAGGAAACAGTGAAGATTTTCTGTGGAAAAAACCTCAACTAATTGTGAAAAAGTAGAAAGATGTTATTTATTTGCACAAATATTCTTTGGTGTGAAAAACATCTAATGCTCTATTTATCTTCAATTCATCATCTGTCTTCTGCATCTAAATCATCACCACTAAGTGCTGCATTTTCTAGCAAAAATGATGAAAATTTCCTTGCTGAAAATCTGGTATTTTTTAAAGACATAATGTTAAATCAAAATTGCAAAACCCATCAGGACAAAAAGCGAATACAAGTAGAGGTGTGAAACTAAGCAAACTGCAGGATGAACTAAAGTCAACAAGGGAGAAGCAGGCTGCAATGGGAATAGAACCATGAACTCTGAGGAGGTTATAGAGTTCTACACCTTGATTCGAGGAATATGAAAACAAACATCAAATTTTACAGGTGGATCAAATAAAGAAAACCAAAAATCCTCAAGCAACCAGCAGCTAAAAGTTGTAGTTTAGTGCTACTGAGTGCAGTAGGTGCGACTGACTCAAGCAAGCAAGAAATGTGCACACAAGGCAGAGAGCTCATCATCTTCAAATTCCAAGCACTTGGCTTGCAGTCAGATTGACTGAACTGGATACATTAAAAAAAAAAGAAAAAGTAGAATATTGGTAAAGTTTGCAGGGACATCATGAAGAAGTCATATCTCCACTCTAGTATGCTGTGTGCTACTAAGGAAGAAGGGCATCTCAAGTCATCAGAGCATTAACTCCTGGCAAGGTAAAACTAAGCAACCAACCAACCAATCAAACAAAAAAACCAAAACCAGACCACAAATGGGACTTTGTGTGATGATCTGGTGATGCTCACACAAAAGAATCTGACTCAGCCTCTCCATGAAAAGCAGTATGTCATCATGAAAAGTGATGATACAAAATAAGTGGGATACAAAATAACTGGGAGTTGCATGCTGACAGGCTTTCCCCTCTAACAGTATGTGCTGAGCCCCACAGAGAGAGTGAGCTGTTGGCTGTGGTCCATATGAGCACCAGCAACAAGGGGAGAGAAGGTAGTAATGTGCTGAAAGGGATCTATCCAAAGCAATAGGGAATCATACAGTAATCACTTAAGACTGAGAGTTGGCAAATGATGCCAGTTAGAGATGAAGACGGATAAATTGTCTAGAACTCTACAAGCTCTGTAGTCCTAAGAGGGTAACCAAAAGCTTCTTCAGAAGGAACAAGACCATAGCCATATTATATGTATGTTTTCATGCCAATCTTACAAAGACAAAAGGCAAGAAGGATGAAATGATACATCTGATTTTAAGTAACAATTGATATACACAGCATCTCAAGAATCTCGCCTAATGGAAGATTTACCAGGCTAAACATTAAAGGAATTTCATAATATACTGTGTTAAAGAAAAATTCAGTATACTAAGACTTACCTTAAAAAGAAGAGGTCAATATATACAGAAGAGTAGTCAAAAGAATAAAATGCTCTTAAGTGGAAACTATATGAATTGTATTGAAGTATAAACTGTACAAACTATATAAACTGTTCTGAATGCAAGCAGATTCTGGAAATACATTTAATGCTAATCTTTTTATTTATTTCAATCCTCAACAGTCATTAATTTTCCTTGGCTTTCATTGTCTCTTTCCTCTTTCTCAATTCTTTCCTCAGTGGAGTGGGTCAATCAGAAAAGTAGCATTTCTCAGCAAGCAGTACTACCTGCCAGTCCTAGGAGGGGAAAAACAATTGTACCAGGCTAAAAATTGTATTTCCCACTCTTACTACATATTGGTATTTTTCAGCTCAACAAACATAATCCTGTCGAATTTATTCTATAGTCCAAACAAAGTATTTGTTAAAACTGAAAGCAGCTCTAACACACTCCTAGGGGAATTCTAGGCCTCTATTCCTCTTCTCCCAGGCAAATGCTTTATGCACTTGAAACATAACCCTTTCTCCTATTTTTTGTAACATACATTAGAAGTATAAAAAACCTTCAGCGTATGCATCTTTTAAGTGTTGTACAAACATAACAAAACATTCCTTGAGCAAACTGTAACAGTTATACCTCAGGGAACATCACTGCATTGACAGAGAGACAGACAATATACTGTAAAGCCCTCTAGCTGCTTGTTATAACAGGGATAGTGAACAGAAATGACAGTAGGAGATGAAGTTCTAATTTCAAAATAAAAACTCAGATAATTTCATATATTCTTAGTACTGTTTTTGAAAATATTGAGTCTCTCAAAAAGTAACAAAAATAATAATAAATATAAAATTTATTTTATAAATAAATAAAAGTATTTTATTTAATAGAATAAAAAAGTAGAAATAAAATTTTTAAAAAAGTAACACAAAATACCTGTAAGTTATCAGAACTGACTTTATGTTTCATTAATAGTTCTTTCACTGCATTTCTGTACAATCAATGCTTATACCTGCATATGTTATATGTAAGCTTTCTTGTGGTAAAATAGCTATAAGAAACCAGATATTAGTGTCCTTCTTCTACCTACCCATTTACTTTTAGATCTCAGGCCTGAACAGACACTTTCATATTTCTTTCTTCCGTTGATCATTTCCCTTTGATAAAGGACAGAAGCGAGCTGATGGCAGTGATTTTTGGATCTGACAGCCATCTTTAATGTGGTTCATCAAGTTTTTATGGTTCATCTCCATAGGCAATGGCAAAGTTAGGGAATGTAGTCTGAGGGGTTTGTCTTTTCACACACTTCAGGTGTGATCAGCCAGCTGTGATGGGAAAGTGGCAGCACATTATGAGTTCTCTCGCCCTGTTCTGCCTCCTCTCTTGTTCAATGTGCATGTAGGGGATACAGCTGCACTTTAGCCTGCATAAGTCTGTCAACTAGATTGAAGACAGCACTTAGCTTTCTGCGTCCTCTTTGAACACTGGTTTGACAGTCTGCTTGGATTCACTGTTGCAAGTCTAATTAGGATCCTCAGGAATGGGCAGGCTGGAAGATTAAAATGAAGATTGATTAAATGGACAATGAAAAAGTACTTTCAGTCCAAACTGAGCAGTTGTCTATATGGATACTTAAATGCCCTTCTATGGATGCCTTAACAGCAAAGACAGTGATGTTCTCTCTGTACTGAAAGACCCATGCCTGCAATACAATGGGCTGAAATTTAAAGTGCTTGGCTTGGAAGTAAATTTAAAAGCTATGCAGGAGAAAAACAGAATGAAAAAAAAAGGTCATGTAACTCTGCAGAGTATGTCGATATTTAAAAATCTGGTTTTATTCCAACTTGGAATGAAGTGCAAGAGTTTTGAAATTCAAGAGTCTAGGTCCTCAGGTATTCTGTCTGACTATCTTGGAAACACAGATCATAGCAAACTTGGAAATGTTTGATGGAAAAAACCTCTTAGTTGGTTTCAGTCAGGATATCTTAAAGTCAATGAAGTTTCACCAACATTTAACTAATTTACAAAACAGAAAATACAGGCTTTATTCCTTAAGTACTGATTCCAACAGGAGCATACTGCTGGCATGACTTCTGCACTACAGACACACTTTTTGGCTTACTTATGTGTCAGACAAACATGCGCAAAATAATGTATCAATAAAACATGATTTTATTTTATAATTATTAATTTCCACTCCCTAAAATTAAGGCAAACTGTTAAAAAATACAATAATCAATGAAACACAAATTAGATCCACATTTACATTGCTACCCATGGGGGTGAGCCAAAGAATTAACAGGGGATATGAAATGTGTTATAATACACATTTTAAGTGTACATTTTAACCAGTAAGTGAGTGTATTTTACAGGCTCTTTGTGCTGATCCACAGAATATGGACAGGCTCTGTTACTTGCTGTTTCAAAACTAGCTAATGCTTTGAGCTCTAAGGTGCACAGTTCAAACCTGGCTGACAGTTATCACACTTTGGTTCTTCAAAGCTGCCCAGTTTAGAGTCTGGCAGACGATGACACTGATAAAGATCTGAGCGTGCACGACCTACCCTCCAGATGACTGTCTAACTTCATCTGAGACCAAATCAAGAGGGCATTCAGAGAAACAGGTCTTCACTGGAAAGGCAAAAATGACTCAAATATTTTATAAATCACAGGATGGTTTACGCCAGACTGACACACTGAATCACACTCTGAAGGGGACTAGGAGCTACTGTACAGATCAGGTTTGAAGACCTCACATCAATTTGAACAGCTAAAGAGATGAAAGGTAATATTTTACATTTTATATAAAATATATATTTTATATAAAAGATATCACTATCTTTAATTATTTTTATATATATCTTTTATATTTTATATTAAAGATATATTTTTGTCTTTATAACATTAAAGGAATAGGGTATAAACTTCCACCTTTACTTTAGACGAAGCAGTGAGAGCTTCATCAGTGCAACTGGAATGCACTAATCTTCTATTACTTATACAGAAGAAATAATGGGTATTGGTTCCCATTTCAGTCTAACAGATGGACAAAGCAATTTAGATATTAATTGATTGTGAGTCAATTAATTGCCTTTCAGGGTTAGAAACATTCAACAGAGAGTTTTCATGGCAGCTAGGAAATCAGCTATATTTTAAGGAAACCAAAGTAAGCTAATGCAGTCACTATACCTCTATTTTCTGGTGGGAAGGAAGGAGGCAGAACAGTTCTGCCAATCAGGCAACATCACTTTGGAGGAAGAATTGGATTAGAAATTTGTCAGATCTTATCTGCACTATAAGCTAATCCTCTCTAGCTGTCATTTTATTTCAAAAAGACTCTCATCCCATGGCAGTCAATTGCATATTAGTTTTGCAGATGTTCAGAGAAGGCTTTTTATAACACCTACATGAATCAGCCACCCTCAGTTATGTGGATAATATGTACTTTAACACACTGACTGTCTCTACCAAGGTGTACGAAATAGCTTTTTTTCATTACTGAGCTTTATTTTGTTGCCTCTTTTTTTTAATTTATTTACTCTGTTTGGCTGGTTGAAGCAATTTACTCCCTATGGGAAGACATTTGTCTCTCAAGAGGAACTCAACAAGAGCTGTTTACAGTGAAGCTATAAAAGCAGAGAGGAAGGATAATCAGTAACCAAGATTATAACATTCAATTAAAATCACTGATATAACAACAGGAGAATATAAATAACTATCATAGCAATTTAAGAAAGCAGAACAAAGGAATAGTTGACACAAAGTGAAGAAGAAAAGAATTATTACAGTTTTAAAGATCATGGGAGGTCAACTCCTCAATTATTTGTTTTAGTTCAGAAAATAGCAGACCCAGCAAGTTCCCAAAGAAGAGAATGTCAATTACCAAGTCACTGAAAGCCATGAAGAGTAATAGAAAGAAATTACAGGAAAGCATAACCAAACAGTTATTTGTACAACAGCAAATATTATGAGATTCTCATGAAGTGCATAATACATCTTTTACTCTGTACTTAATCACTAAAGCTCCTCTTCTCTTAAACACACTAGCAGTTTAACTACTGATTTCAATAAAAATATTGGCCAAAGCTTATATATGTAGAGTTGTTTCTTGTTTTATTATACTCCAAGATGAAGAATTTTATTGCATAACTACCAAAATTCTGATACTGTAAATATTTCTATTGATAATAACATCAATTATAGTCGTACATATTGTCATGCATACATAATGAATGCATGGGCACTTTTTATCAACAAGTTTTAGTTTCATAAAAAAACCAATACATTACATCTTCTACTGCTGCCACTAAAGAGGTAGACCTTGTTCATATCTCGCAATTGCGCTATACTCTGGCAGAGGCTAGAAACCAACAGCATGTGAATATCTGGCAGTAATATATGTCATATTGGCCTTGCACACAAACTTCAATGAGTGCCTCCTTATACCACCAACACCACAGTAAATGATGTAAAAGCGTAGAGAACCATGATACAATTCCTAGGGTATATTGGTATCACCAGGTTTGTAACATCAGACAGGCTTTTGCCTCACTTTTCACATATGAGGCACGGTTGATTGAAAGATGAGTATACCCATATGCTGCTTTTCCTCAGTTGCTGTTATTAGCAACCTTAATCCAAAAACAAAAGGAACATGAAGGCCAAAAGAAATGTGCCAGCTGAGCTCCAACCTACTGATATTCAACCTTACTTTTCAGTAACAGCAAGGTACAGCCTTAGTTCTAGAATTCATATCAGTGCAAAGGACCTGCAGACAGCTGCCAGCTCCTGCTCTTTTAGATGTAGACCCTCTGTGTTGGGATAGATTTCCCACAATGTTTTCTCTTCATTTTGGATACTAAAATAAATGACCTTAGTTACAGCAGGCACTGCATTCTTTCCCAAGAACTCCAACACTGCATCGCAAAACTAAATTTCACTGTGCCTGAAAATACGAAACCAGAAAGGATTGCTTTAAGCTATAGTTCAGTAATGACAATATGATACAAATCCTTTGAAGCCAACTTATTTTACCAGTGAGACTTACTTTCCTCTTTCACTGTTTTGTAACTAAAATGTTATATCTTTGAATTTTCACCTTATGGTAAGCAAATGCATATAGAACCTAAACTAACTAAAAACTAAACTCTAATGTAAACTGAAATCTAAACTCTATTCATTGAGCCTAGGAAAAAAACACCATAATTTTCACATCCAGTCAGTTAGCCATCATCTGGATGGCCTATATGCAAGAGAATAAAAAGGCAAGGAATTGGACAAAGGCTATATTTCAGTTTGCAGCTATAAATTCTGTTCTTAATGCTGGTGAAAGACAGAAGATACATTTCATACCATTGTAACTAACAACAATAAATTACAATGGAAATATGCTGAATAGGATTTATACCACCACAAACAATGGTGTAGAGAATGGACTTCAAAATGGCAATTATGCTCTACAGGAGGTCTAAAAATCTCAAACACTAAGGTGAGAAAGATGATCTTAAAGACTAGAGCATTCAGCTTACTTGTAAGAAAAACAAGCAGTCACTAACTGAAAAATCTGATTTTAGCCTCTGAAGACCATCACTCCTAGATAAAATCCAGTATAATCAACACACAAACATATGATAAAATTATAGGAAAAAGAGATCAAAAATAGCAGTAGGTAAGTTCATATGTCTGCTGCCAATTCTTCATTTTCATCATCATCACTGCCAACTCTTGCCTTTAGAGACTTCAGAGTTGTATTTTATGCAAACAGGATTGTTTAAAAATTCCCAGCAATCATTAATAAACTTTCACAAAGACAATGCTGAAAAACTCAGAGGGAAATGATGCTGCATATCTGATGCATCATAAGCATCATGCATCACTATACATGATTTAAAAATTACTTTTTTATTACTATTAGGACAACTGGCTACCAGCTACTACCACATTCAGCAGTGCCCGGAAAATTATGATGTACATAAAAATGTGACAAATCATCAAGCCACTCCTCAGCCTAATGGAAAATGGAACAGGTTTCCCACGAAACCTGGATATTTCTCCAGACCATCACTGCTGAATTCAAGTGACAAATCCTTGCTCATCCAATCTGTATGTTGCCTTGACAAGAAGAAACTCTTCCAGTAGTAGAGTTTATTGGAAAACATAAAACTGAGGGTGGGTTTTACATGGTAAATGAATATTCTTTTACCATTGCAGAAAATATATGTATGTACACAAAGTAATGTTAGTTTTTATCTCATATACACTATACACAGGAATGCAGAAGAAAAATCGAGCTTTCCTAAATCCCAGCTTGATGCCTGTTCCTGAATGTACCTGGGACTGGCAGCCTATGGCACATGTGCAAAAGGCAAACCAGCAGATCTTAAATGGAAGAGGATCAAAAGCTCAGCTTTACAACATTTTAAAGAGGCACCTGTGGCAAACAGAAACTAATAGCTCCAAATTCACCTGTGCTGCAAAGAGGCAAGGTACTATGTATCACATGCAAATTAGGGGAAGTAATAGATGATAATGTCTTCTGCAGGGTTAATTATGTGGACCTGATACTTGTTTGGAGTCTTCCACATCTTCCTGGTATGTGTGTTTGCTGTCCACACCTGAACAAAAATCACTGCTATCTTCTCCCACTGGAAACTTCAGAATTTTTACTGCAGGTTTCAGTGGAAGTGGCAAACAGGTGCCTTGGATTCTTAGCTCATATTTCCAGCTGCATTCACTTCACCTCATATCTGTATAGCCTGTGTTTGACTAAATACAGGAACATTTTTCTTATCAATAAAAAGAAATAAAATAATAACCTACTTAATTTTTTCCTAACCTTCCTTAGTATATATATAAAACCTAATGATCAAAATATCACAAAATAAGGTTAAAAAAAAAAAAGAAAAAGAAAAAAGAAAAAAAGACTAAGCTTCCATGAACTTTAGGCACACAAATGCTGAATAAGCCTTTTAGAGAAGTTGAATAAACTTTCCTAATTCACAGTAAATAAGCTGCTTAAAGAAATAAGTCTGGTTAGAGCGCTGCCTAACACTAAAGCAAATCCCTGTCTTTAGAACTAAACAATCCACGATTTGCTTCATGATCAGATTTACTGATCTACTATCTCATACATCAATAACTATGTCACCAAATGAAAAAATGAAAAAACTGTATTTTTTTCAAATAATTACATTTAAAATTAACTATTATTTTCAGCAGAGAGACAATAATCAAATATAATAAAAAACACGGCATTTGCCACCAGGAATAATCTTGTTTAACAGGATAAATGTTACTTCTCATTCTATTCACAGTAACCATTAGAAAAAGCTAGTGAATGTTCAATAACATGAGGCAATTTAAATTGCATTTGCTCCTTAAATATTCACTTTTCTTTTTTTTTTTTTTACGTGCCTACTACATGGCAAGAACTTTTAAGTACTTCATTTATAAGCTTTATTCAATCTTCCCTGTTTATTTTAACATTTCATTTATAAAGAGTTCTTTTATTCATGAAAATAGCAGTGTAGCTTCTTTTCATCGATGATAACTTTATTTTAGAACTGTCCCACAGTAGGGGGGGACAGACTGCCTGGGATAGAAAAAAGGACTTTATTTGCAAAATCATGTGTGCTAGATTACACTAATGCTGAAAGCTACATAACTTTAATTTTCTTTGAAAATAAATACAGAGAAATAAAACAACACCTCTAGAATAAGTACAATAAGCATGTCTGCGTACACACAGGTCAACACATAGGAGTTGCTACAACTCTCAGATTTGGCAGTAGCTAGTTTTGTTGAATATACCTTTTAAATAATTATAACCCAGTTCTGTCATGCAGGCGTGAGCTTAACTTTAACTAGATGTTTAACAGTAAACATTTCCAACATCTCTAGCATGCTTGAAGTCTGGACATCGTGGGGTCCGGTAACTTCAAGTTTATTGCAGAGTGGAACCTTTGCAAATAAATAGTTATTATTTTCATTTACACAAACCATATAGTGTACAGTGAGCTGAAGAGTAGTACTCTCCAATTTTGGAACTGTCAGTGCTCACTGCATTGATGGCTTGAGATTTTCAAGCCCTCAAACAGCTTTGTTGGCTGATACACATCACCAGTGCTCCAAATTTTTCTTCCTAGATAAACGTCTGAGTCTCAATGCTGCAGAAAAAAGCGTTCTCATCTCTTTCTGTAAGAGGCAACTACCCCTGCAACAGAAGCAAGAGAAGAGACCTCGCAAGGGGCAGCAAGGTGTACAGTCATATCTGCTGAGTTTGCTGGGCTAGTAATCCCTCCACTGAGAGGCAGCTGGGGCAGTAGTGTCTTCAGCACTTAGATAAAGGCCTTCTAGAGCTTACCTGTCAAAAATCCAGCAAAATCCCTGCCTGATGCTATGGCTCTTCCACATGTAGCCTACTGGATTTTCAATGTATGAAGTCTTCTGCTAGTTGACCTAGTTTTTTTCTATAACTAAAAAGATGAATTAGTCCCTCCTTTGTAGTCCTGTTATCAGCTCCTATGTCTTTGGAAAGAAGAACACATTCACATTTCTGAACACAGTTAATAAGGTAGTTTCCTTAGCTAAACAGAAATAAAACTGTATGCAAAGATGTACTGACAGCATTTTGACCCAAATGAGGACACCTGGCTTGCAGCTTAAATTCTTGCTTCTCAAACTTGCTTTGTTATCCCCGGAACTTCTATTGCAACCTGACTTTCCTGGCCTGCTTCTCCTCCTAACCAGCCTTCTCACACTTGACTTTAGAAGTCCTTCCTTTGCAAGGCGGGCTCAACACAGGGGTGTATTCTTTTTTCTCTTTTCTACTGTTATTTTGAGATGCCTTCAAGACAGGACTCACATGGTGATAGAGACTTTCTTGGCCCAACAAGTTCCTGCTCTTTTGCTAAAGAACCAGGTGACTTTTTTATTTATTTTTTTCCATTTTTTTTTTCTGCCACTTGACCCCAGGTTTTTGTTGTCATGCTGAGCTGACAAGGACATCTTATTTCTCTTACCTTTCATATCCTGCAAGTTCATCACAGATCAGAACAACACATGAGAAAAAAAAACAAAACACCCCAAAATATAAAGCAAAAATAGTGACATGCAGTTCACATTAGTCACCAGGGCTAGCAGACAGCATAGCAAGTTTTGCTTCTAACATGGTTTTTAGTAATCACTAAAGTTTCAGTGGCAATATTCTGGTTCACCTGGGGGACCTGAGTGATTACTTGAGGGTAGAGAAAAACTGCATTCTACTGAAAAAAACCTGAACAAGTCACCAGTGTATTCCTGGCAAAGAATTTTCCGAGATACTGCCACAAACTGATCTGGGGAGAGGTCTTAGTCTCTACTAGCTCCATACCTCCACACTCCTTAGCCCCAGTGAATGTCACTATTTCAGCAGATTTTTTTTTTCCTTCTGCTCTCCCATCCTCAGCTCAAAGCAACAAAGGACAACAGGGAATTCAGCTGCACCCTCCCTCTCACTTTACATGAATCCTTTAGCCAGTAAGGAGAGATGCCGTGATACTTGCTCCCAAGTCTTCCTGCCTTTCCATGTTGTATGGAACAGTCTAACAGAAGGTGGGCTTTTATTTCCACAGCCAGAGAAGTGTATTTACTCTTTAATCTCCATTTTATTGAGTATGTAAGTATAGATCTCATCTCTGCAAGCTCTAGAGATAGAAAAGCTGGAGAGAAAGAAAAATCTAACATAAAAAAGCAATACTGCTTTTTTTTTAAAAAAAAAAAGAATTCAATACAGAATTCCAAAGAGTCCGAACAAAGATAAATTCTACACAAGCAAACTCCAGTTTACAGGCTGCTTATTTACACAGCCCAGTGTCTGACTTCTTACCCTGGAATAGTTGTTACTTGCATAGTAATCAAGACCACGCTTACTACAGCTGTTGCAGAGTGAATGAACCCTCTTCTCAGCTAAACAATGAACGGGTTCAGCCAAAACAGTCATCTAAGAAGGCACCAAGCAGTAGAGACTATGTGAGGTCTGGGGAGAGAAGCTGACAGCTGAATCCAACTAGGCAGCCAAAAGCATCTCATGGGCAGAAAAGCCACAAAACCCCCAAAGGGCTTTTCTACATATGCACTTTCTTCTGATTATCTTCATAAGATTTACACGCTACATCCACTAAGTTACACTAAATTTCCAAGCTAAACTACTCATGCACAAGGTATAGGCTTTGGAATAAGCATACCCACACTTTAATTGTTAGGGAATTTTGTAACCCTTTGGCAGTCCATAGGCTTTTTAGTTTGTTTGCCCATACAGTACAGCTGCTGATTCTACTCAAAATAACAGTTTTTAATATCCATTGGCAAAGCCATTCCAGGAAATTTCTCCTTGTGCAAAGACTTAACATTGGAGCACAGTCATGTACTTCATTCCTTGTCACTAACAGAAATAAAGAGTAATCACACTATTTGAGTAACTCTTCCTATGAAGAGGCTCCTGCTGTCAGTTTACCAGGCACATATCATATTTCAAGTAAATGCCTTTATCCTGGCAAAAACCTGTAACATGGCACCTGATGTGAGACTCTCTCTTTGAACCCCATTCACACAAGAATATAATGATCTTTCCTGGTAGTCTTACAGAGTGCAGAAAATAAGAAATATTGTGAGTCTCTTTTTTTTCAGGACTTTTTGTTGTTGGCTTTGGAATTCTTTTTTTTTTTTTTTGAGGGACAAAGATTTTTTTTTTTTTTTTTTGAGGGACAAAGATTGTGGATTTGGTTTAGTTGGTTTTTTTTACTCTTTTTTCTTTCAGTTTTGAGGGTTTTGAGTGGCCAAAGCCAAAGTGAGAACTCTAAAATAAGTTCTCTACTTTCTTGACAAGATATATGTGACAACTTCAAGAGATGACGATGACTTTGTTACTATGCTCAAGGATGTAGAAATAAATTATAAAGAAAGTGTACTTTAAAAAAAAAAAAGTATGTTACTCCATAGGAACAATACAGCAGTTTTGTTTCACAAAGCTATTGTAATTAGAGCCCTGAATCATGCTGCTTTCAAGCTGAAAGGTGAAATACCTTATAATGCCACTTGCCAAAATATAAAACACTTGTGACCTGGCTAATGAAAACACTGCAGAACGATGTAAACGTGCTGACAAATTGCGTACATCTTATAAAGAAGTAGACATTTGGATAGAGCAGCAAACCTTCATTATTCAGAATTAGCAAGCTTCAGTGTGTAATGAGGACAGTGAAATGCCTAGCCAAAAAACACAAGGGCAAAAAAAATTTTGAAAAAGAAACTTATAAACCCATCTTCTAACTAATGTTCTTAAAATTCACTTGAGACATGTGCAGAGGTAGTTTTTAAGCTTCGACTTCTGAAGACCAAGGCAATAGAGAAGTATTGAAGAAAAGTAATGCAAGTTACAAACAGATTCAAAGAGAACTTACTGAAGAAAGAAAGTGTGTTTCAATGGAACAGAAAACAAGTAGATTTTTAAGCGCTGGTTGATGATGAAGAACATACACTCACGTAAAAAAACACATTTGAAACAGCACAGTGCCGTATTAAGAATCATGCCACTGATTTCAAAAAATGACACACCTCATAGTCAAATGGGATATATGAGTCTTCTGTCTCTAAATTCCAAAGAACTTTTTGAAAATCTGGTCCATATTGCTTGAAAACATGACTTTAGTCTATCATTTCGAATTCTTCATGCAAATCAAATCTTTCATCACCCTACTACTCCCAGTGGTAAATAAAAGATCATTATCAAACATTATTTTACATAAAAAACTAAACTCCAATTAGGTGAACAAATTTATCCACAAATATACATTATATATATCTAAATCATAATAAAAATTTCAGTTGTAAAGAATTTTTTAGTGAGGGACACAATGAGAATGGAAATGGTAATAGAGGATCTACGAGGTTCAAACAGAAGTCTGAAGGCTAATTCTTCTGCATATTTCCTAAATGCTTTTGCTCATGCAGAAGGTTATAGTGTTCTGTATGCACATTGATGAGCACAAAAAACCATCCTTGCATGCTGATCTTTGAAGAGAGAACATTTTAACTTCTAACTTGGGCTCTGCATTTTGGGTTTTTTGTTTGATTAATTTCATGAAGTCAAATAAACTGAATCTTTTGACAAACAGCTGCAGTCTTGGTCAGCAAAACAAGAAGATAACTTCTTGTTAAAACACATACCTCTGTCAGGAATGATTTGGCTGTCGAAGGGTTCATTATGAGAATAGCCCGTCTCAGGGTATCCCGGTAGCGGTTCAGTTCTTCTATTCTCATAGTGGCAAAGAGCCCCGTGATCATTTTATTGATGTTGTTTTCTACTTTCTGCAATGCTACATCCATTCCCTGTTGAGATACTTTGTCTAAAAATTCTTGTATTCCACGGATATCTGGAAAAATCAGAAGGCAAACAAGATGTTAATTGGTACGTGAAAAAAAAGACACAAATAACTGATCACACCCTCTCACAAGAAGTGTTTTGTCAGGTAAATCCCTACAGGCTTTCACTTAATATTCACTAGACCTCCTCCTGAGCTATGCTCATTGCATTTCTTTAAGTACTAAAACAGGAGAAGGATCACCTACTCTTCAAAAGAGCCACTAGAAAACAAACTTAAAAATACTTCTAGCAACTTTCCTAATTTGGTGATTTAATCATCACACTTTCTTCTAATCTTTCTTAAAGGACTTCCACACTGAAATCCATATAGAGAAGTGAAGCCATGGTGACCATCACATACAGTGAAGGTTGTTGGAGGACAGCTGAGGAGGGGAAAAGTAGGAAGGACACGGTTTTCTTTTGTGAAACTCAAAAATATGTTATCTACCGCCGTGCTGTGTAGCTCGTGTATCTTAGTGAAGCTTGGGCTGTTCACTCATCAAGAAGTCTTAATGTTGTTCTAAATTTCACATCTATTTATGTCCTTCAAAAACAAAATAAAAGCCAGGTGTACAGTTGCAATGGTACTGCATGCTCTCATCTGAAAGTGCCTCTGCTGGCTGAATTTAACAACTTTTCCACAGCAAAATGCGCTAGGAGAGCTTTCTGGCCTAATCTTGAGTTAATCCTTCTTTAAAAATGACGTAGGAAGAATTGATCAGTAGAATGCTAACTGTTTTCACCATCTAGTTTAAAAAACCTATAACATCTACCAAACTTAAATGTCTGGGCACTCCTAACATTGTTATGCTGCTTCAAGCTGTTCCAAGACTTTGAAAGGACTTTTTCCAGCACTGAATTCCATAACAGTCAGCAAAAATCTTGATTTTTTTTTTCTCTGCCGTTTTGAGAGACTTTATCTAAAACCTCTAACTTTAGGTTTAAAATTTAAAATCATTCAATGACTTCAGAAGTCAGATCAGGGTCTCCTAGACCTCAGGAAAATTGCTTCTGCCTCAATGAGTCCTCACTGTCTGACCCCAACTCACCACTGCAGTTTCTCAATCTTTTTCCTGGAGCTAAGCCACTGCTTCCCTAATGTGACTCCTCTCTCTGGCAGTCACTCTGATCTGCTGTCCCAGAGGACACTCAGCAGGACATCCTTCTTTCCCTACTGGCATGCAAGCTTCCTGCACACCCAACTGATCTCATTTAAGGGAACAAGACACAGCCTTAGAGTCAACACAACAGACACTATGTGACAGAGACACTATGAGAAAAAAATAGAGAAAAAGGAAACCAGTAACTCAAAATAAACACGAATTTCTGAAGAAATATTTCTTTGAAAATAAAGGTTCCTCAGGTTTTGGAGGGTGTTTGTGGTTAAAATCAACAGAAAATATTTCTCACATTAGGATACTGAATCTAGTCTCTCATAGGTGCATAGGCTTAGATCCAATCTCTGAGGAATTAAAGTTCCTGCTCTGCTTCCCTCCTTCATCCCAGGTGCTCTATCAGTTCCTCGTCCCAATCACTCATTTTCCAGGGGAATGGTCAGACTTGAAGTTACAGGTAGATTATGTGTCTTTCTTCATGAAACCTCTCATACTTGAGTAAACTTCCAATTAGACTTTCACAACTGCTTGGCTACTCAGATCTTTCATCCTGACAATAGGAAGACCTATTGTCTTCCCCTACTCTCTGCCCTTCTTAGGGGGGATGCAAAGTTGGGGAGACTCTATTTAATCCTAACATGGGATGAGTAAATATGGGATGAAGAATCTCGAAAGCATTCATACTACTGGAAGCACCTTAGATACAGTTCACACACGATGCCAGAGGACAGCAAAAGGCTGGAAAATCAGACTGAAAGCAGACTGGAAGGATGCCTAAGCATGTCAGACTCTAAGCCCTGGAAGAGATGTCACATAAATAGTCATGAAGTCTACCAGGAAAGGGCTCTTGGCTGGCCCTTAACGTGGTCTATTTTCAGGTGATACAAGTGACACCGTCCTCGCACACTGTGATAGCAGCTGAGGGGAACTCCATGAGAAGCCACAGGAAACAGTAGGGCATGTGACTGTTTATCAGGATTGTGATAGCTACATTTTAATAGGGATACACTGACAGGTGACAGCTTTCAGAGGAATTGAAGCCCATTTTAAGACCAGGGAAAATAATGAAAATCAATTCTTTGGAGAAAAATTTGTGAGGAAGTCTAAAATTTCTCTCCAAAACTGCCTAGACCACAGCACCCTCCATAGCCATCCAGAGAGCAGTGCTACAAGCATTAGCTGTGGTCAGTCCTGCACACGTGAGGCGAACATGCCCAGGGGTGTGGGCTGCAGGGGAGAATTATGTAACTCCCCCCACAGCAAAGCACCAGCTACATGACAGATACACATGTGCGGTGCACCCTTGAGAAGATTATGGAGGTGTCACATGTGGATTTAATATGGGAACTACAATGGTGAAAATATAAGATCAGTGTGACTACGGTGTAGCTAATGACCACAGCAGACAGACACTACATGGTCCAAAGGGAGCCTAGGAAGAATAATCCAGCATCCAGACCTGATGGACCTTCAGGGAAAAGCTCAAAATACCTGAGACAGGAATCTTTATGCTGACATTGCTGGGAAAACTGTACCAAAATTCAAGTATTCCTCTTTTCCAGTTCTAGGGAATACTCTTTTTACTGAGCTATACATTTGGGGATTTGATGGGGTCTGACATACCCCAAAGTTTAAAGGTTCCGACAAACACAGGTCATTTTAGCATTTTACTTCAGGTTATGGCAAAATAAAATAGAGAAGTTCTGGGTTGCACAGAAGTCCAGCAGCCCTATCAAGAAGATCTGAGGCTTAGACACGCATACTGCTTATTTTTGGCCACAAATAGTAGCATAAGGAAAACAAAGTTCAGTCTGCAGAGTAGACAAAATTTGCTGCCTGCATCACCAGCAGATATGTACTAACTAGAGAATATTACAGACAGCCATCCTCCTCCAGCACCAGAATACTGAGATGCTTCAAATTATAAAGAAGTAGTCATGCAATAGCTTACAATCAAACAGTACACAAAAACAATTCAACAGAATTAGTCCTAGAAGTCAGACCGTCACAATCAGCAAGTTGGGTCTCCTGTCTAGACCTCTAAAATACCATGAACTGGAAAGAAATGGTAGTTTAGGCATTTAGGCTATTTTAGACATTCATCACCAAAACCTCATTCTCTAGACACTGTCAAAATATCAGTATTATTAAACACTTGTAGGATAGTTTAACCATGAACAAAATACATGCAGACCCTAAAAATAAAGTTCCATAAGAGAATCAGATACTAATTACAGCTTCTATTTAATATCTAAATCAGGAAAATTAGATTCAATCTAATCAGAGATGTTAGAATTTTTCTGGTGCTTTAAATACCAACAAGATTATTTGAAGTGCTACAAATATGCTTAGTTTTATGCAAATGATAAAATAACTTCTTTCTACTTTAACCCTTTCCTTCTAAAATTCCTGAGGCTCACCCACTGAAGATTACTGAACATGCAGACAAATTAAATAAAAAATGGGTGAAAGTGACCAGTTGAACTCAAAACTACTGAAACACAAGGAACACATGTAGATGGGATCTATATACACTATCAAACTATCAGGGAAAAAACTTAGGCTAGGAAAGCCTTTTTAAAACTCAAATTCTATCTCATAAATTCTTATATTCTTCTCTGACACCAGAACAAAGTAAGCAGGAACCACTAAACGAAGACCTTTTTCAAAACAAGACCATAATTTCACTTGACTTGAATTTATAGACACACTGCAGTTATTGACTGATCCTATCCATAATCGATGTTGACCCAGAAGCCAGATTATGGGATCAAATGGCTTTCCTTGCCATGAATATCTGCAAATATAAACAATGAAACAATTTTATTGAAACCTCACTAAACAATGGGACATAAAGGACAGAGGTCCAGTAATACTCTATAGCTCTACATCTATTAGGTGACCACGCCAACAGTATTGTATCTGTGTGATATGTTTTTAGGAAAACACCACCATTCTAATGGTAAAGATACCAAATCAGGATTCGTAAAACTTCTTCACTACTTCTGTCTTTGGCATTGATACAACACAAAAATATGGGCAGGAAATAAATATAGATTTTGCTTATACCTCAACTTACCCACTAGAAGAATGGAGATATTGGTAATGCTCACCTGCTGCTATGAAACAGCAGAGAACACGTAAAAACACCCTGCAATTTGAATGCTATTTAAATCATGATGGTACTTGCAATATTTCAGCAGCAAGTCACAAGCAATGATCATATTCAAAGCGTATGCCAAAGAACAGATGCTGCCACTGAATGGGCAGCATTATCTTTCCTGCGTGGATTGTCTGAAAGTGGCACATATCCACACTGAACTGTGGAATCATCTTTCTAATAGATAAACTCCTTCTGCAGAAAAATCTGGCAAGCAACCTGTGGCACAGATGGCTTTGCGGCAGAGACACAGGACTGTTCATGTCTGGAACACAGGTGTTTCACACCCTGAATTTGCTAGCCAACCTGTTGCCCAGCCAGAAGTCCCATTTCTATTTTCTATTTAGATCAGATGAGTCACGGTTATTGCCAGAAATGCAGAAGAGTTTCCCATTATCACCAGTATTGATTATCCTGCTTAGTGATGAAAGCCCAAGTTACCACATAGAGACAGACCAATGCTAAAGTTGCTATCTCCTCTTCCAGCTCAGTGTCACTATAGTGCTACATTTCCTGTTTTTCACTGTACAGCTATCACTTCCAGTGTACACATGTGTGAACAAAAACAGAGTACCCCTCCACAGTCAGCCTCACCCATAGGGTTAACCCAGGCTGGAAATCCAAAAGAAACACTACCAAACATTCTCTTTATAACCAGAACCGTGTTCAGTTTAGGAGATTGTGAGGTTGGTCTGGAAACACCAATAAACAAAGAACAAGGCAAACAAAATTTATCAAGGACTGTGCTGGAAATGACCTTCCTTTTATATCCATACATAACCATGCCACCACAAGGCAGAGGTCTATAGGAAGGTCTTGTGGTCTGCACCGCTGCTGCGCAGAAGGTCCAACACTGGGCACACCGGACCGGCTGCAGCCACAGCTGAGGTGCATGTGCAAAGCTTCCTGCATAGGGGAGCACAAAGCCCACAGCCTCTGATGCTCTGACTGATGTATTCAAATGCAGGTACTCATCATAACACTACTCAAGCTGAGATCTGAATTCAAGTGACAGCTTCACCAAATGTCATTACTGTGTCAGTTGCTGTGGACTCTGACCTAAGAAAGAATTTAGGAAATGAAGTATAAGTCACATTAAGCACAAGCACCTAAACTCACACACCATCTTTACATTTGATAGTGAAAAAAGCACAAGAACAGGTATCTGAAATGCTGTTGCAGAGCATACTCAGAGTAAAGTGCCCTTCACAGACTACATGTCTAAATCTTCTTATATTACCCACCTGGCGGGAGCACTCAGACCTCACCTAACATAAACAGTAAGCACGATTTAATGGAAAGCTCAGCAGGTGTGTGGCAGAAAACTCACACAGTCAGGTGATAGGGAAAAGGAGCCAGTATTTTCAGGAGATCAGGACAACTTAAAATCTGCAGCTTTCTTCCACACCAGATTACAGGAGAAATTGGGTCTTTGCTCTCTTTTCATTAAGGTTTCTACACTGTATATGTGATAAACTTGGATCAAGAAGATTCCTGACTTCCATTACATGATCTTAACATTAAAAAAAATCAAATGTGGAAAGGGACCTGGGGTTCCTGGTCAATGACAAGTTGAATATGAGTCAGCAGTGCCCTGGCAGCCAGGAGGGCCAACCATGTCTGGGAAGGCATCAGGCAAAGCATCGCCAGCTGGTCGAAGGAGGGGATTGTCCTGCTCTGCTCTGCACTGGTGTGGCCTTCTGTGTGCAGTTTTGAGTGCAACAATATAAGAAAGATATAAAGCTATTAAAGAGCTACAAATACAGTGAAGGGCCTTGAGGGGAAGGCATACAAGGAGTGGCTGAGGTCACTTGGTTTGTTCAGCCTGGAGGAGATTGAGAGGAGACCTCATTGCAGTCTACAGCTTCCTCACAAATGGAAGCGGAGATGCAAGTACTGATGTCTTCTCTCTTGTGACCAGTGACAGCATGAAGCTGTGTTAGGGGAGGTTTAGATTAGATATTAGGAGAAGGTTCTTCATCCATAAGGTTATTGGGTACTGGAAGAGGCTCCTCAGAGAAGTGGTCACAGCACCTAGATGGCCAGAATTCAAGCAGTGTTTGGACAACACTCTCAGGTACATGGTGTGATTCTCTGGGCTGTCCTGTGCAGGGCCAGGAATTGGACTTTGATGATCTTTGTGGATCTCTTTCTACTCAGGATATTCTATGATTCTTCCACAAGGGTTTTTTTGATCACCGGACCAGATGCTTGTCTCACTTCTTTGTTCCCTCTGACGCCACATAATTTTCCTTTGCCATCTCTGTTTCTATACAGAGGGAGCAGGTCCCTTCCCATCTTGGGGAAAATCTAATGATCCTAGAACATAATATGCTGGTTGTCAGGCATCTCATGCCAGGATGCATATGCAGTGAAGATTTGATAAGCTGTACAAAATGAACAACAATAAACTTACATGCTAAGTACCTCTTATACCCCTATTAAAAATATCTCCAAGTAGATGTAAAGTTCCTAAAAAAATTTCAGATCACAATATAATCAGGAGAAGAGAAAGATGGCACTATTCATGAATGATAATAAATTAAGCCATTCACCTCTGACATTGTATTCCACCTAAATTACAAGGCACTCACTCTGCACTTTTGTTATCTCAAACCTGGTTTACAGTCATTAGCTCATCCTTCCTCTGATGCCATTTTAGATCTGAGAACATTTTCCTCAGAGTATCTAGCTGATAAATACCAACTGATTCAGCTGTGGTAGCAAAGGTGAACGCACTGACATAAATATTCACTGGCTGATTTACACAAAAGACCATTTTATCTGTACAGTTGATGAGAAAAGCCATTGTATAACAAATAACACTTCAAATTCTTATCAAGATAGCTTTACAGGTCTAGCACAGTGATTCTTCCTTACACTGTGATGGTTAACATGACAGCAACTATTAACTGTGGAAATGCACTGTACACAAGGCAGATGAGCAGCTTCAGCTGGACTCTGATGGTGCCACCGCTCTGTATAAAGAATTGAGCAAAGTGTTTGCATTCCTGTGCACATGTTGGTATCTATTAACATGGTTAAGATCTAGACTGAGGAACACAACAATTTTGCATGATGATTCAATAATAGTACTTCATTTTACTTTTGCAGCAGTGGGATTCCCTCTCATTAGTCAGCCTATATGTCATTTGGTGAACTTCCAAATTAAAACGAACAAATTAAAAAAAAAAACAACACAAAAATCCAACTTCATAGCTCTTTCATATTGTCATTTTGGGACTGAGAGGGACGAGTTATGTGAGCTATTTCAGCTGGATGATCTACCTTCAGAGAATAGAGCAGTAGTTCAAACTCATTAGAAGCAAATCAAGATCAAATATTTAATTATATACAAAATCTCATATTATCAGAATTTCTAGAACCTAACAAGTGGGGATGGTATTTCTTTAGGGCAACTCAAAATTTGTAAATGGTAAGAATGACCGAGTTTTTGCCCCATGTTTGCAATTTTCAAAAATTTCATGCACACAAAAAAAAAAAGACAACAAATTTTCTCAAATTTCTTAGTATCAGAAAAAGTATCAGAAAAAGAAAAAATATACTTATACACTTTTTTTCCTTTTTTGAAGATATTTCCATTTCCAACTGCATTATAAGCAAGTAACTTCAATTTTTGTTGTTTGATATGAACTGTTTTGGTACTAGTGCAATGTCTATTTAATCCTTGTTTTAAATGTTCATTGAAATGTCATTTACATTAACTACTTTTTGTTTCATACCATACATCAATTATTAGAAATTATCCTATAAATACACAAAATATCAATGTTGAGGAAGAGATATCGACATTTGCAGTTTTCAAATCCTACTAGCCTTCATTTTCTAACTTTACTGATGATTGACACAAGATGTTTCCTTTGAGTTTCTTTTTTTTTTTTAACTGGAAAGAAAGATGAAAAAAGCAAAGGATAAAAAATATAAATAAAAATGAAGCTACAACTAATCCTTCAGAGTATCAGCTGTTACCTTAGCTTCTCAAAAATAGAAAGGAAGTCAGACTGAGATCACCCCTCAGACATGGAGGCTGACATGGCAATATTCTATAATCATGTACTTTTGACTATGTAATCTGCTTTCTACCTCTTCATTCAATTTCCTTTTAACTACAGTTTGCATTAGAGATTTCCAAAAGGCTTCTAAGAGCTGTCTTTGAGTAAGACAGCCTCCTGCAAAGAAATAAATTTTCCCTGCCTAGTACCTTCAAATTATGCCAAACTTGAAAAATTGCACTTCAATCCTATACAACTCTTCATCAGAGATTTATACCTCTGTGTAGATAAATGCCTTTATTTAATAAGAAGTGTGTATATATACACTATATTTCTGTTTGTATGACACACCAACTCTACCTGTTGGTTCTCATAAGCAATCCTTCAAATCAGGTGGGGTAAGGAACAGCAAAGTGACTGTTCTTGCAAACTTCTTGGTGATAAACTAAGTGTGACTATATGACAGGAGAGAAAGTTGGAGCTGTTCAGCCTGGAGAAGAGAAGGTTGAGTGGAGACATAGCAACCTTCCCATCATCTGAAGGGGGCTCACGAGGAAGCCAGAGGGGTACTCTTCATCAGAAACTGTAGTAACAGGACAAGGAGTAATTGGTTCAAAACAAAAGAGGGGAAATTTAGGTTAGATATACTATAATGGTGGTGAGGCATTGGCACAGGTTGCCCAGAGAAGCTGTAGATGCCCCATCCCTGGAAGTGTCAAGGTCAGGCTGGATGGAGCTCTGAGCAACCTGATCTAGTGGGAGGTGTCCCTATCCATGACAGGGGCATTGGAATTAGATTATCATTAGTGTCCCTTCCAACCCAAACCATTCTATGATTCTATTCTACAATTTGATATGTGTTATAAACTCCCTTAAGACAAATTGTTCTCTGATTGTGCATCAGTCTCTTCCTAAATAACACTTTTCAGCTGATTAAAAGTTTACAGTACAGAAACAAGAATATTTTATGAGTGAACTAGGTCTGTGAAGAACATAATCTACAAAACTAAGATTTATGAACTTTGTGATAAATATTTCCAGCTTTTTCCTGCCTTTCTGTTTGCTCTTTTTCTTGACTGGTGTTAAAACTCTCCAAGAGAAGTTTTCTTTTCAATTTATGATACTACCTGACATTTACAGTGTTAGTATACCTAATCAATCCTTTTTTTTTTTCCAATGGTGATATAATTTCTTCAATTCAAAATGCAAAAAAGTACTTTGCACAATAGTTTCCTCATTTGATTACTGTTCAGTTATTTAGCTGCCAAAATATCAATTTACAATGTCAATTTTGATACTTCCCAGAAGATAAAACAATGTATTGAGAATTGAAAAATATTTAGCAAACAGTAGTAGATATCAGTACAAGCTTCAGGAATTCAAATATTCTTAAGATAAATCACTTTTCTTCTGATGTTTGCAGACTGCATATACAAATGCAATCTTGTACCTCTGCAAAACCTCAAGATAGTACCTCATTTACAGTTTACTGACTATACAGATAATACGGGAACACCTACAGTTTTATTTTGACCTCAGCTTACTAACACAATGCAGATTTGTCAGGCCAAGCCTTTGAATACTTTATCCATTCCATCCTTTAAGACTGCAAAATAAGGGAGCCACAAACATTCTCTTGCCTTTCTACATATTCACTTATAGCTCCTGGAATACATCTCTCCAACCATTATACAGCTGAAAAGGAGAAGCATGTCCATTGTTCCACTAGAGAAATTTTATAGAATAATTCATAAGTTATCTCAGAAGCAGAATAATTTCAGGGTCAAACAAAATATATACTCAATTTCCAGTGGTAATGTCAATCAGCAAAAGCAACTTGTTACAGAAGTTCTCGCAAACAGCTGCTAACTTGCAGTATAATTAGCTGACATAGTAAAGTTACACAGACGAAAAATACATGTGCCTTTCTTTATCTGAATGACATAATAAATACTAATGGGAAAAAAAGTTCAATAATAAGCTTGAATTAATTATATGTTTATTGAGGCATAGTGAAGTAAATGAGTATGGGAAGTTGGCAAAGAGCCAGATGAGTAATAAACAGTTTTAAGACTGTCTGGAGACAGACTTGAGAATATTATAGTCATCAGGCAGCTGAAAACAGCCTCAGGGTAATTATAACCATTTGCAATCGATTAAAGAGAACACGATTCTTTTATGAGCCTTTATCAAACTTGCATTAAAACTTTACATGATTTGAAAATGTTATGGTTTCAAGCCCATTTATGCCAGTGGTCATCATATATTTATTTCTGGAAAATGTGTGTGCAGGAAAGTGTCAACAGGATTACTTACTCTATAGGGGTTTTGAACAAAGTGCTAGAAATCCAGGGCCCATATGAACAGATGGGCATCATCTCACAGTATCACTCCTCTTATGACATAGGAGGTAGCCTTTTTGCAAGTAGCTCAGCCTTTCAAGTTCCAGGTATAATCGCTTTTTTCATGGGATCTTTAAAGAACAGCACTCCAATTCTATAGCATTACATTAAATTTGTTTGAAAACCACCACCTTCCTGGGGTGGGGATGGGAATAATGCTCTGCATAGTTTCACAGGCCTCTTTACTTTGGCTGAGCTCCTCAGCATTATAGATGTCACTGCTCTCCTTCTTGATATTCTATTTTGTGTCTTTCTCCAACATCTTCTCTCAGATTGAGCTTGAGATATCTTTTTAGAGACTAGGTAACTCATACCACTGCCTTCATCCTTTCCTGATGCAGAAATAATCGGAAACCCTGTATACGACGAATCACAGAATCACAGAATATTCTGAGTTGGAAGGGACCCACAAGGGTCATCAAGTCCAACTCATAAGTGAATGGCCTCTATGGGGATCAAACTCACAACCTTGGAATCATTAGCACTATGTTCTAACCAATCATTGCCAGCACAACCACACCCTCTGCATCCGCTTCTCAGAAGGAGAAGAGGGCAGATCCATGAGGAAGTTTCTTCAAGACAGATGCCACTAAACTCTTTCTTACTGCTAAGCTCCCTTCCATTCCAGCCAAGTCTTTTCAATTACTTCTTCAACCTCTGTTTGCTATGGGAATGACTCCTTTAGCCTCACAGAACAAATCCCCTTCTTAGCCTTCATGCTTGTTTTGTTTCTCTTCTTTACAAAGGTTAAAACTAAATTACCACCTAAGGGAATGGCAAATATCCATTGCCAAATATCCGTATTATAAGTAGGAAGGTCAAAAAACTGTAAGCAAAGATATCTTAGTCCTGGAATCAGTAAATACTGCATAAATCTCCAGTGATGGCTGTATATCAAAGACACACTGTGATGAAAGACACAGGGTTAAGGCCAGAAATTTGGACAAAGAAGAGGGGTTAAGAAATTGTTTTTTTAATATAAAATACATAAGGGTTTAAAAATGCTACTACTATCACTATAAAATAGAATAAGGATTAAGATAAAATTAATTCTCCAGAAAAAAAACCTAATTCCCTCAACCTTTCAAGAGAAAAAGTGCAGAATCTTTCTATCTGCTTTAGCAGCAACAAAACATGAAAAATAAATGTTTTCAAACAGCTAGACTTTCTGTCTTTCATCTTGGAAAAGCAGAGATACCTACAATGTAAATTGCACAAAATTCACAACTATGTTCTTGCAATGATTGACTGGTTATTTCATAAAGAATTTACTACTACAGAAAAGTATCTACATATTCCTGGAAAACAGAGTGAACTGTACACTGCCTGAAGAGTAAAACATGAGTTACAAAAGCTTGCCCCTTGTTGATACATCACAGAGATAAAAACCAACAATATCCTGGGATTCTAGGCCAATCACACTGCCTATATAGCCTGGGCTCACACATTCCATTCACAAATTACTATTTCATTCTGTGATTAATGTTCAAGGGTCTTTTTCATGTTAGTTTTTGGGTACCGACCATTGTTAAGTGCCAGTCTGCGGATGAGGTAGGATTTGCTGTTTCAACCTGCATTTTGCTTGCTTTGAACTTGAAACCCTAAGGGTGTAATAACTTGGCAAAGCTTGCTCAAAATGTTTACAGATGTCAGTGTCTCT